>NC_030443.2:4566754-4941754 GCF_001660625.3 Ictalurus punctatus
ACTGTACGTGTGAACGCACCTTTATAGTAAAAGTGTCTGGTTTCACTGCTGCGTATGCTGATGTTGTTGTCTTTTGCATCGTTTCATCAATTCAGATAGGAAACACGTTAAAATCCACCCACATTTCATCCTGGGAAAGAAACAAAAAGAAAACCCTCCACTGCTATTGTCACAGCTCTGCTTCTGTGGCCTGAAGGCCTGCAATCTGCTTTCTCCTGTTTGCCTTACCGGGATGATATGAATCCTTTCTGCCGCCTGAGAATGATTTGTTTTCTCTTGTCTCATGTCCAACTGATGAATCACCGTCTCAGTGCACATCCGCTCTGTCGGGTCAGTATTTCTTTGTTTTGCATTAAAGATTTCTGAAGTGGTGAGCATTCCTTACCCTGACGTGTCTTTCTCTGTCTCTCGATCTCCTTCTCTCTCTCTCTCTCTCTCTTTGCCTCATTCCTGTTTTCGTCCTCTGTTTGTCTCGATCTCGTTTGCCCTGTCTTTGAATCATGGCTGTGTCTGCGTCGTCTTTTTTCTTTCTTTCCCTGTAGATTTCGCGTGAGCAGTAACTACTGCGAAAATCCTGCACTGTAGCACTCAGCACTCGGGCATGACAGAATGTCCCTTTTAATCAAAGTTACAACCTGATAAGGAAGATGGTTATGCAGTGTCATGGCAACCCATTGGGATTACATTGTAAACTTTACAAGTTTTGTTTTGTAATAACATAGGGCTTAGCGTACGAGTTAATCAGTCCGTACGTTCACGCAGACAACAATAATCCGACACGCTGATTAATAAACTAGCATGTGAACAGTGATTATTCATGGCCTTAATCCGGCTCGAAGTAAACACGAATCGAATTAAGACGTGTGGAGTATTCCTGTTTTAGTCGCATTATCGATGTGTCCGAAACTGCGTACTTACCTACTATATAGCAGGTGAAATACATGTATAAAGGTAAGTACGCGGTTTGGGACGCAGCCCACGGCTTCAAGCGGTCGTCTGTTTGCACGTACAAATAATTACAAACACCCAAAACTGTACACGGGTCCATAACGAAGACCGACTGTTATATCGATAACGTGAGATCCTGGAGGGACGTCGGACGGCGTGCCGCGGGGACGTAATGACGTGTGCCGCTAACGGAACTATGTCCTACATGTAAAACGGCAACATGACAGGAATATTCTAAAATGTAAACACCTTAATCAGAATAAGGTCAATAATTGGATGACTGCCGTCCGTGTAAACGTAGTCCCTGTCCTTTTCTAACAAAGTGTCTGAGGTAGCGTCGTGTTTGCGCCCTCGGGGGGGAAAAAAAAAAGCTAACAAAGTAAGCACTTGCCAAACGTTTTGGCTACGAGCTGTGATGCATTCTCTTCACATTGCATCTAAAAGATATTAATCGAGTCTAGCTAGCATTATTTGCTCTCGAGGTAAATGCATGTTGTGCTTTTATTTAAAAGCTATAAAAAAAAAAAAACAACAAAAAAACCCCCCGTTCTTTTAATCGCGGTTTTATGCGTTTCTAATCTGTTCGATTAATGTGAGGCGTTGAAAAGAAGCAAATAATCCCTAAAGTTTGTCTTTAACCATCCATAAGTACAGAAATAAATAAATAAATAAAAAAGACTGAACATGTCTCACAAACAACAAGCTCGTAGGCTTTGCCTTCACTAATGTAGATAATTGTTTCATAAGCTGTTAAATGTTCCATGCTACGTTGCCATTAGGGCTCGCATGGGCCTAAATAATGGTGCATTGCGTACTATATATACACACCACAGAGCTAAAGTTACCCGTAAAGTGCTCCGCTGCTGGAAAGATACTAATGGAGGGATGCTGGGTTTACAGATGAACCTAGCCAGCTGCCCTGATTTAGACACCGGAGCAAGGCTGTTTTTGATGTAATGTATAGATACAGAGCAAGAGTGCGTTATGCCCCAGAGATACGCTACTGCTGACATTTCTCTTCTTGCTTATTTACGGGTTTTTTCCTTCCCCCTTTTTTTTTTCTAACTGGTTTTCGAAGCCATATTTTTTCCAGTAACGGTCCGCCGTGGGCACGGGCAGTAAAGGCCGGAGTTATCCATCACCGCTAACTTTTTTTTTTTTTTTTTTTTTTTTTTTTTATACCTCCAGTCTTCTAGGCTGCTGACTCGAAATCAGTGGCACGAGGCTGTTTCGAAGAGGGCAGCCCAGGGTTTCGTTACCGTCGTCCGTTCCTGGATCGGAACGAGAGAGAGGAAAAGCAAGAAGTGCAATTTTAATTGCTGTGCCCAGCTCCCTGGGCCATCAGGCGCAACCTGACCAAACACTTGCAAGTGCTGAGGCAGCGATTTCAGGATGAGAGGGAAAGAAGTCAATTTTTTTTTGTTGTTGTTATTGCAGACCCTGTCACACTTGGGTTGTTTTTTTTTTTTTTTCCTCGCCAAGCACTTGACAAGTCAGGATGCAGGAATGCTCCAGATGCCGGAACGTCCAAAGCGCCGTCCTACTTAGTAAAACCTGCTGCGAAGCAGTATATATTTATACTAATATTGACAAGTGGACATTTGGATGTACTACATCGTTAGCTTGATGTTTTGATCTAGTCACGTTTGTATAAATGTGCGTGGACGACGTCTCAAATGCTGGCCTATTCACTGCACAGTGCATTGTGGGTATTCTGGCACGAGTATGGATATGTCGAAAGATTCACTCTCTATTCACTGTACAGGCCATGCATGGTCTTCAAATGGTACAGTGAATTATGGGTATTCAGAATCCACTTGTACGGTACTGACCAAAGATGCAAGTAACTGCCATCTTCATACTCTTTAAGATCTTATTTAAAACTGGGCTTTTTTTTTATTATTTTTTTTTTTTTTTTAAAAAAGATCATGCATGGATAGTTAATAAGGCTCTCTGCTACGTGTCTTTGATATTTCGAACTGCTGAGTGGGCCCGTGAGCTCACGCCCTTCTCTGTTCTCATTGGTACAGTGCCAGAGCTGGGGAGATAAGAGCGTCCTGCTAAAACGGCCGGCTGGTCAGCTCCTCAAAGCCGAGGGAGCGGAGCGCATGCTTTCATTATCAGCTAGGTGCAGCTGGGGGAAGCGGTTCAAACGGAACCGAGGTGAACCACTAAAAGCCCATTTGGGGTTAATCCTGCATAAAGATTTGCCTTCTCACTGAATGTTCCATCGTTCGGCCTGAGAGTCTGCCGAGGAGGGACTCGATTCTATAAAGGCCTTTCATTCATGACGAGTTATAATTAATTCGGAAGAAGATTTTGATTTTTTTTTAATACATCGGTAGAATTATTTCTGAAAGTGCTAATTAGGGCAACGTTTATAACGCGCACACAGTCGTTTGGATTGTTACAATCTTGTTCCGTCGTGAACGTCCGACCGCAGGAACGAACTCCGAACGATATTCGGAGGAGCTTGCGGTTTTTCCAAAACGACTCCAGATTTTCCCGGAGATCTGAGACGAGACGCGTCGTGTGACTGCATCACGACGCATTTACCGACAAGCATCACTGCAAAAGAAACGTGCGAGTGGAATTTCGGCAGCTCAAGTAGTTTTCTACTAAGAAGAAGAGAAAAGCAAAGGAAGAGAATGTTTTTGTGCTTTTATGTATTTAAAGACATAGATTATTGACTAACATGTTGTAATCAAACCGTGTAAGAGCTCGAGTCCATTTTTATCCAATAAAATATGGATCTCAAATCATTTGACATTCCGGTCACGTTATAATGCATTCATAAGGTATTCTATACACCCCGCTGCGTGTCTTTGATATTTCGAAGTGCTGAGTGGGCCCGTGGGCTTGCACCATCCTCTGTTCTCATTGGTACTGGGCCAGAGCTGAAGAGATAAGGGCGTCCTGCAGCGCTGGCTAAACCGGGGTGGTATAATGCGGCACTGCACACAAAGACTCTGTACTGTTGAATGAGGTCACACTTTTTATCCATTTCTACTTACATTTAATGTTGAGAAATATCTGCTAGATATATTACTGAGATATGAACCCGCGATTTGAATTACACCCAGTACGATCACCGTCCGAGTCGTGATGTTATAGAAAGCACCAATCCGATTTGAGGATTCTACAGCACTGGGGTATAAATACAGTGGAACTCGGTGCAAGTTTGGCATGGCGTATGATGTTTATTCATAGACACGCTGAGATAGTATCAGAAGTATCCTTGTGCGGTTTTTGATCTTCATACCAGACGCCAAAAAACGTTATTTCTGTCTGTTTTGGAGGTGCCCGTGTTCAGCATTGAATTTATTTGTGATGTCACACTCTACAGTAGTGCTTAATGGCTCGTATCGCTCGGGGTTTTAAGAGTCGGCGGTTTTCCATATGTATTTTTATTTATTTTTTTTGCCTAGCGTACTAGGTTTAAATGATATATTTTTTTATTGTTGCAGTTGTATATGGTGTTTTACTGTTGTGCTGTTCAGTTCATCTCTCTAACAATGTTATTGTAGGGAGGTGTGAATTGTTTGCTCAGCATGGGGCTCACACCCCTTCCATTTCCCATCACCCTGCTCACCAGCAGCTAAACACAGAGGCCCTGTTTACACTAGCGCGTTTTCGTTTTTTAAAACGCGTAACTGTTGCTACGGTTACGCCTGTTGTCTACACTACTTTCGGAAACGCCGAAGACCCCGTTTTAGTTTGGAGACTCCGGGCTCGCGTTTCAGTGTAAACCGACAACTCCTGAAAACAAGCGCGTGGCTCCGCCCACATTCGCCCCCTGATCGGGTCTTCTGGATCATCGCGTATCCTTCCCTGATTCGTCAAGCCCCTACCATATGAACGTTACACCACCTTGATCGTATACACAACAACACGAAAGCTTCGCTGGCGTTGTCGTCATTCTTAGCAGCCGTTGTTCCGTTAAGTTCTGTATTTTATAACACTGCAGCTGCGTACATGCACAAGAGGCGAGCTACGATTAGAGCAATCGCAAACAAATCTAATTTCAAGCGGCGTGGAACACCAGTTTGTTGTGCCTGCCAGTGACTAGCAACCAACTTCCTGTTTACACGTGCATGCGCATGCCCAGTGTGCACGAATGGTCATGTGACCTGCATTTCCGGTCGTGTAATGTGCACAGAGATCGTTTCTGAAACACAGCAGAAACGCCAGTGTTGACAAGTACGGTTTTCATTTTAAGACGCCGTTTTAAAACAAAAACGCTCTAGTGTACACAAGTCATGATACTCTACACACAGAAACCCAACAGTGTCCTGATAAATCATTTGTTTAACCCGATAAAGAAATCCGAGGATTCCTGCGCCAAATTTCCCGACGTCACAAACGATTCAATCGAGCCGAATATTATTTCCTGTCTTGTAGAGCTTTTTTTTTTTTTTTTTTTTTTCAAAAATATTTTTATTGAGAAAGAAAACAAACTTCCTGTCACATAGCAACAATACCATTCTAATTTTTTGTTATACTTACATATACACACATACATACATACATACATAGTGTAGAAAAGGAAAACAAAATGAAAGGGTGCAATCAACTAAACAACCCCGCCCCCTTCCCCGCCCACCCCGGCTCATCACGGCTAACCAATATCTATACCTGGTTATGTATAGATTGTAAAACCAACAACAGCAACAAAAATTCAAATGGGAAGTGTCTGTAACTCCATAAAATATGAAATAAAGGGTTGCCATTTATTTAAAAAAATAAATAAATAAATAAAAACTTACAGGGGTCAGTACAACCCCCCTGTAAACTTACAGAGGGGTCAGTACAACCCCTCATCGTATATTTTATTTTCTCGAGTGTTTTGCAGGGCTTTTTTGACGGCTCTGTGGTTGAAAGTTTCCCCTTCACAGCGGCTTTCATCCCACGGTTTGCACGTGGAGAACATATACGCGGGCCGTCCGACGTACGATCCGCACGTCGAGCCACGGCGTTAAAATCGACCCGGAGGTCCGTGCAGCCGTACGCGTATCCGGCCCCCGAGCGAATACTTCAACGATCACGAAACAGCACGGTTTTTAACGTAACCGATGACTCATTCATGTTCATACGTCTGTTGGGCTGCACAGACATTCTTTTTATTTTTTTTAATTTTTTTTTTTATATACAGTCTTCACCAAAGAGCAGCTGTCATGCAGAAAGTTTTGAAAGGGAGGTCTTAGTGACGTTATGACTAAATCACATATTACATCATTTATATTCAATAAAGAGGGAGAAGAAGAAAAGGCTGGTGAAGGAATGGACGTTGTAATGTTTTCTCAATCGATTATTTGTTATTTATGAGATTGCATTAATGGTCCGTTACAGGTGGAGATAAATGGCTGTTCGGTCGTGATGGTATTAATTCTTCTGCAAGAATTAGCAAAGATTTCTGCGTCACGATAACTGACACACTGCAGCTGGCAACCACAGGATGTGTTTTTCCCCTTTTATTGATTGAAATATATATATATATATTTTAAACGGTTTTACATCCTGCTCTGATTTTTTCTTTCCGTCATAGGATTTTAGTGTCATTACCATCAGATGAAAAGCACCGGTAGCCGTAGATTTCTAGACTGATAGCTCATTGCTATCTAATCTCTCCCAAACACACTTTCTCTCTCTCTCTATCTCTCTCTCGCTTTCTTTCTTTCTTTCTTTCTTACACTCTCTGTCTCTCAGTGCTCCAGCTCATCACTGCTGTGAGATCGCAGAGCTGTTTACTCATGCTGATAAGCCAGATTGCTATCAGAGGGCCTGAGCTGATTGCTCAGATTGCCGTCAGTGATCTGTAGGCAAAAAAAAAAAAAAACAGAGCACACTTCATTTGGCATTCCACATGCAGCCGAGCGTGTGTCTCTCTCTCTTTCTCTCTCTCTTTCTCTCTCTCACCTTTTTTTTTTTTCTTTAACAGTTTTAACCGCCGTCCATCACGAGAAATCCACGAGGACCGAGTCCCGGATTCACACCCGTATACTGTGCACACTTTCTTTTTAGAATCGTAATTAAATAGAGCATTAATGAATGAATAGTTTTATCAGAAAAGGAACTTTAAAAAAAATAAATAAATAAAAGAAGCTATGTCGTTATTTCACGTATTCACCAGAATCGATGAACAAAATAACGACTTAACATCTCCGGCCCTGTAGTTAGTTGCTGGTCCGATAAGATACTTCTAGATGAATCATTTACATAAACGCGTGTGATTGGATAAACTGCGGAAGCAGGAGAAATCGACCCATTGATCCGTTTCGCAAAAATCCACACCGACGGTTGTTCCTGGTCGCGTCCGATGCAGGAGCGTCTGGAGAAGGGTCCGCTGTCGTTATACAGTACAAGAGCGGCCTCTAGAGGTGAAATAGGAACTATCACTGAGGAATTTTGTCGTGATATTTGAAGTGTTTTTTATTCATTGCGGATGTCTCGATTTTTTATTTGTTATTTGGAGTGCTACTTTTTCCTTCAGTTTGGATCTATAGCTTATTTACTTTAATATTTATTAACAGTTAATATTTCTAGATTTATTTTTATTTGAAAAAACTATAGTACATTTTCATGGTACAGTCAGTGCTGTTTATTGTTGTAATAAAGCGCAGCAATATTTTACTCCGAGTATTCAGTATCGATTTTAAAAATATCGGTTGATTAATCGTTTGTCGGAATCGGTAAAATCCACTATCGGTCGACCTCTAATATACAGAGGGGGAATAAACGGAATGGTTCTCGTTTTTTTTTTTTTTTTTTTTTTTTTAATGAATTGCTTTCATCAGCTTTCCGACAGCGTTTTGTTTTCGAACTGTTGAAATGCTTTTCCGTGCCCACGTCCAGACCGCGGTCTGCTAGTCGACGAGCCGTGTTTTTCCAATCGAAGGGCTACATCCGTATTAATCCGGATAGAGACCTGAACTCTGTAGTTCCGTTTTTAAAAAAAACGCTGTCCGTCTGCACTAACGTTTTCCAGAAATTGCTTGTCCACACTTAAACGTCTGAGAACGCGTTTATCCCTATACCACGCTTGAGTGAAAACAGAAGCAGCTTTGACCTGCATTATTTCCGTCAGGCGATCTGAAGGTTGTACAAAGTGACATTAATCCCTAACAAGGCTGTGCAAATGGATAGCAGGCACAGCAACCGCACTACAGTGTTGTCCAATACCCTGTTTGTTTTTACTCGAATGGGTCACGTGACTCTCAATACATATTAATATCTCCGTTTCCCCAGTCCACACTACACTATCCGGATCAACGTGGACGCATTCTTAGGTAATTCAATAAAACGGCTCCGAGAGTGAGCAGTGCAAAGCTGCACTTGTTGACATTAAGGTTAGGGGCGGGGTTTGTGATCATACCTCTTCCTACAACTTCTTTCTTATGACCTGGAAGGAAACCTAATTACATCACCCTTGTGTAGTTGAACCCCACCCCCAAGATAATGTTAGATCTGCTGCTGATCAGTAAACAGAATATGGCTCAGTATTTCGCAATAGTTCCTAGGTTTAGGGTTAAAGAAGACATGGTGTATGTGTGTGTGTGTGTGTGTGTGTGTATAGCGGACATTGTGTGTCATGCCAGCCTCCGACGTGTGCAGCCCTTTTAATTAGGCTCTTAAGGTTTCGTGGGGGTGGGGGAGGGGGATTTCAGAAGAGCTTTTCCTGTTTAGTAGTCAGTCTCTCCACTGCAGAGCTTAATAAAGGCCTGCCTTGGCAGAAAGAGTCTGTGACATGAATAAATAATTGTGGCGTCTTCACTGAAGCGCTTTGCATCACCCCCTTTATTTTTCTCCACGTGGTTTGTTTATTTTTCTCATAGCAAGAAAAGACAGCAGTGGTGGGTTTTATCCTGTATGTGTGTGTGTGTGTGTGTGTTTGCCCATTATTGCTTTATAGTACAAGACTCTCCATGTGCTTATTAATCAGCTCCCATTGTTGGCTCAACCAGTGCACCACAAATTAGGGACTAAAATTTCCGCCCCCTTCATTCGTGCTGGAAAATGAATTACGAGGGGAAAACGGTTATGATTTTTAATTCCCGAGACAGATTATGCTAATATCATGTGTTGGGTGGTGAGATAGGAAAAGGGTTTGCAGCTATTAAGCTCTTGCGTAATATGGCGTAATTAAGGACCTGACGATTTGAATATTACCAGGTAGGTTATCTCCATAAAGGAGCTGATTTAGAAATATATAGTTTAAAATTGTGAATGAATTTGTGCCAAGGCACTTCCAACAATGATCACACCGAGTAGAGTCCTACCCTTTGATATTTCATGTATTGTCCTCAGGAGGTCTGCAGTCATATACTGAAAAGTCGTTCACTTTTTTTTTTTTTTTTTTTCCTTTCATTAAACACCAACTGATGAAATCATCTTTACGTCAGTAAACACGACGCTGCTACATTCGTACCTGCGGATAACAGACTCATTCGAAATACAAAGAAACCTAAAAATGTCTTCTCTTCAAAAGTCGATTTACTTTACAAAAGTCGAGCCATAAAAAGCTTCACCGAAGCGATATATTTTCTCAATTTTTTCTTTCCTTCTTTTAAATCTGTTTATCGGGCTTCATCACGCAAAGCGTACGCCAGGCACGTCCCTGTAAGTATAACAACCGTAACGCGTTAGAACGAGCGCGCGAATGTAAACGTGCGATTTAAATTACGATCGTTCAACATGAATCAACAACTTCTGACCAATCAGAATTCGAATTCTTTTTTTTCTTTTTTTTAATAAAAAAATGCTGAATGGTTTTAAAGTTTCGATTTTTCTCTGTATGTCGCTATGACATAAATCTTTTTTTTTTTCTTTTTTTTTTAATAGGGCGGAAAGATGTTGCATTATTGCATCATAAAAAAAATAATAATAATGAAAGCCTATCCGGTTATAATATGCAACTCTGACTTTTTTTATAATGGTGTCTGAAGCCAGCACATCAAGCAATTTATTATTGAATATAGAACGCGTCAAAACAGGGTTTGGGTGTCTTTAATTCATAGTTTATAAGCTGTCTCACTGTCTCTCTCTCTCTCTCTCTCACTACTTCAGGGTGAAAGCGAAGAAGGGGGTGAATCTCCTCAGCACAAAGTCGAAGAGCAGCCAGTGGAAGGTGGACTCGGAGGTGCAGTCCGGAGCCAAGCACTCCATCGCTACGGTGGAAGTCAGCAAGATGAAAGGTGTTTCTGGGTAAGAGATCAATCCCTGCTGTCACAGAGTGTTTTTTCTTCCTCAAGCTCATTCCATTTGCCCGCCCTGTCTGTCTTTGACATGTAAATAGTGACGATTTGTATTGCTTCATTACACTTTTCCTCAATTTCCTGTCCACCTCATTGATCCAAGTCACTTTGCTAAAACTTTACCCCTACAGAAAGAAAAAAAAAAAAAAAAAAAGACACCCAACGACTTTCTGTGAAGCTCATACAGTATTTATGAATCATTATAACGATCCCTAGAGTTCTTTATAAACGGACATAATGGTTCTGTGTATAATGTATCGCGTTTCTATACACTTAATTGTGCCTCATAATGTGTCTCTATTCGTTATAATGCTAACGAACTGTGAATAATTATAAACCTACCGTCCTGTGCGAAAGTTTAAGGCACCCTATCTTTTTTTTTTTTTTTTTTTTTTTTTGTACGGACGTTGTTATAGAATTTTATTTGATGACTTCTACATTATCAGCAGATCATTTTGTCAGTACAAAAAGCATTTTACATCCCCAAACATTCGTTTTCCAGAACAAAATTAAATGTTAGAGAAAACTGTTTGTATGTCAGTAAAGAAAACAGTGGTGATAGACCGCATTTCAGACAAAAAAAAAAACAAAGCAATGATTTTGCTGAAAAAAATAAGAAGCGAGTGCGACAGTCAAAGTCTCCAGAAGAACCGTGTCTGTTTCTGCAAGATGCTCGATAAAACTTGCAGCTCATTTCCTTAGAAAACTGCACCAATTCTACCTGAGACTACTTTTTTTTTTAAAGCAACTGGTCGTCACACCAAATACTGCCTTTGTTTCATTTATGACTGTTTACCGCTCTTTCTAGTATTTCTTTTTAATGGAGATATTTTGATATTTCGTTATTTTGAAGGCATCTTTGCTCTACAAGATTTCTTTGCATGTGCCCAAGACTTCTGCACAGTACTGTATGACTAACATTTATACCGCACAGCTGTTATATTCTCCAGGTTGACTCATTTTCTGTAACAGCAGCTCCGACACTAGTTCCAGCTGTTTATGTTAATGCACTCTTTCTATTATGGCATAGTTTCCATAGTAACAGTTAGAATTTTTTTTTTTTTTTTTTTTAAAGAATGGATGTTATTTAACCCTCTACTGCATGAATTATTACATTTACATTAAAAAAAAAACAAACTTTTATTGATTTGTATTCCTAGTTTATTAGTTGATTATGTGCAATGGTGGAAGGTATCATGTAGTCAAAAATAGAACAAAATATCACATTGCAGATGAATGAGTTGTTGCCATATGGCAACACCGTGCAGTAAAGGGTTAACAACGATATGGTGACGCTTTCTGTTGATTTAATATTTTTGGAAGGAGGCTCCAGTGTCCGCGCTTTATAACCGAAACGTTTCCACTGTCTCAGTAATGTTAAAGCTACTGCGTTGTGTTGTTTTTTGTTTTGTTTTGGGGGTTTTTAAAGGTTTGTTAACTTCAGCAGAGAGGGGGAAAAAAAAATCAGGGAACAATGTACATGATGACCTAACAAATCAACATAACATTAAATGTAACTATAAACGGATTAAAAAAAAAAAAAAAAAAAAAAAAAGCGCATCGTGCCGTCCATTAATAAATGAAAAATTGGAATTGTTAACACATCGCTTTGGAAAACAGGAACGAGGAGGAAAACTCTTCAAGACGTGCAGCTGTGGGAAAATAATAAACGTCAGGGGTGGTAACAGTAACTCAGCAGGCTGCATTACAGCCACCTGCCGTTAATTATTTACCTCTTACATCCCACCCAAAAGTCTTTTTTTCCTTTCTTAAAAAGTCCTTTGAATAAAGTGACTGTTGTTTTTGTTGTTGTTAATGTAATATATAGTAGTAATAACACTTTTTTTCCTGATTAATTAAAAGAGCAGAAGTTTACTGTCAAAAAAAAAAAAAAGGGAAAAAATTGGAAGCTTTATTCTACAATATGCAAAAATGACATTAATTATTAAGGTTTGGAACTGTAGTGTTTAATAAGGAATAATTAAACATTCTTGTTACCTGGAGCGAATAATTATGAATAAATATCACACTTTATTATTATTAGTTAAAATAATAATAATAATAATGTAACAGTGCAATAATAATGTCTAGAAGTTATTTCAAGCACATTATTAGAGCTTCATGGGGCATTATTACAGTTCAAAACAAGACTCATTACCTACTTATCAATTAAAAGCACAGTTCTAGTCATTGATGAGCACAGGCTTTATAGAAAGTGCTACCAAACTTTTTTTAATTTTACAAGGCTAGGGTTCAGAATGTTCTGGCCTACGAGACATCACCGCAGTTCGGCCATAAAACAATGTGAAACGCCTCGGGCGTTAGAAAGCGCTATTAGGCTATTACCATGAAATGCTGAATATGTAACTGCAATCTGACGAAGCACAAGGTCAAACACTGTGATATAAAAGAGGGGCAAAGCCGGCACGTACACTGACGGCGTTAATGACAAAATTTCGCCTGATGGGTCGCACTAACCTAATCGAACCCTGAGGTTTGACCGAACAACTGCTCTGTAAATTACTACAAAAAAAAACAAAACACAATTATTTTGGTGTATGATCAAGCAGCACTCATTTTTCAAAGAACTATGGATAATTAATCTGGTAATCTTGCGTCGAATACACACGACGTGACGTGATCTTTAGGAAATAATGATGAGATTGTTTACGTTTGAGTGAAAATGTTTGCCCCCCCCCAGGACAACATGAACAAGACGTTTCATTTCTATCAACAAGCAATTTCATTTATGTCAACAAAGACTTTGATTGTGTTTCACAGCTGTTTATTATCAATGAAAAATAAAGCTGTGCAAATATTTAATATTTATATGTTAAGCAATTATAGGTAAGAAGAAAAAAAAAATCCCCCCCCCGACCGCCCTGCATCTTCTTCCTGCCATATCTATCTTCAAGAGTTATTGGTCTTCCGCATTTCATTTAAAAGTAGTTGTAAAGCAGTGGATACAGGGCTTATTCACCTCCTTGAACATTTCCACGTAGAACTGAAATGGAATAAATTGGGATTATGTATCAAGAATCAACATGAAGTAGATCAAAGTACTTCTCTGACTAATCCCAGTCACTGATTCTTGGGGAAGGAGGAGGTCACCATATATCCTCTCCACGTTTTAATATTGTGATTTAATAGTGGTCTGTTCAACATTTAGGATTTTCTATATTATAATCGAATCTTGATTGATACTTTTCCAGAAGTTTGTCCCAGACTTTTTTTGGATATCTTGTTGGATATATGTTCTCTAAGACACTCTGGTTATTATGTGACTTCCGAAGCGTTTGAACTTTTCTGTGTGTGAATAATTTTGCACGCTGTATCGAGTTCAATGTTGTTGGCTATTTTGTGTAGCTTTAAGATACGTAATCCCAGTTAAGTCTATTTCAGTTCCACTACCAAATGGGCAAAATGTGAAGGGGTGAATACTTTTAATAATACAAGGCACGGCATATCTCGTTCATATTCTTGGGGCGAACTTTTGCAGCCTGTACGATGGCTACGTAATCGCCAGTTTTAATGGATGTTGTCAGTAATCGGTTCATCCACCGTTGAACAAATCGAGCCATCCCGGAGCAGTTCAGGCTTTTGAATTAACGTTATGTGGATATTTACGGTGTGATGTTTTTATTTGTTTGGTTAATGATATCTTATGAACCTGAAGGCCATGTGACTTTTCATCCTCTAATTATACAATATAGAAGGATTCCTAATTGGGCATTTTAGGTGTCCAGACATTAGCTTAACTCTAGATTGCTTGTTTCTTTGTTCTTTGCTTTGATTTGATTGATGGCATAGTGGTTAGCATGTTTGCCTCGCACCACCGGCGTTCGAATCCCACCCCTGCCCTGTGTGCACGGAGCTTGCATGTTCTCCCCGTGCTTCAGGGGTTTCCTCTGGGGACTCCGGTTTCCTGTCCCAGTCCAAAGACATGCACTGTAGGCTGATTAGCATTTCCAAATCGTCCATGGTGTGAATGGGTGCGTGTGAGATTGTGCCCTGCAATGGGTTGGCACAGTTCCCTGGGATAGGCTCCAGGCTCCCCACAATCCTGTGTAGGATAAGCAGTATGGAAGATGGATGGATGGATGGATGATGTAAGGCTTTACAACAGGCAAAAAAAAAAGAAAAAAGAAAGGAAACAAAGTAAGCTCTTGAAGTATGGATCCAGGCTTTTCATGTTCAGCTCGTGAGAGCTCCAGGCATTATTTTGGAGATAAAGCAGTCCTCAAAATACGAGGCCAGACAGCACAGACAGCTTTTCCTTTACCGCTGACCAAAGTCAAAATCGATAAAACACAAAAGTATGGAGTCATACAAAAGTCTAATGGTCTTCTCATTTTCTTCCCTTGCTCCATTTCCATTTCCGCACATTATTTTCTTCGTTTAAAACCCTCCCAGTTATATAATCCAGCGACGTCCCGTCTCTCCTCTTCTCGAATCGGGCGAATGGCTGTATAATTCTTTCTTGCGTTCCTTCTTCTCTTTGCTTTGCTGCGAGCTGTTAAAATGCAATAAAGATGATGAGATCCCGAAGCTATCTCGATCCAACTCCATCCTGCTAAGTGCAATACCTTTAATGGGGACCCTTTTTTTTTTTCTTTTTTTTTTTCACCCGCGATGGCACATTTAACAGTGATGTAGTTCTCCTTTTTTATTCCCCACATGCAGAGTTCAGTATATGCTTAAGATAATGTGTTAGGTTTGGCTGCTTTATAAATTTGCCCTTAAAAGCAGAGGTAATTTCGGAGAAATATGCGTCAGCCGTTAATAAAGTAATTTAGAAACACACGCTGCCTTGATTTTTTTTTTTTATATATATATTTTTTTATGTACATATATTTATATAAGCACACCATTCTCCTAGAAATATTAAAGTTATATAATACAGCTTTCTCCTAGAAAATCGAACGCACCATCATTCAGCCACCTCCACAAGGACAAAAGGATCATAATAATAAATAAAGATGACATTATCACGAGCTTGTTGGAAACTTCACAAAGTGAACTGTCAGTCTTGTTTACTTACCCGCACCCCCACTCCCCCAATCATCACTGACAGTTTCAAAAGCGTCAATTTAATCAGAGCTCCTTGTTTATAAAGAGCGCTTTCGAATGTCCATATCTTTAATGAGCACGGAAGATAAATACATTTACGATCAGCTGAGTCAGATTTAAACTCAAGTTTTACTGCAGTTGCTGCTCCTATCCGAGTTTGGTGTGGGCTGCTTGTTAGCAAGACGCACGTTGGGTTCGTTTTAGACGCTCGAGGGGGTGCTCTTTTCTATCTTCTCCTACAACACTAAACCAAGTGTTCCCCGAGTTTCAAACCCAGATGAGTGAAAATATAGACAACAGTGTGAGAGAAGTTACGGTCCCAGTGGTTTTAGGCACGTTATGGAGTTCCTGGCGGAGGTAATAGTTATAGCCTACATACATGTCATGGTCATGTGACTTGCTAATGATCGGGTGTAGCTTTCAGAGTCCTACGACGAGATTAAAACAACCAGTTGGTATTAAAATGGAGTACACACGCATATATATCGCTTATCATGTGCAAATCGATCCAACGTCGTCTGGCAAAATTACTTTAGTTTTACTAACAGACTTGCATAGAAAACGTACTTTTTTCAACCCCCAGGCAATTTTTGTTTGTTTGGGGGTTTTTGGTCACAGACAAGCTTCCAAACGTTCAAAAAAAGGTTTGACTTTTCTCAAAAGTACGCTTTGTTGCTGACGTTAAGTGCTTTATTAACTCTTGACCAATCAGTGTGTAAGTTGGGGGGGTGGGGGGTCAAGAAAAACAAAACATAAGGGCTTTATCCGTCCATTCACTCCTACACCGGGCCATGGGGTGCCTGGAGCCTATCCCAGGGGACACCCTGGATGGGGTGCCAACACATTGCAGGGCACAATCGCGCACACATTCACACACCATGGACAATTTAGAAATGAAAATCAGCCTACAGCTTATGTCTTTGGACTGGGGAGGAAACCAGGTTTCCCAGAGGAAGCCCCCGGAGCACGGGGAGAACATGCAGAGACGGAATTCGAACACCCAACCCCGGAGGTGCGAGGCAGACGGGCTAACCTCTCTCCGTTGTGACGTCCAGGGGAGAGAGAGTATGCCGTTCCTCCCAACCAGAGCACACGGCCAATTTTACTCTCTAGACTCCAGGCCACGGTTCATCGAGAACATCGGAACTGGCAATTGACGTCCCACCGTCACCATAGCTGCGTACAGTCAAGCCACACAAGTAGCTCCTCTAGGGGCTCTAGCTAGCTAGGACTGGTGAATGTTATGGTTACAGTGTTCTTGTTTGTTTGTTGCTCCAGCCAGTGCTTTATCCGAAAAACTAAAATAGTCAAGTGTATAGAGAGATCCTGTTGTGACATGCAGAACTACACCAGAGACACACATCCTTCTCGATTGAATATGTTTGGGTTGTTTTTTTTCCAGCACCGTCTCCCTGTCAAAACAAGAAATAATATCACTTTGTGTTGCAAACGTCCGTGTTTATAACCGCTGTGTGAAATCTGTGCACGTCAAATGGCCTTACTTTCTAGCCATCTACCTTCACGTCTTCCTCCGTGCTGTAATGGAACTTCAGTGACAGGTGTACTGCGGCTTCATTAAATTGTTAAATTACAGAAGTGACTTTCACACGGCTGGTCGTGACACGCTTGCCGAGCTGCTCGGCTTCGCTCGCGCAGAGCCCGGCCAATTTAACAGTTGATCAGATGAGCAATCGGAAAGCAGGTGCTGATGTTCCACGGAGGACTTTTTTTGGGGTTTTTTTTTTTTTTTTTTTGCTTCGAATGAAAAACATTTTGTAATTGTGTGCACATTAATCGACTAAACTTTACAGCCATGACTTTGTGTCTTGTTTGAAATGGCTGAAGAAGAAAACTTACCAACGACAATGATCAAATATTTTACATCCCTTATGAAAATATAATTAGCTTTTGTAGAAGTGCATTAAATAATAATAATAATAATAATAATATCTCACAGAAAATGTCATATCAACTGAAAAAATCGGTTAAAAATCTGTTTATTTGAAGAATCCACCGAACGAGTCCTATAGCGTCAGCTGTATAGAAACAATAGCCTATTCGAATGAACACATTAGCTGCGTTCACGCCGTGTCGTAATTACCGTAATGCCGAGATTCCGACTTTTAAAAAGGGTTCGCATCCTCATAGAGCTTGTAATTACAACTTGTAAACTAGGACGTTTCTGAACGTCATGCGGAAAACACACGGCTCCGGCAGTAAAATTGTAGTTACGTAATTATCACGTAAAATTACGGCGTAATAATTCGTATAATTGACTATTAATAACGTCTGTAGCCAATTGGATCCAAGGAGTCGGATAAGCATCTAATGTCGAATGTTGCATAATTCCGAGGACGTAAACTACTCCGAGTAGAACGTCTGGGTTGTCATCTAGTAATTACGGTAATTCTGACATGGTGTAATCGCAGCCATTCATTCATTTTCTGTCCAATCAAATGCGCTGCAAAATCGGAAGTGTCCCGCCCCCAACATTATAAACCAACATCACCTTGCCTAAACACTATTGGCTGTTTAAACAGGACGAGGAGCCACTTATGTCCCACCCTGACGTCCTGTTCCAGTGGAACTCACGTCGGCACGCTGCACGTTTCGAGGCACTTCACGTGGACTTTAAAAGTGCGACGCTAATTAGAGAAACAGTCCGAACGCAGCTGTAATTGACGTGGTTTCCATGCTTTTGGACTGCTAAACGAGGCACGTACAAAAATAATACGCTTTCGTGACCCATATTTCACAATAAATAAGAGTTCTCATTTGATGTGTGCATCCAAGTATACTTCAACTGTATTTCTTATACAATGTTAGTCTTTAAACTTTAAATAAATAAATAAATAAATAAAAAGGTTAAACCTTTAACCGTTTAATGTCCCTGCTGCCAGCTCTGCCGTTATGACTAGGCCTGCAGGATATTATTCTCGTTGCATTAATTCACTCACTGCCTCTCAGTTTAGTGAAAGTTTTCTAGCTAATGCTGTTGAAACATCTATCCTGAGTGCCGCAGAGTCTTCTTCTGGCCCTGATGATTTGATCGCCTTATTTTATACATTTTGCTCCAATGTTTTAGACTCCATTGCCCCTTTTAAACTGAAACAACCAAATCGTAAATCTTATTACTGGCTGGACGATGATACTCGTTCTCTCAGACAGGCTTGTCGTAGAGCTGAGCGGAGATGGAAGCGTGATCAGTTAACTGTGTCCTTCCAGATCTTTAAAGATTGTTTGTTTAGTTTCAGAGTGCAGCAAAGTCAGCTAGGTCTAGGTATTTCTCTGACTTAATTGCTACACACTGTCATAGACCAAAGATCTTATTCACCACGATAAATTCAGTTATTAATCCGAGTTGCCAGTTCCATGGGGAACCCTCGGCTGAACTTTGTGAGAAGTTTTTAAAGTTTTTTGCTGATAAAGTAATTACTATTCGTTCTTCCTTCACTTTGCATTTATCAGACTTGTCCCCGAATTCACTGGCTTTACCGGTTTCATTTGATCAATCTGAACACGTTTCTCTAAAGGAACTGTGTGATCTGGTTAACCAGATGAAAATATCATCCACGCCACTTGATGTTGTTCCCGTTGTGCTTATGAAAGCAACCTTTTCTGAAATTGGCCGCAGTATCCAAGTGTTGATAAATTCTTCTTTGGATGCAGGGGTGGTCCCAAATTGTTTTAAGCATGCTATTGTTCAACCTTTGCTTAAGAAATAGGGTTTGGATGAAGGTTGCTTTAATAATTATCGGCCTGTCTCTAAGCTACCGTTTCTGTCAAAGCTGCTAGAGAAAGTAGTACAATCTCAATTGCTCCTGTTTTTAAATTCAGCTGTGTTATTTGAACCTTTACAATCTGGTTTCACTGCTTTTCATAGCACAGAGTCTGCTTTGTTAAAAGTGTCCAATGACATTTTACTCACAGTGGATGCTGGTAAAAATACAGTGTTGATGCTACTAGATCTTACAGCCGCCTTTGATACTGTAGACCATTACATACTTCTCTGGCGCTTAGAGCATCTGTTTGGTATCAAGGGTACCGCCCTACAATGGCTCAGCTCATATCTTAAGGACAGGTCTTTCTCGGTAGCGTTGGGTAATTTCTGCTCTTCTTCTAGTCCTATTATTAGTGGTGTTCCTCAAGGCTCCATTCTGGGCCCACTTCTTTTAATTTATATATGCGGCCGTTGGGGAATATTATTAGGGCTCACAATGTCTCTTTTCATTTATATGCTGATGATACCCAGTTGTACATTCCTTTGAAAGCTCTTGACTCCATCCAGCCATTGTTGGACATTAAAAAATGGTTGACAAATAATTTCCTCCGACTTAATGAAGACAAGTCTGAAATAATTGTTTCTGGCCCCCTGAGATTGAGAGATGGTCTCATTAACGAGCTTCATAAACACTTTCCCTCAATTTCTTCCCAGGTTCGGAACCTTGGCGTCATCCTGGACTCAGAATTATGCTTAACCAAGCAGATAAATTCGGTCGTTAAGACTAGTTATCATCAACTGCGGATTATTTCGAAACTCAAAACATTTTTGTCTTTCCAGGATTTGGAGAAGGTTATTCATGCTTTTATTACTTCTGGCTTAGATCACTGTAATTCATTATACTTGGGTCTTCGTCAGTCATCTCTGGCTCGTCTTCACATGGTTCAGAATGCAGCTGCAAGGCTGTTGACCAGGGCAAAGAAGTTTGATCGTGTCACCCCAATTTTAGCACCGCTTCACTGGCTCCCGGTCCGTTTTAGGATTCAGTTTAAGGTTCTGATGTTTGTTTTTAAAACTCTTAATAATCAAGCTCCTTCGTATCTTGTGGATCTTCTTAATCCACATTCATCAAACAGATGTCTAAGGTCTTCTGATAGGGGGATAGAGCTTTTGCTGTTGCTGCCCCCCGTCTATGGAATCAACTGCCACTGGACATCAGCTTTACACCTTCTATTACTACTTTTAAAAATAGGCTTAAAACATATCTTTTCTACCAGGCTTTTTGATCAAATTTTTAATCGTTTAAACAAATTTTTTATTGATTTTTTTCTATTGTCTGCTTTTATTTGGTCTAATTCTGTTTCTATTTGACTTTCTGTACTCTGTTCAGCACTTTGGTCAGCGGTGCTGTATGAAACGTGCTATACAAATAAATTTTACTTACTTACTTTAGTATACCTCAATGAGCTTTCTTTTATTTTCCCCCCACGGTACGTTTAATGTTTGTTCAAGTCATTTTACTCATTTCACACACGCACTAGCTCATTGGCTTATCCCACACTAGCTTTGAATAGCTGTCCAAAATCAAATACTTGCTCTAGGGCCAAATGTGTACTCAGTCATCTGTTAAAATGAAACCCACTCATCCTTCCATTCATTGTGAGAAGCAGCTTTTGGCACCTGGGTGATCTTTTTTTTTTTTTTTGCTGTCGTTCCCCGGGTTATTTATTTATGCAAACTTTTTTTTTTTTTTTTGTTCTCAGTCCTTGGAGGTTAATCACCCATAAAATGAATGTAACTGCTGGGCGTTTTAAAGCTCGACTCCTGGAACAGCCACTGGCTAATGACTGATTGTTGACAAGATTCTCGCCCAGCCTTTTGAGCGCGTGTTCTGCCGGGGGTATTGATCCTCAGCGACGGGCTAATTAGCGCAGTGTTAACTTGGTAAATGCAGCGTCCAGGAGAGGGGCAGCAGGGAGAGCTGGTGTGTTTGATGGAGATTAATTCTCATTTAAGACCCTTTCCTTGGAGCTATTTTTTGTCAAAACAAAAGGCAAAGTAATCAAAGTTTTACTCTGGCAAACATTTGGATGAGGTTACTGTTTTAATTGGCTGCATCGATTTGGACAAGCACATTGCTAAGGATTCGCAGCCGTGACTGTCACATACACAGCACACATGGGTCTTAGTGACTATCCACAGGGTGATATCCGACATTTGGAGTTGAGGTATTTGATATAGTTGCAATTCATGGATATAACCTTAGACCAGATTAGTATTATACAGTGCCATCCAATAATATTGGCACCCTTGGTAAATATGAGCAAAGATGGCTGTGAAAAATTTGTCTTTTATTGTTTAACCTGTTGATATTTTGTTAAAAGAAAATCACAAAAATGCTCTGCTCTCATGGATATCAAAACAACTGCAAACACAACACAGGTTTATCGAAAAAATATATATCTGTATATTTGTTAAATATAAGTGTACAACAATTACTGGCAACCCTATGAATTAATGTGAGAACAATATATTTGAAGTATATTCCCAGTGATATTTTTTTTAGTGCACCTGGGTGACTAGGAACATGAAATTTTTCAACCATGACTTCCTGTTTCACAGGGGTATAAATATGAGGTAACACACAGTCAAAATTCGCTTAGTCATTCATAACAATGGGTAAGACCGAGGAATATAGCTGTGATGTGCGGCAAAAGGTTGTTGAGCTTCACAAAATGGGACGTGTCTATAAGAAAATAGCACAAGCATTGAAGATGTCCATTTCCACCATCAGGGAAATAATTAAGACGTTCCAGTCAACTGGAAATGTTATGAATTGACCTGGAATTGGACGTGTGTCTATATCGTCTCAACGCACTGTGAAGAGGACGGTTCGAGTGGACAATAAATCTCCAAGGATCACAGCTGGAGAACTGCAGAAGTGAGTTGCGTCTCGGGGTCAGAAAGTCTCCAAAACTACAATCTGAAGTCACCTACATCATCACAAGATGTTTGGAATGGTTTAATGAAAAAATCCTTTACTTTCATCCAAAAACAAACTCGAGCGTCTTCAGTGTGCAGACACTACTGGACCTTCACATGGGATCGGGTTCTATGGTCAGATGAAACCAAACAGAGTTTTTTGGCAATAAACACCAGAGGTGGTTTTGGTGCACACAGAGAGGTAGCCATATGATAAAGTACCTCATTCCCACGGTTAAATATGAAGGTGGATCTTTAATGTTTTGGGGCTGTTTTTCTAGAAGAGGACATGGCATCATGGACTCTCTCAAATATCAACAGATATTAAATGAAAAACCTGACTCCCTGTGCCAGAATGCCTCAAATCATACATCAAAATCAAACACAAAAATGGTTTACTGACCACAAAATGAAGGTCCTGCCATAGCCATCCCAGTCCCCTGACCTGAAACCCATAGAAAACCTGTGGGGTGAACTGAAGAGATTTTGACGGATCTGGAGAAATGTGAAGGATCTGGAGAGATTCTGTATGGAGGAACGCTCTCAGATCCCTCGCCATGTATTCTCCAACCTCATCAGGCGTTATAGGAGAAGACTCAGAGCTGTTATCTTGGCAAACGGAGCTAGCACATTGTTTTGATTAAAACAATGCTAATAATTGTTGCACACCTATATTTTATATATGTATATATATATTCTTTTTTTTTTTAAAGATCAAAGGATAAACAATAAGGATAATTTTTCACAGCCTTCTTTTTGCTCATATTTTCCAAGGGTGCCAATATTACTCGAGGGCACTGTACATACAATAGTATACACAATCGGTTAAAAGTTTAGACACACACATTCTTTATTTTTATTATTGTTTTCCACATTTTAGAATAATAATAAAGTCATCAAAACTCTGGAGTAGCACAAATGGAACTATGGGAATTATGTTGTGGAAAAAATCCAAAATAATTTAATATTTTAGCATCTTCAATATAGACACGCTTTTTTTTGCCTAGAATTTCCAGAAATGTATTCTATACCGATTTCAAACATGTAATCACACACCTTCAGATCAAAAGGTTTTTAAGATCATGTGGAACATTTCACTGGAGTGTCTCCTGACTTTTGACCGGTGGTGTATATGCTATGGAGGGTCTAGCACTGACTGGCATCGTGTTCAATGAAATCTGTCGTTAATCCACTTGTCAAATCTCCATTTCCTCGCCTGCCATACTCCCCCAGTCAATCTGTTCACCACGTAATATCACTTCTCTGAATGCTTCCCCACGTGTGCGCCTGTCCCCGTGTGTGTGATATCAATTCCGGCCGGTTGCATCCCTCTGTAGTTGTCAGCTACTATCAGCGGCTTTGCGTGCGCAACAGGCAGCTCGGATAAAGCAAATAATGCTCGATGAGCAAGCATGGGACACGCAGACAGAGCTCATTTAGCTTGTCACTATGCATTATGGAGTTCTGCAGCTCGGGCCTCGGAGAAGAAGAAAAGTTGCATCGGCGCAGCTCCATGGGCAGTGTTTTAAAGCTTGTTACAAATTCCCACTTGCACTTGTTAGGCAGCGATGAGTTGGAATTTAAGCTTAAAGTAAACAATTTGACTTTTACAGATCAGTGCTGTTGACTGTTTGGTCAGAAGGTGGTGATTCATTTCTATCCAGATGCAAATCACATGTTTATATTAATACACTTCTTCTTCCCGGTAGGATGGAAGGAGTCTCCAGTGTCAGCCTATGTAAATGAATGTATCTGTATATGTTTTTATAGGGTAGTAAACCACTAAAATGCCCAAGGAACATCCCTATACATTTCTAGATAATACAAGTCTCAACTTCTATTGTCAAATTTATTTGTATAATAGTTATTATTTAAACAAACTCATTAAGATATACAATAATTATTGTATGTCTAATGTCTAAGTTAGTTAGCGAGCAATTTGCTAGCTAGCATTCTTCACACAGGTCAAAATTTGTATCGTGGAATTCTTAGTGATTGATTTATTAAGAATGCCAACTCTGAAGTGGTTTCATGAGGGTTCCCAAACATCAGTCTTTATTATTAAAACCAGCCATTCAAGAGGAATTAAATCACAACTAGTGGTTTAGTTATTGGTACATTTTAAAATATTTGTAGTTTATGCATCGTTCTAAAAGCTACATAGCAATATTTTCTTTATATGGTCATATGTAGAAAGAGCCATTTTGCTCTTCTCTCAATTTTCATCTACGAAGCTTAAATTTTTAGTCCTATAAATTCATTCCAAAAACCACAGATGGCCCAGTCTCGGCTCCGCTAATTGTCTCATTCTTTGGTCGTTTCAATATATAATGCCTAATACATGACGGAACATCTGTCTATGCTGGTGGCCAGAACTTTAAACCATTTAACGGTCTAGTACCGACCTGACCCTAATTACAAGCTTTTAAATGAGCGTAAAAGCTGAATTCGGTAGCTAGGCCTAGCGTATTTTGTCAACAAACGTCGGATGTTTCATGATGCCATGATCGTTTTGTTTTGTTTTTCTCCCCCTCAGCGATGTGACTGCCAGCCTTGAAATCATGCAGCTGGATTTTGAAATGGAGAACTTCACGAGCCAGTCGGTAACCAGGAGAATCAACTGGAACATTGATTACCGTGGCCAGAATCCGCCTCCAGATTCGGACAAGGTGGTGACCGAGTTGACGGTGGTGCAGAAGGATATTCAGGCCATCATACCGTTATCTATGGTAAGTAAGACCGCTCTTATTAGTTACAAAATCTTATGATCTGGCACAGCAGCGTTCAATAAAGTCAGCTTGCTTTTTAGAATTCAGTTGATTTGATAAATGCAACAGAAGACACGAACGAAGAGAGGTTCGTGAACATATATTAGTCTGTACTCTTGCCTCGGTGTTATTACCCAAATAAAACAGTATTTATTGGAGGATATTTTCGAACATAAGAGTTCAATGCTCGGAGGCCAGAAAGGACATTGTTATTCAATCGACTGTGGACACATTTACCTCCAACAACAAAAAATGGCCGACTTCACTATCAACCCATTAAATTTATGTTGTACCAAACCCTCGTTGAATTCTCAGTTCGGATTGGTCAGAAAGTGTTGATTGATGTTCCATAATAATAGCGCTGACAGTACTGCGGGCTGCAAGATTTTTATACAGTAGGTTTATATTAATGGGCTAATATTTATTGTATAGTTTACATTAATGGGCTAATATTTATTTTATAGTTTATATTAATGGGCTCTGTGTAAATGGATTTTTTTTTTTTTATTAAATGTTTGTACTTGTTGATATACTGAACCTCCTGTAAAGTGACGTTTATTAAACGTTGTTGTGAAGGAGTCTCCAGTGTCAGCACTTCGTAACAGTCAGAGGAGAAGCTGGAAGCACGTTTGTAGACTGGACGCTGTTGTGGTTTCTCTTTAACATGGCAAGCTATTTCACATCATGTGTTGCTGACCATTTTGCTATAACAGCACACTCTCAAGTGTCATTATAATTGTCGCCCATATAAGCTAATTGCCAGAGCAGTAGAGCTCCAGCTGAAGCAACATCACCCAAAACTAGATATTTAACAAAACCCAAGTAATGTCTTTTTACTCACTAATTTCTACCTGGCAATATGTGCACGGATAAACAACGGTTTTTAAACAACAAGCATGCGCGTGCACCTGGACGCGAGGGGATAAATGAGTATCCGAGGACGCCGTGGATGGTCTGGATGTAAGCATTGGCTTTGGTAAATTGTCTCCAGCCTCACGTTTACCCACAGGAATCATGGGATTTGCCAGCAGGACCTAATCAGACAGGCGGGTATAGATGTGTTTAGAGACACAACAAAGGCCAAGCTCATACATAGCATGCCAAAAGCGCTTGCAATTAGTCCCACAGTGATTTGAGCCAGCAAAATACCATTACACACACACACGCACACACACACACACACCATACCATATGCACAATTATATGCATAAAAGTCACTTGACAGAAAAGCTTTGTGAAGCAAATTTGATTGCCTGAGTCAAGTGTAGAGAAAGGGATTGTGGGTAATTTATAGGGCTGAATTCACTCAAACATGCATACTGAAATTGCACGCATAAGTATTCAGGACTCAGGATTATGAAATCAGTGCTCAGTCAGTGTCTTGGGTTAAGCACGATTTGGACCTCGAAGTCATTTGTGATGTCCACTCTAGCGAGGCGTTATATTACGTTCAGCTTCACTGCTCGATTTTTTTTTGTTGTTGTTGTAACATTCCCAAGTCCCACCAGCATCCCCGATTTTTAAAAAAAATTATTATTCATTCGTTTTTTTTTTTTCTCTTTGGGTTTTTCTTTTTGGCATGAAGTATACCGTATGCCCTTTCCGCAGACCATCATGGTGAGTTCATTGTATGAAGATTGCGTTTTATTTATCCGCCAATTAATATAACGATTATGGATCCCAGATCCGACGAACATCAACCAACATTTGAGATCAGTCTATTATAATGAGCTTTATTTGAACCTTTGCTTTCTCATATATATATATATATATATATATATATATATATATATATATATATAGCTGTAAAAGTTTACACTTTTTTTTTTTTTTTTTAATACTGTCGCTTACTTTTATGCTCCATATTGCATTTGAGCGTAAGATTAGGCGATAGGGCAAAAAATTATATATATTTAAAGCATATCACAATACTTTAAGACATTTCTACAGCACACGATATGCATTATGATGTAGCACATCGGCTGCCAACACAACACTAACGTTGCAACTTAAAAATATGTGAAAACCTTCAATGATTGTCTAAAATAAAAAGAATAATTGAACACCAAAAAGAAAGAAGAGTGAAATCAGTTTACAGTTACTCTTTTAGAAAAAAGGGAATTTCTAAAATGATATTGCAACTACAATATATGAGTATTGTAACATATCTTCATAATTCCCAACCTTAAGCGACGTCATATTTCATGCACAAAATGTCAGACGTTATCACTGTGTTTTTTTTTTTTTTTTATCTTTTGATATCTTGGCCTTAAAAGTATGCGCTTTCTTTGAAAATGGGTGGTCTTGACGAAAACCCTCAGGCCCTGAGAACCCTCAAGTCCAACCATGAAACCTCGGAGGCGAGGTGATTTCAGTGATGTTCCATCGAGAAAATCATGTTAAGCACCGGATTTAGCGGAAGTCTGAATGCAGATAACGTTTCCCGTGTAAACGTCGACATATCTTTTGAACTTCAGTTGCAAACTCTGAATTCAGCCCACATCGTGAGACGGTCTTTAGGGTTTTTGTGGTTTATTGGTAACATGACGAGCTGATTGTTTTTGGCTTAATAGAGGCTGGTGATGGAATGACTGTTTATAGCTACTATAATGTAAGTGATATCGGTTTCTTGGACATAATCTCTTTCACGGATGCTCCGCAATATTAAAAGTAACTACAAATCGATTTAAAAAAAAATAAAAAAAAGCTGAGATGCCGTTTTTTTTAATAAACAAAAACACTGGAATTGGCATGTTGTGGTATAAAAGGAACAAAACACTTCGGCACGTTATTGGAAATTAATCAGCTTCGGACTAGTAACAGTAACGGCACTTTGCGTCAGGCCGCATCACAGCATGCAGTTGTTGGTTCTTTTCCTATAACCACCACACACACACACACACACACACTCCCTCCACTGTGTTTTATTCCATATGTGATGTACAGGAAGTAGAGGACAGGTTGGCCTGGCTGACCGACACTTTAGCATCAGCAGTAAATCCCTAATAAAACAATGCATGCACTTGTAGTGTGGTTTAATGAACTCTTTCACATGGTAAAGCCCACTATATTACGCGTGCGCGCACACACACACCTTTACTGCGTTCAATAACTTCACAAATAAAAGCAATGGCTGGAAAAACATATTTGCATGCTTAAACAGCCAATTACACACACACATACACACACAGAGTATGTCCTCATTATCCCATTCAATAGCTTTAGTGTTGTATGAGAGTGATGGGTAAAGAATGTACACTATGGGAGAACGTGGGCGGTTTTCATTGTAGGATTTTTCAACGGTCAGTACACTTTACCATCGTCTTGATTTATGTCATGATCATGTGGGCGGAGGATTGTGGTGTTCTAGCATTAGCTGTCACAAAGCAACTGCATATGAAACCTATAAAGATTGCACTTGGCCAGGGCATTACTGACAAAGAACAGTAAAAAAAAAAAAAAAAAAAAAAAAACCATGCTCAATAAATGTACAATTGTTGATATTTTTTAAATTAATAATAAAGCAGCTGTATAAATAAAAGCACATTTCTTTGTATTTAGGTCAGGCTGCTGGACCAAACCCCTGGTGATGGACAAAAAATAATAATAATAATAATAATAATAATAATAATATAATGCCTTAAAAAAAATGTTTGGGTTTTTTTTGTCAGAATATACTATCAGTTCATTCTAAGTCAATTCGGTGTGTTTGTATTCGGTTTGAGGTCAGACAAGAACAGCCAGACTGGAAGGCTACGGTAACTCGAACGACCACTCTTGACAACCGTGGTGAGCAGGAAAGCATCTGAAAACAAACAAATACACCAAAATCTTAAAACAGATGGGATACAAACACCAGAGGACCACATCAGGTTCCGCTCCTGTCAGCCAAGAACAGATGCTACACAAGGGTCACAATTCGACATAATAGTCATGAATTTGTGGACATGATCTGCATTGTGTCAACACTTCAGGCTAGTGGTGGTGGTGTAGTGCTGTGGGGAATGTTTTCATGGCATACTTCGGGCCACTTAATACCAATCACAGTATTGGTACTGACCACGTGTTGATCACTTTATGGCCACAATTGACCCATCTTCTGATGGCAACCTCCAGCATGAGCTACTAATCTTCCTAATCTTCAGAGGTCAAAAAAAAAACGCTCTATTCCACCTTCAGACCTCATTAAAAACCGTTATAAACTCTAAATGGTCTTAAAAAAAAAAAAAAAAAAGAGAGGCAAATCGATTGGGATCAAGGAGCACAAATAAACTTCACGAAATCAACCCTGTTGCTGGTCGAAAACGTTGGTTCGATTTGGATAATCGCTGGGGACCATGTCATCTCTACCAATTAGAAGTTTCTATCAACGGGTGAAGATGCTTCTTTATGCCCCTTATACCAAAGTCCAGTATCTCCGAGGCATATTTTAATGAGCTGTGATGGTTTCTACTCCTCTAGGACTCTTTTGTATTCAGTTGCTTCATATGAAAAGATTCCTAATGAAGTGAGACCAGATTTATGTTTAGATTTTTTTAACGAAGATAAACTTTAAAAAAAAAAAAAAAAAAAAAAAGTTTGTAAATTCATCATGTTTTGCTACGTTTTACCCGGTTTCCCTCCGTTCCCTACATTGCAGCCATGGTAGATGGCTCTGCATTAAATTACAAACAAACTTCCAGCGTGATAATGCGCCACGTCACGAAGCCGTCTCAAACCGGTTCCATGATCGTGACCGCGAGTTCAGTGGCTTCCCCGATCACATGATCTGAATCCAGTATGGAATGTTCAGCTGACAAACATGCAGCGATTATGAGATGAAGTAAATGCTAGCAAGGCCTTGTGGAATCCATGCCATGGAGAATCAAGCCTGTTCTGAGAGCAAATCAGTGTCCTACCCAGTATTAGTATGGTGTTCCTAATAAAGTGACCAGTGAGGTACAAAACACATTGTGGCAAAACATTCCATATGTCCAGGATCAGACGACACGGCTTGCCTTACTTTGACAGACCGGTCGTCGTATCTGTTCTTATTTATGGCAAAGGCTGTATATATTCACAAGAGCTCACATTTCACTGTCTTTCATATACATATCACACACTCATACACAAATCATTCTATTATTTATTTATTTCACACACAGCTCTCCACACACACACACACACACAGACATGCACATTTGAATTATTCAGAAATGATGATTAGCCAAGGTAGGGCCGACTTGTTTCACACTCGGAGGCCAGGAGGTTACGTAGCCGGAATCAAAACACAGATTGTCACATTCGAGTGCTTTGAGTGCTAATTTAGGATGTGGGCCTGAAGCCATCACACTTCAGACTGCTCCAATGAATTATACCTACGAGGTGGGGGGAGGAAAACCCAAGTTACGGGCATTTAAAACAGTTTTTGGTCATCTTTTCTATAATTAACAATGAACACTGAATATCATGTAATTGCAGACATAAGTCATCGTACATGCGTCATCATTTAAAGCTACATATGTTTATTATGAATTGTTAACATAATGCGTTTATGCATTATGCTATGGCACCAAGCCCCACTTTGTGCAGTGTATAATACATTAGCATGTATACTTTAAACTACACTACCTTTTCATAACAACAATATAATGCATTATGATTACATTATAGCATGTTATGAATGTATTTATTATTTTTTTTTTGTCATTGAGATTTGTCTCTAGCGTATTCAGTTTCAGGTAAGAGCACTATAGTGGTCAGTAACACTTTCTATAAAAAAAAAAAAGGTCATAGTTATTATGAGCTATGAACACACATCCATATCATGTTATAATGCAGCATACAGCATTAAACACATCGTTCGACTTATCTGTGAAAGCACACGACACTTTATAGCCATCTTTATTTCGCATTATGAATTGTTAACATGATGTATCATAAGCAGTGTTCGTAACACATTAACACCGATAAAGACATTATGCCCCTTTGTATAGAGCAGAACAATTAGTGATCTTTTTTTTTCTTTTTTTTTTTTAAACAAAAAATATAATACGAGAGAGATTCAGTAAATCGTAGCATACGTAGCACAATATATAATAGAATGTCTAAGCTTGGAAATACATTATAAACGCTGCTATAAACTGTTCATAAATAATTCTAATAATGTATATAATGCTTAATGTATTATAACATTTATAGAGAATACTTATTGACGTAGTCCTATATATTATATGATTTGTAATTATAGTTACAAATGTAGCATGAGCATTTACACAAGCTTCATATATATATATATATATATATATATATATATATATATATATATATATATATATATATATATATATATATATATATATATATATATACATACATACATACATACATACATACACACATATACACACACACACACACACACACACAGTACTGTGCAACATTTTTAGTACAAACTTTGTTATACATTTTTTATTTTATGACTTCTACATTATCGAGTCAGTATGACAAAACATTTTAGATTCCCAAACATTGGTTTTCTAGTGAAAAATTAAATGTTACCAAAGAAAAAAGGCAGCATATTTACGTAACCACTTTTCAGACAAAAAAAAAAACCCACAATGAATTCTACCGGATTTTGCTGCAAAAATAACAAGCGAGTGCGACAGTCAACGTCTTCAGAAGAAACGTGGCTGGTTCTGCAAAGATGCTCAGTAAAACTTACAGCTCATTTCCTTATAAAACTGCAGACGTTGTATGCGTATGTATAATGTATTGTGTATATATTATACATACACACATACACAGGAGCATTATAAGGCATTATGTGCGGTCTATTACATGTTACACATTATGAATACCGAATTCATAATCCATTGTATAAACACTTATTTATTTGTTTATTTATTTATTTAACCGTTACATATTATAATTTTATAAAACATGAGTTTATGACTAGTGTCTAATGTCAGGTTCCATTAAAAAAAATTTAAAAAAAAGTATTATGCCTGTCTATAAGAACAGTATTCACTGATAAAGTTTTAATGCAATATAACATGTTTTGGTGAAGCTATAACAAGTTATAATGCATTACAATATTAGTGTTTACTGTGTATATATATATATTATATAATTCACATCAGATAAGGAATAAAACATGACTGGGTGTGCCGTTATAGGAAAATAAATCAGCAGTGGGATGCTGTGATGCAGTCTGAGGTGTTTTATTCCTCTTATACCATAGTGGTTTGCCTATTATTCAATTTTTTATTAATTCAAGAAAGGACACGTTATACTTTTTATCCCTTTATAGGTACGTTTGCTGTTGTGGAACATCCATGAAGCAAGTTGGCTCTGTAATCAAACGTATCATGGCATACATGCATTTATAATGCATCATGAACGCCATCAGAAGTATTTCAGAACATTCATCAGAAGTAATGTGTTGTGCTGAAGATTGTGATTATTATTTGTAATAGTGTTACTCTAAAGATTACTGCTTTACATCCAGAGGCAAAGTCCGAAATCAGCTTCATTTTTCTGCAGAAGCGTTCATCATTGATTTCGGAACGAGGCAAGCAGACAGGGAACGTAGGGTGGCGTAGGAATTATGATTATGCGACTCCCATTGAGGGGCTATCGAGGCTTCAGCTCCAATACCGAGTTAATAACTCAATGACCATGCTTAGACAGGGAAATATTAATCCACACTGTTAATTTTCTATGATTAATCTGTGAGTGGAACATTTACGGCCCTGGAGAAAGATTTTGCGTTCGAATCTTGGCACGCTTTAGCCGTGAGAAATGAGGGAAGTAAAGGAACAAATGGGCTTTTATGGCGGAGTGGGGGAAAAAGAAAAAAAAAAGCAGCGCTTTGAGGATGAAGTCAAATTTTTGGAAGTAAATACTACTCGAATGGAGCCTATTAATGATGGCAGTTATGGGGGGGAACGATGCCATGCAGGAGTGTATCGTTGAGGTCATTTTAGATTTAAGCACAATGAGGAAAGGTTACTTTTAAAACATCCTCTCTGGGAGTTTTAGAAATAACAATACAAGCCTTGATTGTTTTTTTGAGGTGGGGATTTTTTTTTTTCTTGTTTCTTTTTGTTACCCTTCTCAGTTGCGACCATTTCATTTCCATTTCCATAATTTCTCCTGCTCGTCAAGCGATTAAAAAGACACAATTGAACGAAATCATGTTTTCCTTTATACTGGCCCTCGGGTATGCTGGGCTCCGGCCCTGCACTTTCTACAAGTGAACGGTTTTCATTGAGGCATGGGACTGAGTACATACAATTTCTCCCACATTTGGGGTCCCCCCCCGTGCGGAATAATTTGCACTCCTCCGTTTTACATCCCTACAGCAACAGAACTAATGAATAGAATAACAGGAGAAGCAATCGACGAGCTGGTGTGCTCTGTAATTGGCCCCGGTGTCTGCTTTTGGGGAGTTTAATTGAAAGACCTGTTCGAATATGTGGAGTAAAAAATAAATTATTTATTTTTCGTTTCATTTTTTTTTTTAAGAGAGAGAACTGCAATCATTTGCAAGTTCAGGTACTACGGCAAGGAGCAGACGCGTGTTTTTTTTTCCCCGATGCACGCAGCTCCAAGTTCTCACACTTAAACAAAATCGTACCTACAAATGAGTAATTCGATTTCAGAACTGTGTGTTTGTCGTTAAGTCTAATGAATAACACCAGGCTTGTCTGCAATCCATGCTATTTGTCTACACTTTTGTACAAGAAATTGCTTTGCAAACGGACAATTTTGTGCGTTTCGCTGCAAAAGTTCATATTTCTAATTCAATTCCCTCTCTCCTTTAATTCACTTAATATGAATCTATAAAGTGCACTGTCTCGGACAGAAAAGTATGTACTCATTTGCCTATTTAAATCAGAAATATGAGCCTTTCATTTTCATTCCTAATAACCCTAAGCTTTATTGGCCGCGTTTTAGAAGGTCGTGTCGTGTGCCCTTCAAAGGCCGCTACTCCTAGCCACACTCTAATATTGGCACCCTCGGTAAATATGAGCAAAGAAGGCTGTGAAAAAGTGTCTTTATTGTTTAACCTTTTGATCTTTTGTTCAGAAAATTCACAAAAATACTCTGCTCTCGAGGATATCAAACAATCGCAAACACAACACAGGTTTATCCCCAAAAAAATTATCTTTGTGAAATGTAGGTGTGCTACAATCATTGGCACTCCTATGAATTCATACGAGAAAAATATATTTGAAGTATATTCCCATTGATATTGTACATTTTTTAGTACACCTGGGTGACTAGAAACAGGAAATTGTTCAACCATGACTTCCTGTTTCACAGGGGTATAAATATGAGGTAACACATAGGCTAAATTCGCTTAGTCATTCATAACAATGGGTAAGACCGAGGAATATAGCGGTGATGTGCGGAAAAAGGTTGTTGAGCTTCACAAAATGGGACGTGTCTATAAGAAAATAGCACAAGCATTGAAAATGTCCATTTCCACCGTCAGGGAAATAATTAAGAAGTTCCAGTCAACTGGAAATGTTATGAATCGACCTGGAATTTAACGTATTTATTCTGTCAACACACTGAAGAGGACCCTTCGAGTGGCGAAAAAGAAAAAAAAAAAAAATCACAGCTGGAGAACTGCAGAAGTGAGTTGCGTCTCGGGGTCAGAAAGTCTCCAAAACTACAATCTGAAGTCACCGACATCACCACAAGATGTTTGGAAGGGTTTAATGAAAAAAGCCTCTACTCTCATCCAAAAACAAACTCGAGCGTCTTCAGTTTGCCGACACTACTGGAACTTCACATGGGATCGGGTTCTATGGTCAGATGAAACCAAAACAGAGTTTTTTGGCAATAAACACAAGAGGAGGTTTTGGAGCACACAGAGAGGTAGTCATATGGAAAAGTACCTCATGTCCACGGTTAAATATGGAGGTGGACATTTAATGTTTTGGGGCTGTTTTTCTACCAGAGGACCTGGACATTCTGTCCATGGCATCATGGACTCTATCAAATATCAACAGATATTAAATGAAAACATGACTGCCTCTGCCAGAAAGATTAAAATGGGCCGTGGTTGGATCTTCCAGCAGGACAATGATCCAAAACCTACATCAAAATCAGCACACATGTTTTTTTTCAAGGTCATGTCATAGCCATCACAGTCCCCTGACTTGAAACCCAGAGAAAACCGGTGGGGTGAACTGAAGAGGAGAGTCCACCAACGTGGACCTTGAAATGTGAAGGATCTGGAGAGATTCTGTATGGAGGAACGGTCTCAGATCCCTCGCCATGTATTCTCCAACCTCATCAGGCGTTATAGGAGAAGACTCAGAGCTGATATCTTGATATCAAAGAGAGGTAGCACAAAGTATTGACTAAAAGGGTGTCAATAATTGTGGCACACATATTTAACAAAGATATTTTTTAAAACTAACCTGTGTTATGTAAGCAATTGGTTGATATCCTCGAGAGCAGAGTGAATTTTTTTAAACAAAATATCAAAAGGTTAAACAATCAAGACAATTTTTCACAGCCTTCTTTGCTCATATTTACCAAGGGTGCCAATGATTAGTGGAGGGCACTGTATGCCTGACACAGATGACGAAAAAAAAGTTAATTCCACAATTTCCAGACTCCATTTAATTCCTGTACTGAATTCCAGATGAACTGAATCGGTCATGACAGATTGTTCTCTTTCTCTCATTCAACCCAATTCTGTCTTTGACTCTAGGACACAGAGATCATCAACACAGCCGTTCTGACCGGCCGGACCGTCGCCATCCCGGTCAAAGTCGTCTCCATAGAACTCAGTGGGATGGTCACAGACATCTCCTCGTTCGTTGAGTGCAAGTCGTCCAACGAGGACATCATCAAGGTATTCTCTCCCCATTATTTCCCAGTAGCCAATGAAAGAAGAAAGTCTCAAAGGTGCATTAATCAAGATTAGTCAAGACTGCTATTCTGGTGGTTAAATATGTGAATTACAACAACACTGGAACATGTTTTATTGTTGAACCCAAAGCATCCCCACAGAATTTACGCTGGCCAGCAGAGTTCACTTAGAAGGTTAATGGTGTTAAGCATTTTAGCATTCAACTGTTTGATAGCCAAGTTATAATACTACAAACAAATAAAGTGAAGCTCATACTGATTTATGAGAACGGTCAAGTGTCCGTTCGATGTCCTGCTTTTCTTCGTAATGCGCTTTCGTGAGATTTTCAGCTGGTTAGCATCATTAGCTGCACAGGAGTTAGTCATTACATTCATTTCTATGAAGGTGGTTCATCCAAAGCATTACCTTTCCCGGTTCTCTAAGTGGCAAAAATGCATATACTTGATTATTTATGTAAAGCCGGCCGTTCAACGGAACAGTTAGGCTTCATACAGATTGCATTTTCATAGCTGTCCAAGCGGAATGTTGATAATTCCGTGTAAAGAAATTTCTCGAAAAGCACTGCTTATTTTTTAACATGCTTCTTGTTATTGTGTGTGTTTTTTTTTGTTTGTTTTTTTTTTTAGAAGCATGGTGTTTTTTTGTTTTGTTTTTGGGTCACAGTAAAAGTATCTGGCTGGATTCCGCCATGTTTTCCTTCCAAAATGGGGGTGGGGTAAAGGAGTTTCAGCGAGTGTTTACATTATAAAACGGAAAAAAAAAAAAAAAAAAAAAAAAACACAACCCAGACTTCCATTGCCATAATACACTTATATAGATGCCATAGCAGAAACAAATATAGTTCATCATGTTCTACATATTTTCTAGGTTATTTTTACTAGTTTGAAAATAAATATTGCATCTTTAAACAAAACTTCCCATCGAAAACATGACCATAGTGCAGCCCGAATTTCTTAGGCAGAGTGATCTTACAGCACACGTCCAGAACTTTTAAAAGAAAAGTATTGCTGCTGGGCATGACATTCTTTTTTTTATTATGCTATACATATTATTATGCCATCACTCAGAGCTTTCCATCTCCTTTAGGCATGTACAAGCTTTCCAATTCTGCTCTTGCATTTTATTTCTCCTCTATAGACTATATGTGTCAATTCCTAGTTCTTATTTTTTTTTCTCTCTCCACCATAAACTCAACATCATAGCCAAAGACTGCGATAAAGAACATAACCGCATTTTCAATTATCGTTTATTGCAGCGTTTTTATATTTCCCATAAAAGTTGCTGTCCGTTTCATTGGTGCAGTTTCCACAAAGCATCATCCATGCTAACTTTTAACAAGCTTTGGAAAAGACCGTTAACATAGCGACCTCTTGTGATATTGGTGCATTCGCACTGCGCGAGGACGAGATGACACCCATGCGTCAAAGGCAAACAGAGGCCAAGAGTTGCCATGAAACAGGTTTAAGATTTAGAGACCACTAGCTGGCAGATTATCGAGTGGGTTTGCTTGACTGGGCCATCTACTTTAGAGGCTAATTTGAAATGAGGCGTTCACAGTGTGACTTACGCACGGCCTGACAGATCAATGAAACGATCCGTTCGGGAGAAAAAGTAAGGAAACTCTTCAAGAAAGTGAAGAGAAAAGGGATCGAAAAAATCTACAAGATAGAAAAAAAATAAGGTTAGAGGCTCAAATGACACCCTTTTAGTGGCTGTATTCTTTGAATGAGGAACAGATTTTGTCACTTCAAGCAGATTTTTTGGGGGCTTTTTCAGCTCATCCATTCAGACTTAGAGCTGCCAATACAGCAAGTGTCACATCTGATTGTGTCTTGTGCTTTAAAATGCCTTTAGGTGCCTTTAGCCTAGGCGCAAACGGACTCGGTTAGCGATTCAATCAATCCTTTTCATTTGAAGTTTCATTGAGTCATTATCATTTGTATTCAGAATAACTTTTTGGGTTTTTTTTTTTTGTTTGTTTTAAACATGAACAACTTGGTGATTTAAGCTTCTATAAGATGTACTGGGCTTGTGGGATATAATGATTTAATCACATGAATTTATTGAAAATTAGTCATTCTGTCTAGCCATTGGATAAGGTCAAAACAGATGATGCCCTATAAAAGCAGGAAGAGCTAGTCTGTGTCTGATAGCCGATGAGTGGCAGCGGCTGAGCTGCATTACTGGAAGATTTAGTGCAATGCATGTTTAAGGAGGCACTCTTTCACCACTTAGTTGCCATTTTCAGCCCTCTGTGCTTTGCCGTTTATGGAGTTTTGTGGGCGTCACTAAATGCAAATGAGCTCTGGCATTGGTCATTTATGGCTTATCGGCATTTATTAATTTACCCACATGAGTACGAAGAAAATAACTGTTACTGGCCCTTTACATACAACTTTACCTAAAGGGAGTGCTGCTTCAGCTATTCAAATCACACAGCACTGGTAGTTTGTGTGTCAAAGATATTCGCTTAATAATGCTTATTTTGCTTGTAAAAAGAGATTGCTTCTGAAGAAAAAATTGACCAATTTTGACCATTTTTACTTTTAAGCTTGGTGCAGTTGCGCTGGAATGAATTCAAATTGATGCAGTGAGAAAATGAAGGATTCGTTACACCTCTAGATTTGGTGCTGACCTTCATAACCAAAGCAGTTTGTGTCTTGAGGCAAGCAATGGAATATTGTGTCCGAGCGTGTGATGGAACCCTGTTGGGTCTCGTTTTTAAAAGCAGGAAGCTAATCATGGCAGCCATCTGAAGACAGCAGCTGGTCAGCTGAGCCACACAATGTACTGAACACTAGATGCTATAGATACACGACACTAACCACATTATATCCCAACACCTCTCCAAACTCATGCAATGCTCATTGCATTAGCATTGTTGTGATTATTAACTTAGCAGTCCCAGCTCTGTAGAAGAGTGCTTCCCCATTCAAGCACACAAAAACACACGTCTGTGTTTAAAACCTGCTCGTATACACTCGGTCTTGGGATCAATGTCAAAATCATCCACCACTTTCCTTAATTGCTAGCACCATCATTTAGTCCGCCAGTGCCATTAACCCACATTAAACCGTTAGCCCACTCTATTACCCCACAAATGCGCTGTCAATTTAAATACCCATCAGTGCTCCAGTACATATACATGCACATTTCATACTGGCTAGAGTCAGCATGGTGCTTTTTAAAGCTCAGAACCAGCCTCTTTTGCACCATCTGTTCCTGATATGGTCAACACAAGGTCATAGCAGTAGCATCTTGTTTGTGTATGGCTAGAAGTATTGTGTAGGAGGACATCTGGAACTTCAAGACCTCTAAGTCAAATCCACTTTACTGGCGTCTTAGACACTTAGCTTCTCAGCCATCCCCAGATACCCATGGCACCCATCAGCATCCTCACTGGAATTAGCAATGAACAGCCCATGAGAGCAGCTTAAAAAAAGGACCTTGAGTGGATGTAAATGATGGCAAGTAAATTGTTTCGGGAGACATACATGTCTGCTGCTTCCCACCACAGAGCTAGTGTTCTTATGTTGGGTTTGATCACAGATGAGGTCTATTGAAACATGTTGGTAGGTGAATTGGCTATGATAAATTAACAGCTAATAGCTGGTGTGTGGTGGGCGTTCTGGCGCACTATGGTTGCCGTCACATCATCCAGGTCGATGCTACACACTAGTGGTGATTGAGGAGATTTCCCCCATACTATGTGAAAGTGCTTTGAGCGTCTAGAAAAGCACTATATAAATCTAACTGTATTACCCCTAGGATTGAATAAGTTTGCAACAGGCTGGCATCCCATCCAGGGTGTATTCCTACAGTGTTCCTGGGATAGAATTGGGATCCATCCTGACCCTCACCAAGACCCATCCATCAATCCATTTTCTATATCGCTTATCTTACATAGGGTCGCGGGGAGCCTGGAGCCTATCCCAGGGAACTGGGGACACTCTGGACGGGGTGCCAACCCTTCATAGTGTACACCCGCACACACATTCATACACTACAAACAATTTAGAAATGCCAGTCGGCCAACAACGCATGTCTGTGGACTGGGGGAGGAAACCGGAGTACCCGGCGGAAACCCCCGAAGCATTTGAAGAGCATGAACCCCCAACCTCGATGATGTGAGGCACCTCCCCAAGATAAAGCAGTTAATGACAATGAATAGATGATAATGATTATCTAGCATTTTTGGTCAGATAGAAGTTTCATTCAGTCGGTTTACCAATCTTCCAACAGGAATGTTTTTCCATTTGATTTAGTTTATTATTAAATTATTCTTATCGAATTATTAAACCACATCTAAACCTAGCTAGTTATTGAAATTTATGGAAACTCTGTGATACGAAGTTGAGTTGAGGAAGTAATATTCTTTTCTAATCCCGTTTGGATCTTGAGCTCGGGTTACTCTCTGTGTGGAGTCTCGTGTGTTCAAACAATGTCCACATGGGTTTCTTCCCACATCCCAAACACACACAGATTGGCAACTCTAAATTGCATCTACACGTGTGAATTTGTGTGTGATGCCCTGAGATGGACTGATGTCCCATCCAGGGTGTATTCCCCATCTTGGGTCCAATGTTCATGGGCAGGGCTACAGATCCACAGTGATCCTGACCAGGATCAAGCATAACGAATGGATATATAGTCGTATAGTACCACAGGTTTATCAACGTGGGCCCTAGTGCATTAACATGTCAAAGGGCCCAGAATTCCTGCTGTTGCCCCAGTACATCGCAACTGATCAGTTTTCCGTATTTATAGTTTGGATTAATGAGATGGCGTTAGGGATCTTGTAAGTAGTAGATAAATGATGCAGGATAAATCTCATGACCCGTGAAGACTACGTCTCCCAACCTCCATCAGGATGAGATAACCTCTGATTACAGTGACAGATGACCAAGACCTCAAGATAAATCATAGATGTATCCTAAAGCAAATACCTGTCTTTATATTACACTAAGTAATGTATTATTAAAGGCCACTGTGCGTTTAAGGAGTCGTGAGTGGAATTGAAGGACTGGCTTAGAAATACAGTTTGTTTTGGCCTACAGGTTACTGAAGTAGGGAAAGGTCGAGCTGATTTCATGATGTGGTAATGGAGTTTTTGTTTTGTTGTTTTTAGTTGAAGTAGTTTCTGTGTCGTTACGGGTTTAAAGGTTTAAAACAATAATCACTTGCCCGAAAAAATCTAATGCATGTAATACAGCTGGAATCCAAAGGAAGGGAAGGTTAGGGAAAGGAAGGAATGGGAAGGAAAAGATTTGATGAACTATAGTTACAGGCTCATAGAGTAGGGAATTGCTCTGGGTCATGTCTGGCCTATAAAATTAACAAGAAATATTTTTGTATTTTAAAAATAAATCCAGGCAAAAACGACATGAATTAGGTTGGAAATATTTGCATCAAGTGATTGTTCTAAATTAATTTCATTGGTGCACAAGTTCAACTTATTCCATATGAATTCGTGGCATACCAAGGCATGTATTGATCCTCGGCTAAAAATGGTGTTGAACAGCAAAACTGGTCCATTTCCAACACCTTTCACAGACGTTCACTTCTATATTCAATTTGATCGTTCAGATAATCCCAATACTGTATCTTTGGCTGAAAGTGCCATGGCACTATAGAAACCCATAGTTCATGTCCAAACACAGTGCTCTGTATGGAATTCATCAGAGCATTCATATGGTATTGACTTAATTTGCTTCTTGTCTTCCCTCGCAGGTGTCCATGAACTGTGACTATGTGTACGTGAATGGTAAGGAGACTCGGGGCTCTATGAATGCACGTGTGATCTTCAGTTACGAGCACCTGAACGCCCCTCTGGAGCTCACTGTGTGGGTGCCCAAGCTGCCTCTAAACCTCCAGCTCTCTGATAACAGCCTTAGCTTTATCAAAGGATGGAGGGTCCCAATCCTGCCTGACCGCAGGTAAGATTGGTTTTTATCCAAACTAGAGCGTTTGTGTGCGCAGATCAGTACAAGGTGTCATGAATTGCACATCGACTCACGAGTAGGTGGAGAGCGAAGGGAAAGGAAGTGCACTTGTCTCAGTGCTCGCTGAACTGAAGTGCTCTCAGGTTTCTCTGCATGCTCATTTCACTTATCCATGCTCGTAAAAACCAGTGCGAGCAATTCACAGCACCTTGCTCTCATTTTTAATGACCACGCTCAAGAGACGGTTCTGTTCACTCAGGTCGGCCACCCTCATTCTCTCTATTAACGATGCTGTTTTAACGCCATAAGATTTTTTTTTTTCCAGGCTACATAATATAGGAGTTCCTCCTCCACAGATTGCAGTCTGCAATCGTAAAATAAGTCCAAGTATAAAGGTGTACAAGAGTAAACAAGCACGGTATCAGACAGATACCTGATAGCAGTATCAGGATTGATGCATCTCGACTTTTATCCACCCATTCCTTCACTTATTCAGGTCTTTATAGTCATCGCCTCAGTATTTTGCATATTCAAAGCACTGTGTCTGTGGGAGAAAGAAAAACAGTAGTGTTTGAGCATCATCAATGTAGGAGAACCGTTACTTTACCTGGCTAGCGTTTCTCTCTCAGGAGTACTTTTTTAAATGTTGGATATTTTGCAGAATCTAAAGAATATTACACAGGTTTACACCCAAAAAGTTTCCAAAAAGGTTTCAGTAATTGGGCTGTTTCTTCAGTAATTTTTGGATCCCTACTTCCACATAATCTCATGGTTTAATGTCATGCTTATTTTGAGGGTATTTAGGTCTATATTGGGAGAACCTTATTCCATCACAGCACATTAATGCACAAGAACACCATGTCAAGGGATCAGACATAATTGCTCAATTTGATATAATCCTACATACAATTGTCATATTTAGTGGAAGTCTGTAGGCATAGCCAGATTTTGGGTGTCTTTGCTGGTGATGCTTCAAATTTAAAATCAGCTACTGCTTGTTTTTTCAGCATTATCCTCATTCCATCTCACTGGTAAAGGTCTCATCTGTCCAGAACACTTTGTTTTAGCTAGTCTGACCTTTATGTTCTTAGCGCTTACCTGGAATTTGTTGCTTTGTTTTTCCTAAGAAATACCGTTATGTTCTTCAGTTTATGGTAATCCTTGATTCAGGATGGAGAGGCTTCTTTAAATGTTTTGTCTACTCGAAGTGTTCTTCATTCATCCACGAGTGTGAGAATCCTTAGGCCCCTTTTTTAATTTGTAAAAAATTCTGCTATGTGTCCATGCAGTCGCTTTCAAAGTGGAGGGCCACAGGTACGAGTTTGTCCATCTTCACATCCGCTATCTAGCTTCACTAGTTTCTAACATCCACGTCGTACACTTTGTAGGCTACATGTTTGTTTCACCATCCAACTGGTCCAGACTTGTGGCCAAAAATACCATTTGAGATGCATCTAACAATCGATTTTTTTCTTCCCTTCACCCCTAGTGTGGATGCAGATCACCACATCTCCAAAACTTAGTTTGTTTTTTGGAGAACATGATCCTGTGCTTTTTTACAGTTGTTTTTTTTAATTAGCTCACAATTTTAAGGTCTTCACAGTTGACTTCTATCTTCCAGCGTTAATCGTTGACGGGCAGAAAGGAAAGCATCGGCTTTCAATTAATGTCTTTCAGAATGGAGATCGGAGCTTTTCAGTTCTGTACACATGAGCTGTGAGGGGGAAATTACTTCCCGCTTAATTGAATTCATTCAGATGGGCCATTTAGATGGAAATGTGATCTGATTTCATGATACTAATCCAATTCCACAGTAAGCTTTATCATAGATCACCAAAATCTTTAAAGAAAGACTTGTCTGTGTCTCTTGTCTGTCTAATATATTAGTCTTTCAAGCTATAAGTGTTGATAAAGTTTGTAGTTTTAGCAAATGAGAGATTCTACTGTAACCAGGCCTTTTAATAGAAGTCTGGAGTGGCGAAGGATCTGATTGAATGTTAAACCGAAACTGTTGAGGTAGTCAAGTGGGGAATTGATTTTGTGCTATATTCTTTGATTTCCATTATGCTGACTCTTTCTTGACCCCTACTATCTAGGTAATGTATATACAGGAGGAGGAGAGAGAGAGTGGGAGAGGGAAAGGTGGTACACTTGTATTATAAGAATCTTTTAAAGAACTGAGAAACTTTTTCAGCATGTGAAGAATGTTGGGCAATAAGACAGTTCTCTTCTGCCAGAATACACCTAGAGTATACTGTGATAAGAACTGCCAATAGGCAAAACTCTGGCCATCATGACCAATACAGATGGCTCTCCATTTGCCCTGCAGTCATCTAGATCTTAATGAGTTGGGACAAAACCTAAAACTTCCTGGTGGAAATAAACTCTGTGACTTGAGAGAGTATTTGTGGGTGTAGTCACCCTTCACAGAGCTGCCTTACAGTTTTACAGCAGAACCTGGACAACCTCAGTGGGGGCGAATCCATCTATCTATCTATCTATTTCTTCTCTATCTTTTTTTCCCCCCTCTGTCTTTACCAGCTGAAGCTTTTGACGTATTGTGAAGTGGATCTGTTTTTCATTCCACCCAGCTGCTGATAATGATTGGGCTGTGCATGATTTGTCGGTCAACAACAATCTCTTGTCCTGTTTTTGCATGTCAGAAGCAGGCTGGGAAGGCAGCTTCATCTCTCACACTGACAGACAGGTCTAGTTTATAAGTATTGGGGGGGAGGAGATGCATGACTGTAGCCAGAAATGTCCGTACGATTCGGCATTTGATGCTTGTAAAAAAAAAAAAAAGGCAACTGTAGACTAAAACATTTAGTACATTTTCCCATGCAGGTCGACACGTGACAGTGATGACGATGACGATGATGAGAGGAAGGTGAGCCGTGGCTGCACGCTGCAGTACCAGCGAGCCCAGGTGAAGGTTCTCACCCAGTTCCACACTACCTCCAGCGAGGGCACCAACCAGGTGATTACTATGCTGGGGCCTGACTGGCAGGTGGATGTCACCGACCTGGTGCAGGACTCGCTTAAAATTGTGGATCCCCGTGTGGCGGAGTTAGTGGATCACACCGTGTTGGTGGCCCTGGAGCAGGGAACTACCATACTGAAGGTAAGGGGCAAGGGGTATTTGAAGTGTTCCCTCTAGCATGGGGTACCCAACCAAGAGATATATCCACTGAAGCCATGTTTACATTACTGATGTCACTTGTTGGTTGTTAATTGTTTGTAAGGGACCACAAATTGGTAGTCACCGGGCCCTTGAGTGACTTACTGGTTCAAGCATCAGCCTATAGGAAGACAGGAACAGGAAAGAGGAGTGATCTGATTGAAGGAGGAGTTTGAATGCATACCAGAAGGGGGTTTAGAAAAGATCAAGTGATCACGGAGCATGGTTTCCTGTTTTATAATCAGTCTTGTACAGTTTCCTGAGTGCCTGGTTAGTATCAAACTGCGGGGTTATAATGACTCTTGGAATCCAGAACGGCCAACCCTCCAATTTGGGGAGACACTACATTGTTCTGATTGCACCAAAAATTGTTGAACACAGTGAGCGACCACCAATTTGAATTCCAGTAAAGTCAACGGTCATAGATAGTCCCTGAGCCCCAAAATTATTCGGTGACTGGGAAATCAGGGCTAAAACCATGTCGTGCGTTTCAAGCCTTATGTAAAGCTCCTGACTCAGATGCTGATCAGATGTGTTAATTTATAGCTGGAACAAAGGCGAGTTCCAGGAAATGGGCTAGATTAATGTGATGCCACTAGATATGACAGTAAACAGTCGACCTAATCTACAAAGCCCAATTATGATCGCCCTGCTGCATCATATAGCCCCTGTGTTTCTAAATCTGCTTAGACGTTGCTGTCTGAGTCTGTGTCACTGAAGTTACCTTAGTCTGTTATTCAAAATGACATTTCAGTCACGGATAGAAAATAACTCGGAGAATAAACAAATGTCATGTGAGGGGTGATGTTATTATCTTTATGTCCTCGCTTCTGACCCGGTTCAGTCTTTTCAGTCTTAACAGGGCTAATTTCCTCAGCACATTCAGGGCATACGACATGTTTCAATAGGAGAAAATTGGCAACAATGAGTATGTTCATTTGAGTCAGTATCTGCTAGGAGTCCAAGGTCAGCGTGACTCTTCCCAGTGACTTTGTCATTAGAGGTTAAATTCCATGAAATAATCCCAGAGTAGTACGTGTCTGTTCTGTCTGTCTGCTAGAACTATTGTAGTACTACTTAATTTTCTGAGAGAGACAGTTGAGAAAGAGTTTGTGACCCAACTGGGGTACACTTTGTATTTTTCTTCCATCTTTTGCAATCAAGCCATCTCTCACACACAAAGAAAGTCAGCTAATTACAGAAGGAACGACGTTGTTAATAATTAAAGGCCAGTGCTGTCCTTTTGGAAATCATTGTGTAGCTCATTGCATTGTTCCATGTAGAATGCTATCTGGAAAGAATTTGAAACAGGTTCGAAAGAGGGGACCTAATTATAAAAATAAGTAAATAAATAAATAAATAAATAAAAATTCTGGATATGTGAGACTTTTGAATCTTTGAATTGTTCTTTCACATAGAAATGTTTTATTCATTATTCTTTCATCTCCGATTCTTTGAATCATTGTACACTTTAGTCTTTGAATCATGCATTCATTTTGAAATATTTGAACAGTTTGTTCTTTCACTTATGAATCTTTGCTTCATTATTCGCTCATCTAGGAAACTTTCTACAGTATATTGACTTTAGAAGCTTTGAATCATTCTCTCATTTTTGGAATCTTTGAATCATTGTTCTTTTACTTACAAAGCTTTGATTCTCTCATCTGTGAATCTTTATACATTAGAATATTTAAATGAATCTTTGAATCATTGTTCTTTCAATTCTGACTCTGAGTCATTGCATTGGCCACTTTGCCACTAAAGTTTCAGAGAAACCTCTAAGTGCACTATTCATCACAGGAAATGCATATTTTAATGCATTTGTTAGGAGCAAATATAAGTGAATCAATACTGCATTGTTTAGAAATGTATTACATCTAATGGGCTGAAGCAGCAGGATAAATAGTTCACATGCTCTGCGTTTTTTGAATGGATTATTTGAACTCTTGTGAATTAATTGGTAAGCCGTGTAGACCAACCGCTGTAATTAATTTTGTGGAAAACTGGTTAGCACACTTTTTTTTTCAGTCTCTGAAAGCTCTTCAAGTATACAGCACTTTGGCTGTTAAAAAACACAGACATCAAACACAGGTGTAGCAGCCAGCACAAGAAACTAATTGCAAGCTTCTTGAATCTAAAACAAATGAGCTTTTCTGGCAGACGTTGACACTCTGACTCTCTCTCTCTCTCACACACACACACACACACACAAAATCACTCATGCTAGAAGTCCCTCAGCTTTGAAACATGCACCCAACTTGTAAAGGAAAAAGAAAACTGCAGTCAGGAAACTAATTGATTTAATTATATATTTCTCAGCATCCTCCGTTTATAATATATATACATATAAATAAAATGGGCTGGTTAGTGAACTGTATTTCATTGGACATATGCCATTGCCATATCTGACAAGAGAATTCATTTTATTTTATTTGTATAGCGCTTTTTACAGTGGTCATTGTCTCAAAGCAGCTTTACAGAAACATATAAACACAGGATACAGATTTTAAGTGTGTGAATTTATCCCAATTGAGCGAGCCGGTGGCGAGGAAAACCTCCCTAAGATGTTAAGAGGCAGAAACCTTGAAAGGAAGCAGACTCAGAAGGGAACCCATCTTCATCTGGGTAACAACAGATAGTGTGAAAGTAAAGGAAAGTTCATTATGGTTTAATATGAAGGCTGTTTGTTGAACTAGTCCACTGTTTACAAAGAGAACACCTAATGTACATCTTTGCACAGACCTGGATGCATCAGGCCGTGCTTCAGTACATCACAGAATAATGCAGATAGAACAACGCCATCCGTTCGGAGGACTGAGTGCGTTTCCGAGCCTCTCGGGCCCTGGCCGAGCAATGCGTCCTAACAGATGTGGGCTTCTAATGAGGCTGGGTGTACAAAATGCGAAAAGATACATCGCCGCTCTTGGAGAGCTCTCATTTTGAGAGCATTTTTTAAAAAGAGAGATGGAATAACAGCACATTGCCAAATGCACTGCGCAGAGGCTGGAGATTTTCAAGCACTATTAAAAGCCATTACGGGCTTTCAGGGCTAAATGGGCAAGAACCGCTGCTCTGCCCGCTTGGCCGCTCGTTAAATCCGTCCACCTCCGAAGCCAATGTGATTGAGCCCATTATACAGCCCATTATTGGCACTAATATTACGCTTCAGATTTTTTTTAATCGGGTTCAACCGCAAGTGAAAATAATGGCATAATCGGCTACAGCTTCATTGACATTGATGTTATTTTGTTGATGTTTTGGAAAAGCTGAGGATTTTCTTTTCTTGCTGTTCAAGTTACTATAGGTATGATATTTTTTTTTGACATTTCTCGTTTAAACTGGAGGAGGTTTTGCAGTGGATTTGCACTCCCCCCCCCCCCAACTTGTTCTGTTTGGATTTTCAGACCTCAGTATGGACAGAAATTGGTTTTTCCTTCCTGACTTACATAATACTGCATACGTGTACATGCAGAATAGATGTAGCCCTTCCAGACAAGTAGACATTGATTAAAAAATGAAACATCTTGATCAGGTCCTAACTAGGCTTTGGGTTTATTGGTAAAGTCATTTCTTGAATTGATTATCTTTGAATATTTGAGGGTTTGTTTGTTTTTAAATTCCTTCCTGTCCATTCTTACTCCAGCTGCAGAAACTCGGGCGGTTACTTCAGGAGCTTTGCTCAAAGTCTTCTCCTACGAATTATTTCTGCATTGAATGATAAAGCTCATCATATGCCATGTGTTCATATTCTCTTACAAAATCTACGAGAACAAGTGGACACAAAAAAATGACAGCAAAGTGTGTTCCATAGCATCTCTTAATTCAACACCTGTGTGTGTATATTGGTCTATTTGCAAGCATATTCTAGAAGCTAACTGAGGTTTCACACATTGGAGCCACAAACAGCTAAATAATAACCACCCTTTATTATTTATCCTGCACCTGTTTTTTTGCCTATTGGAATGCTGAACTGTGGTAGTAATGGCTCTAAAATGGCAGCTTTGGGGACCTTTGAGGAAGCTAACTATGTTGGCTGTTGGATACTTTTTTCCCCTTCTTACTTTGCCCTCTGGTCACAACATCTGTCGGTATATGATCCACCCACTAAATATTGCTTTAGTCACTCTCTTGCTTCCTAATATTCATCCTTTTCTGTTCTTACTTTCTCTGTTACAGTACAAAATCCCATTTCACAACAGATTTTAGTGAAATCTACAGTACGTCAATCCTTGACTGACTAGCTCGGTTTCATACCTAAAAATCATACATTGTTATTTTTTCCAGGTTGAATCCCCACTGGCGGTGGAGGCCATGTTGGGCGAGGTACCGTTCTCTGTACTGGATGATAAAGTTTCCATAATGGATCTGCGTGTCCACGCTATTTCTGGACTCAGCCTGAGTCTCCAGCCCAGCCCAGGAAACAGTCACACCATGGTGGCAAAGGCAACAGGGCTACAGACGCTCTCCACTCTTAAACAGGTACTTCCAGGTTCTTAGCTATGATTTGATTTACAATGGCTGTGTCCTTCAAAAGAGGCGATGCGTTCAATATAAGATAACAAATAGCAAATGCCCTTTAGTATTACCTTACAACTAGGGATGGGCCTGAATCATTGACTATCAGTTAGTGTTCTCCTTAGGGATATGGTTTCTGCCCAATTTTAATAAACAGATATTTGGTTAACCTTTGGAAGGGGAATGGGGGTCCTTTTGGCATAATCAAGTAATATTCCCCTGCAATTAAACATTCCTGCTGAATGTTGCAGCGCACTTGTTTGCGTTTCATAGACAGAAATAATGAGCAGAATTATTAAAACACACAAGAAAAGCTTTACCTGACATTTTAAGGCTGGCATTTGTTCGTCAGACAAGCATTCAGTTCCCTGGGCCAATACCTGGTAGAACCACCTTTGGGTGCAATTTTAGTTTTTAAGTCTTCTTGGATATCTCTCGATCATGTTTGCAGATCTGGATACTGATAATTCGTCTTGGGAAAATTGTTAGTGAACAGCAATCGTGAAGTCTTGACACAGATTCTCAGTCAGATTGAGGTCTGGGCTTTGACCGGGTCGTTCTCACCCATTCAGGTTTTTGGATTTGAACCACTCCAATGTATCCTGATATGGCACTATGCTTAGGGGCCTTGTCCTGACTTGAGGTAAATGAGACTGGAACAGATGCTCTTGCAGACTGGAATAGGTTTTCTTCTAGGATTTCCCTGTATTTGGCTGTCCAGCATCCCGATACCGTGATGCTCCCACTACCATGCGTCGCTGTGGGGATGATGTATTGCGGTTGATAATAGTCCTGGGTGTCCACCAAACACCACCACACACTTTCACTGACTTATTGTGGAGCATAAAGCATACCTAAACACTGATTTTGGTATTCAAATACTGGAACCTCAAGCAATACAAATACTCACACAGACCTTTAGTTCTGACAGCAGTCTAATGGATTCGTGAGGTCAAATACTTAAACAGTAACACTTGATTGAAATAATTCACTTTAGACACTTTATAAAACATCTATAGATTGATAATATGCCAAGTGACTGTCATGATCCAGTCTAGCAACTGACTTTCAAAACGTCAACACGGTTATGGGTGTTGATAATTTAATAGTTTAATAGAAAATCTATAAATTATCACCATGTTTCTACTACATTCCTGTATTTGTATAGTCCAGTTTGCACCTCATTGTTTTTATTAGATAATTTATATTAATGCTCCATCTAACGTGTCCCAACCTGTCCTTGGTGTCATCACAATTCTTAACTCCAGTCCATGTGTATTATATTAATGAAACATGAGAATTAGCTAATAGACTGGTATAAGACAGACTTTATATTGCCTTTGTAAGGACCAATTAGTTGAGACTAGTTGATTTGTTTTTATATACATGTACTTTTGGACATCCCCAATGATAACGCTTTACCCTCCATTGGGTGTGATATTCCAACAGAAAAAAAAAGAATAAGAAATGAATAGTGTCTGGGGGGGAAAAGTCCTCAGAAGGATGAATAAGCTGGAAAAGTTAACCAGCTTAATAATTAACGCTATTTTTTACAAACACCATCAAGGGAAGCTATATCTCCCTTCAGACTTCTTCATTTGATTGCAATGAAAATAATAATAGATATAGACCACACATCTCAGACATTAATATTTAGAAACAAAAGTTTTTTTTTTGTTTGTTTTTTTTAAATACGGAGCTTTAGCTCTATTATAACATTACGTGATCGATACTCCAGCTTGTTTGCCCCCCTCTAATATGCGTGTAATCTAAATCAGATCAACACAGCCCCTTGGTGACAGGTGAAGCCTCAGCCAGACCCCACTGGCCAATTAGCTCTAGCTTGCTCTACCAGGCTGAGCCCCATTGGTGCAATAAAGGATTGTTTGACATTCAGATGAATTCAGATCTTGCCCAGTATCACTGCTCCTAATGAGACAGCATCCTGCTTAATGAGAAGCCAAAGAACATGCCACCACGTCTGTTCCTTCCCCGCATCAGGGGAGCACTGTACATTTGCTTTGTGATCCTTCCCATTCTTTAATTGAGGCCTGTATTTTGGAGCAAGGGCCAATAAACACCACAGTGCTAATTTGTCCAACATCTTGGGCATGTTCCCCAGTTCCAATACACTTTTGTTCATCTTTTTGCTGTTCTGTTCTCTGCATGCAAAAAAAATAGGCATTTTATGATGGCTGGCCACTCAAGCATTGGAAGCTAATTGCTGCCACCACCAACACACGCACCCACATACACACACACAGCTCATCCACCCGTGGATTTAATAAGTGTAATGCAGGGGTCATACAGTAAGTGCTCAAACCATAAAAGCCTGCAATAGCCGTCCTTTGTTCTGGTCACTTGGCTCTCAGAGGAAAAGCTTGAAGCCATTGCTGTCGCTGCGCTGTCCTGGAAAGTTTGCCCTCGAGCACTCTCATACATCTGCCATCCATGATAAATGAACAAAGCTGCGGCAGGTTAGGACCCGGCCTGCCTTGTCCTCATTCGTGCCTCTACTTTGTCCCCTGTACTAATCCTGTGTGTCATCATTTTGTTTTGAGTTCATACTTTACAATAGGGATGTAACCTAATACCAATATGTTACTTGGAATGAAGAGATAATTTATTCGAAACAGATACAAATACAGATAGAAATAGGCGCAGTGTTCACCCCCCAAGACATACGTTGTAGGCTGATTGGCATGTCCAAATTGCCCATAATGTGCGAATGGGTGTGTGTCGAATTGTACCCTGTGATTGTGCCCGACAATGGGATGGCACCCCATCCAGGGTATCCCCCACCTTGTGCCCCGAGTCCTCTGGGATAGGCTCCAAGCTATTGTGAACCTGAGTGATGTAGCAGAGTTTGAGGAACTGTCAAAGCTAGAATTCACACACCCGACTGACCCTGCTGGCATTTCTGCATCTTTAGATTCCCCTAAACCTAACGTGGGTGACCTAAGAGGGCCTATACCCAATGGCATACACCCAAGCTCTTTGCTCATGTCTGCTTGACTGGCATGTTCAAATAATTGTTCTATGCTATGGACATAAAACAAAAACAAAAGTTCTTGGTCACACCAAACTACTATTACTCGCTTTCATGTTTAATTTGAATATCATATCCATCTGTACCAAAATATCAGAGGACTGTCTTAACCATTTAATCCACAGCTGTGTGTTCCCAGAGCAGAAGTTCCTAGGTTCATCACAGACGCACATCTGCTTCAATGTTTTAGATGAACCGTGCATGTCAAAGACCACCTTCTTCCTGACAAGTGACTCTAACTGCAACTAGGACAGAATGTCAAAGCAACCATGACAAAAGTCTTTGACAGGGTCACTAGTAAGTGCAACAGTGTGTAGCCAGGCAAAAGACTTTGTTCCTCATATGTGTATGTGAGGAGGAGGAGGATGGAGTGGACAAAGGAAAACCCACTTTGCCACAGTTGGCGAAAAAGCATTGTGTCAAAATAGGTTTTCCTTCTACTGTTTTCCTGACTTCCATCACGCATAGGGTGCTGTCATTTTAGGTGTAAATGGAAGCAGTCTGTTAAATGCCAGCTTGTTCCTTGTGTGACATGAGCACAAGGCTTGCGTCAGTGCCATTTCACTTTGGTCCATGTTCCTGACGGATATGATTTGAAGGCTATGAAGCCACAGAGTTCTCTCTGTTGGCTAGCTGCGCCATGAGTACATATGATGGCAAGGTACCTATGAGGTTAACATTCTGTGGTTATAACAAAGGCTTGATTACAAAGAAGAGACGAGCTGTGATGCTTTGCCAATACTAATGAAGTGAATGCTAAGGTTAGATATGATAATGCTTAATTAAACCTCAAGGACAAGCAAATGAGTTCAAAGGCAGTGTCATGCCTAAGATGCACAACAAGCAGGAGCTCATACTGTTGTACTTATTTATTTTATTTTTTTCATTTTCAGTTATGGGAATCTGTTGTGTAATAAAAATGCACAATTTCTTCGAAAGACTGACTGAAAATCATTGACATATCTGTCATTTTGTTTGTCTATTGCACACCTAATCTTTATGCATTTTGCACAGAAGCTCTACATTTGAAAATCGAAGTACAAGTTGCGAGTAAACAGAGACGATTACACTTGGGATGAGAATCATAGAGGACCTAATACTGACCCCTGCAGCATCTCATTAGTCCTTTTTATCCTAAGGTTTTTATTCAATATGTACAGGCTAACCTATCCATCTTATACATTTAGTTTTATATCCATTTAAGCAAAGAAATGACATGGTTCTGTTTCCTGCTCTAACTAACGGTTTCTGTGTAGTGGTTCTTTGTTTCATGTTATACAGGAGGTGGGCAGTTTCAGTGAAGTGCTGCCTGAAAATGGCATGGTACTTCAGGAGAATGCTAATGCCATGATTGATTCCTATTTTCTTTTCTTTACTTTTTTTATTTTACAGGAAGCCAGTCTCTCCATTTGGGCTTACTTCAGCGACAACACAGCAGCCCCTCTAAGCATATATGACCCCAAGGATTACAACCTTAATGCTTCCACACTGGACGACAAGGTGGCCTCCATTTCTCAGGAGCCTCAGCAAAGGTGGCCGGTCATCGTTGCAGAGGGGGAGGGATCCGGGGAGCTCGTACGTGTGGAAATGACCATATGTGAAGCCTGCCAGAAGACTAAACGAAAGAGCGTAATCGCTTCTTCTCCAGTTCATGTGAAAGTGCGGTTTGGGCCTGACGAGGACTCGGAAGAGGAAGAGGTAGAGGTGGAGTTGGAGCCTAAAGTGCCACTCAACACAAGGAGACCGAGCCTCGATCCTAACACGGGTGGTACTGGATACGAGCCATCAAATGAGCAGCCTGCAAGCGTGCCAATTGACTATACCAATTTCCCTACTATCAGTAACCAGGATCGGCCAACTGTGGAGGAAGGGGGTGAGGAAGAGGAGTTTACCCACTCGCCTCGCAATATGACCGACTTGGAGATTGGGATGTATGCCCTCTTGGGAGTTTTTTGCCTGGCCATTCTGGTCTTCTTGATCAACTGCATTGTGTTTGTCCTCAAGTACCGCCACAAGCGAATCCCACCTGAAGGTCAAGCCAACATGGACCACTCCCACCACTGGGTGTTCCTAGGAAACGGGCAGCCCTTACAAGCTCAGAGCGACCTTTCACCCCAGACAGCAGAAAGTCCAAGTAATCCTTTGGAAGGGCCACAGACTTGCTGCCATGGAGATCACCACAGCAGTGGCAGCTCCCAGACAAGTGTGCAAAGCCAAGTGCACGGGCGAGGAGATGGCAGCTCAGGCGGCTCCACCAAGGAGCATGGCGAAGATGCAAGTTCTCCCACATCCAAGCGCAAACGAGTGAAATTCACCACCTTCACCACACTTCCTGCTGACGAGCTGCCCTACAACTCAATCCCCATCGCAGACGACGATGATATCCAGTGGGTGTGTCAGGACATGGGGTTCCAGGACCCTGAAGAACTACACGACTACATGCGCAGGATAAAAGAAATAGCCTAATGGTGGCTTTGGGATTTCTTAAACAAACCTTTCCTTTCTAATCTTCTCCCCCCCCCCCCCCCCCCTCACTCTTAAGAATTTATCTTTTCACACGAATGGAGAATGTGACCAAGGGCCTCCTGTCCTGTTTCTCCGGGGTGATACTTTGCACAGTGCTCTTGCTCTTTTAAACGTTCACGTTTTTGGAACTGTTGCTTAAAAACTGTGGATGGAAAGCCAAATACGAGACTAGGTGATCTTTTACATCGCTAGCACAAATGGCTTTAGAGTGTATGTCAGTCTTTCTCAGGCAAAGAGGACATACAATTTTGAAGGGAACACACAGACTTTTGAGTTCTGAGCAGTGGTGTCAAAATGGATTCCTCAATTACTTCATCAGTCTGGTTGGGAGACGGTATGGGTCACCCTTCTGTGGACAGGATATTTCTCAGAATAATGCCACACTGTGTCCGTAGTTGTTTGGTCTTTTGTTTTGGGGTTTTTTTTGTTTGTTTTTTGTTTTTTTTGGGGGGGGGTTCTCTTTTTCAAACATCCAAGTATTCTCCAACAAAGAGGCCTTTGTAGTGCAGATTTCCATTGTACTCAGAGAAAGGTATTTCAGGAGGGGTCGTCTTCACGTCATCATTGGCAATCTAATTCAGTAAATATCAAAGACCATAGAGCATTGTGGCTAGTGTTGACAAATATTGTCTCTCTCTTCCATTTTTCATCATCATCTTTGTGCCACATTATTTTTTTTATGATTATTATTATTACGTTTTGTGTGTGTAGCATTTTCTACATCATACTACGTCCATTTGGCATGACATCTCCGGTTCACTCATTTTCCTGGTAAAGTCAGATGCCTTATTAAATCACTTTTAATCATCACAACCTTTGTGTTGACACCATGTTTGTTTACATCCCAAAGGGCCAATGCAAAATGGGTAACTACCCAGACTACTGTGTGTAATTGAAATTGATATTAGCAGAGGCGAAGGAAGCCGCTTTATATGTTATGACATTAAAATATCTTCATATCTCCAGCATTCGTATGCATGAAAGGAGAGTCTGAGACACAGCCAGCTGTTATTCCCCCCCGATTTGTAAATGTGTGTCTTGTGATAATTATCTAATCATACATACATACATACATTCATAAAGAACAGTAGAGGACATATAATGTTGTGACATGCTTTACATGCATGCAGTTCCAGACACTTTGCCTCGTGTACATACCATATTATTGTCTCCTGACGCTCATCGTTAATTCACCTTCATGTTTCAGTTCTCCTCGAGAGAGGATAGATACAGAGGGGTTGACATCTATGGGTTTAGCCTTAGCATTTACTTAAAATTTGCCTGGTGGAAAAGCTAATTCACTGAAGGGGAAAGGAAGCGGGACGTGAAAGAAGCGCATTTGCTTCTGGTAGCGTTTACTTTCGCTTCATGGCAACTTTATCTATGTGAACTGTTTTGTGCGTCAATTAAAAAAAAAAGAGGACGGGGTTGAGCCATCTCATATACCAACATACATGCTAAAGTTTTTGTGATAAATTAATTCTCTCTCTCTCTCTCTCGTATTTTCCTGTTAGCAAGGTTGGTACCTCTGTAGCGATTTGTCAGTCATTTCAATCTCTCTTTTTTTCCCCATTATAGTTCATGAAATGAAATAAAAATGAATGCTAATTAAAACAGAAGAAGGCTACAGATGTGTGAATCTGTGCTGTAGATAAATAAAATTGTGTTCACTAATTTTTATTTTTATTGCGAAATTGTTTACTCTTATTTATACCAGTTGTTTGTTCATGTTGATTTTTTTTTTTTAATTATTAAAATAAGACTGGGCGTAATGCATTATTATGTTTGCCTTTTTTACACTAGTAAATGCCAGTTGTTGGTAAAAACACAAAAATTACGCCTTGTTATATCTCTTTAGTTATTTACATATTTGCAACTTTATTGATACACTGATTATATAGATGCAGTAGTTTTTTGTTTTTTTTAAAAAGCACACATTAAAGTTAATGTACGCACTGAAACTGCGATTTACTAGTGTAGAAATGTTTTTGTTTGAGTTTCGTAGGTTGGGGACTGACTGTTTCTAGGGATTATGATTTTGGAACGTTCCCCTCATTTTCAGACATTCGTTCACAAACACACATTCCTTTCTCCATCGTGTGTAACTCATGTCTGGCTCACGTACAGTAAGAAATGACTGGAACATGACTAAATGTATGTGTGTCATTTTGTTTATTTGTTGGATTTATCCTGGCTAAACAGTGACCTTTTGCACTGAAGCTCAGAATCACAGAGGACCCGATCCTGACCCCTGCAGCACCTCCTAAACTACAATCACAGCAACCCCAGTCTTTTTAATTCAAGATTTATATTAAAAGTATGTACTGGAGCTCATGGAATTTATGTAAGTTATGAAAATGAAACAGGTCATCCTGTATATTTTTCTTTCTATTTTTCCAAATAACACATTTCCGAGGTTTTACCCGTTAAGTGTCAGTAAGATATTTGGGATTCCGACCCAAAGCAATTCACACGTACAGCAATGGTGGCTCAGGATGAATGTAAATTCAAAATGGAGTAACATGTCCAGTGTATTACTACGGTCAACAACTAGGGCGCTAATGCTTAATAAATGTACCGGCAAGTTTCTAGTAGCAACTCACACAAGCTGGTTTTTCTTTAATAATTCAGTTCGATGTCACCAACGAAAGAATGTTACCAACTTTTTGCATTTCATATTGTTTCTTTCATGTATGCACATGTGCAAATATGTATGCACATGTGTTTGCCGTTTTGAAACCAGTGTCATTTTTTTAAAAGGAGGTGCTACTAGGTCTTTGCCATGACCTCATCATCTGATGTGGACTTGTACGTTAAGCTCGACTCCATGGGAACCCGCTACAGCACGGAAATGGCAGTGCTGTTCTGCCTCACTCTTAAAATGTACAGAGCACTGTTATGACTTCCTGTATTTTCCTGGATTAAAAAAATATATAAAAATCAAACCCCCTTGTATTCCCCACTTATATGTAAGTACTTACGAAAATACAATACAGAAACCTTCATGTTTGGTCTCTTTATTGCTCATCATGTGATGGAGAATCGTTGGTATGCCTTAATGTTGACATTCTCCGAGATGTGGTACGTTTCATAGACGTATCACTTGAAACAAGTGCGCTAAAACTTTCCATTTCTCAGGGTTAAAGGTGCTGTAAGTAAGTAAGGTTTGACCTATGGGACTTAATGCAGACCTGCTAGCCTTCATGCATCTTTCATAGGAGACAGTCATGGAGGTGTTTTGTAGGTGTCTCCGATACTAACCGACCCCTCTATAACCTACGTCCTAGCTAAAAGTTCTGACTTGAAAAATGCAGCACCTTCGATTTGTATCATCTATCTTTGGTGTGAAGTAAAATCTATCAATGTATGTTCAACTTGCTTAGCTAAGCTAACTTACAGTATGACTAACATCAGTTCACTAGATTCGTTATGGATACCACTGAAATTTTTCATCCAAAAGTGGTTCCAACAACAACAAAAAAAAGTGTCAAATCCATCACTTGACAGATGGTTTTTATGGTAATGACGAGCAGCAGTGTCTACATCTGAACTAAACGCAGTTCAAAGCAGAAAAGCAGCAGCTTTAAACCCCCCCCAATTCCACATATTATTTCAGCCATATACTGTAGTTCAATGCAAGTCATCAAGCATCTTGCATATTAATGAAAGCAAAAGCTAAAGTCAGTTAAATATACTTGTTTTTTCCCCTCTCCATATCCCTTGCAAAACAAACCAAGCCTCAGCTGTAGCCGAAAAAGGAAACCACTCTACCACAGAATGATCAGCTGTGTTATTGAGCTACTATTCTAGGTCTGAGCACTACTGTATGGAACAAAGCGTACAATGAACACGTTTATTTTTCCACATACAGGAAGCAATACAGTTCATTCAAAAGAAACTGTTTTCCCCCCTTTGTATTACAGAATTTCACGGCTCATGAAGCAGATGAATGTGGAGGATTTAACCTAAAGTGAACCCCAATGATAGCCTGCATTAATTACTTCTTTGCATTCATTACTTACTTACTTCTTTACTACTACATTAAATGCTTCAAATCCAAAACAAATAATGTCTGCATAATATAAACTTGTGAATTGTTTTTTTTTTTTTTTAAATATAATGGGGTCTCTTACATTTACATCATTCTATATAAAACGTGAGAAATAACATTACTTGGTGTTTTAGCAAGTAAAAACACTTGATTCTCTCATTTATCTTGAGCTTTAGGATCACATAACCCATGATGAATGAAACTGAATTGAAAATTAATTTGCATTAGTTTTGTAAGTGAAGCTCGTGTACAAGTCAGTAGGTGGCACTTATTTTTTTCGTACCCTCCCCTCCCCTCCTCTCCATTCAAGCTTGTGTATTTATTTAGTCTCCACTCTCTCTACTCCCCACGGCGCAACATCAGCTCTCTGGGGAGAAAACCAGCGTGTAAACGTCTGTGCAACCGTGTATGCTACATGATGCAGGCAAAATACACACACTTGATTTCCCCCCAGAGAGGTAGGGATTTATCCGCTGTCATTACAGCAGCATTATAAATCATGGGGCAGTTCCTTGGGCTGAGAAAAAACGAGAATTATTCAAGTCTAGTGCCAGAATATGCTATAGTAAACCTTCAGAGTGAAGGTGCATCAAGTCTCACCAAATGTATAAAGCCAAGTAGAATGGCCTGTGAGGTTTCCAGTTTAGGAAAAAAAATACTTCCTTCAAATTTCCCCCAATATTTTGATTAAAAAAAATTAGTAGATAATTAGAGTGTTTTAAGGCAAGTTACGTGGTAAGTTTCACCCATTTTTCACTTAATTTTGGTTTTTACATGCGATTATATTATTCACGATGTCACACGATATTTTGCTCATTTAAAAACACACAATCCTCCATTCGCATTTGAAAGATGATACCATGATTGCTGTGCCGTTTAGTCCTTCTAACTCTTTTAAAAATGAAACTCATTTTTATTGTAAAATAGCACGTGATCCAGCACATTCTATTATCTGTTTTTTTCCCCCTTCATATTCTACACCGACTGTTAATTGTACACACGATCTAACGAAGCCACAAGACTGATCAAGATCATGAAATCGTAATGAATGCGATTGCGTCTTGCTTTTAAGTCCCTAGTTTCAGCTGTAGGATTAATAACATGACGCCAGTGCTTTTTGTTCATTCAGTGAACTCTCCTGTAAAGAAAACACATGGCTTGAAGGATAAGCTGACTGAGCACTCATTTGCTATGCTTACAGTGAACTCATAATTTTATACACATGCACAACTTCTGAATCGAGATTAAGACTCTAGTTACTTCAGAGGTCTGAATAACGATGTGTGCAATTTCAGTATTAAACCTTCATCGTGTGCGCTTAACTCTAAATAACTTGTAGTTGTGTATGCTTTTTGACAAATTACTGAATATGAAATAACTGGGACTTTAAGAGGTTAATTGTGTGTGGAGGCTTTTGAACGTTGGCGAGAAAGGGACGTTGATTAGACATGACATTCTGAAAAACTAATAGCGTGGGAGAAAATGGAGGGAGAGAGAGATTTAATGAATAATATAATTGACTGAAATTGCGTCAGTCTTCCAAGTGACAGTCATTTTAAAATTCTGTTCAGAAAATACTAAAATGGTCACAAGCCTTAGAGGCAAATTGCACTGAAGAAAATAAGTAAATAAATAAACAAACAAAAATACAGAGAACATGCAACTCTGTTAGTAAGCACATCATGTCTAGTCTCTCCTCCCCACAAAGTAATGCGTTCAGGATTCATTAATATTCAGGCTCACATGTGACACAATAATCTTGGCATATATGCATAATTAAAGATAAACAGCCAATGAAGTTTTAATTAAATGCTAGAAAAGTGTAAGCAAAGAGGCTGCACTCTTTTCTGTATAAAACTCAAACACACGTAAGTGCATGTGAGAACAGGTTGTTTTTTCCCTGACCGTCATTTCAATAGGCTTTGTAAAAGATAGTTTTACTGCATTCAGGTTTGTCCTTTTTTTTTTCCCCCCATGTGCAGAATTTCAAAGAGGCTGAAAGAGAAGAGCAGGCGAGCTCAGAAAGCAGGACGACAGAGGACTGCCTTTCTTTTTATCCTCAGCACAAAAAAAAATAATTAACAGTGATTATATTCCAGATACATTAATGAATGTATGTTTTAAAAAAAAAAAAAAAAAAAAAAAGAAAAAAAGTGTTACAAGTTTGTTTATTATTACAATAGAGGTGTTGGATTCTCGAATCTGATTGGTTGGAAGGCGCCGATTTATTTTCTAGCAGCAGCTCTAACTATAATTCTGGCTGTAATTCAAATCACGTTTATATTAATGTGCTCGTCCTAATGCGTTATCGTTTCTAAGGCTAATAATAATAATAAATGGTGAAGGTTTCAGTAAGGCGATGCTTATTTTAATTGAGTGTTAGTGCTTTGTAATATGTGAAAGTCTTTTTTTTTTTTGTCTTATTATAACTGCAAAGCAAATAAAAAAAAGCTTGAGAGAATAGTGAAGGGACGACTGTTTATAGCTGCTATAACGTACAGGTGTGCTCATAAATTTGCATACCCCTTGCAGAATATGTCAAAAGTTTTAAATATAATAATTATTTAAATAATAAATATAAATATATTATTTAAATAATCATTTAAATAATTTAAACAACAATTTAAATAATAATAATAATAATAATAATAATAAATCATAAAAATTGCTTCTTTTTTAATTATTTATTAATGCTGCCCTGAATGCACTATTTCACACAACAGATGTTTACTTATAGTCCACAGGACACAATAATTACTGAATTTACACAAATGATCCAGTTCAAAAGTTTACACACCCTTGATTCTTAATGTGGTGTGTTATAACCTGGATGATCACCGACTGTGTTTATGTTTTGTGAGAGCTGTTCACGAGTCCCTTGTCTATCCTGAGCAGTTAAACTGCCCACTGTTCTTCAGAAAAATCCTCCAGGTCCTGCACATTCTTTACTTTTCAGCATCTTCTGCATATTTGACCCCTTTCCAACAGCGACTATATGATGTTCAGATCCAACATTTCACACTGCGGACAACTGAGAGACTCGTACACGACTATTACATAATGTGCAAACATTCACTGACGCTCAAGAAGGCAACACGATACATTAAGAGCCACACTGAACAGGATGATCGGTGTAAATTGTTCTGGGAATCATGTAAATATCTTATATAGCTTCTGAAGGGCAGTACTAAATAATACAATTTAAAAAAGATCTTCAAACAAAATAACAAATTTACATCCTTTTTACAGTCACCTCCTTCTTTGCTCATATTTACTAAGGGTGCCCATATTAGTGGAGGGCACTGTAGCTATAAATGGATAAAAAATAAAAATAAAAAAAAGTATGATGCGTCATTTATTTATTTATTATTTAAAAAAAATAAAACATTTTAATTACTGTGGTATAAGAGGAATAAAAGTAACTTCATGTTGGGTATCACACCATCCTAATATTGATTATTTTTTATCCCTAACTTCAAGTACTTTAATGCTTGATCTGCTGTTGCAATGTTACATGAAGATATAAGCAGATATTAAACAGTATATAGGCAATACAACTATACATTTTATTTTCATTAATAATAATGCTTTGTAACCGAGCACCTTTCCCGAACCCATTTTATTAATCCCCACCCATAGCATTTACATATTGCGCACTTAACTGCTCAGGAAATGGCATTATTGGCAAGGAGGAACGAAGACGTTGGGAAAGAAATTTGTGCTAGGAGACAGTGATGAAGAGCTTGCCAGATACGCCCGCATATCTCCACATAATTGAGGTGCGTACGTGGCCGCGGTGATGGATATAGCTGTTTGTCTTCCTCTGGGCTGAGAGAACAGCAAATCGCTTTAAAGATGATTGAGGGTCATTTGTTAAAAAAGAAAAAAAGAAAAGAAAAAGAAGAGTCTGCTCATTCAAAAGAGGCACTAACTTTTGAATGACCTTCCTCTGTGGAGTAATGTGTATGGCATAACACTGATTCATGCATGGGGTTTATATGAAGAGATTCAAAGCTCACTATTGTTTGAACTGGAGAGCTCAGAGGCAGTGTGGCTTTGTGATCCTGTTACAGCAGAAGCCCTGTTGGTGTTGTTTAATCATCTACGAGGCGCTGAGAACTACTGTGGAGGCACAATACTTTATAAAAAAATAAAAATAAAAAAAAAACACTTTCTATGAAGGTCATATATACACACACACACACCATCCACTTTATTAGGAACACCTGTACACTTGCACATTCATGCAGTAATCTAATCGGCCAATCATGTGGCAGCAGTGCAGTGCATACAATCATGCAAGTGGAGGTCAGGAGCTTCAGTTAATGTTCACATCAAACATTAGAATGGAGGAAAATGTGTGATCTCTGTGACTTTAACCATGATATGGATGTTAGTGCCAGATGGGCTGGTTTGAGTATTTCAGATACTGCTGATCTCGATGGATTTTCACACACAACAATAGTTTTTCCACAAAATGAAACTGGACAGTTGAAAAAGACTATTTCGAGAGAGCCTGTGCTCATGATTCTCAGCCTCAGATTCCTTTTCTTGTCTGACAGGAGTAGAACCTGATGTGGTCTTCTGCTTTTGTAGCCCATCCACAATAAGGTTTGATGTGTTGTGCATTCTGAAATGCTTTCCTGCTCACCACAGTTAGTAACGAGTGATTGAGTTACTATAGCCTTCCTGGCAGCTTGAACCGGTTGTCATTTTCCTCCCACCTCTCTTATCAACAAGGTGACAGACACCTGCAGAACTGTCGTTCACTCAATGTTTTTTGGTTTTTCACACCATACTGTGTAAACTCTAGAGACTGTGGTGTGTGTGAAAATCCCAGGAGGTCAGCAGATTGTGAAATACTCTAATCTGGCACCAACATCCACACCACGGCCAAAGTCACAGAGATCAAACTTGTTCTTCATTCTGATTTTTGATGTGAACTTTACCTGAAGGTCTTGACCAGTATCTGTATGATTTTATGCACTGGACTTCTGCCACGTGATTGGCTGACTGGAAAACTGCAAAAATATTCAGGTGTACAGCTGTTCTTCATTAAGTGGACAATGAGTATATAATGAATATGAACACATTCATTCATTCATCAACCTTCAGTAATAGCTTTATCTTAGGGTTTCAATGGATTCAGAGCCCTGTAACACTGGCCGCAAGGATGACGAATTTCCCCCGGTTGGGATGCCAACTCAATTCAATTCAGTCAGTTAATGCAAATTCCATCTCCATTTCAACTCCTCCTCCAATTCATCCGAATTCCTGTCAATTCCCTCTCCAATTCATCCGAATTCCCTCTCCAACTCGACTCAATTCCCTCTCCAATTCATCCGAATTCCCTCTCCAACTCAACTCCTTTTCCAACTCATCCGAATTCCCTCTCCAGTTCAACTCAATTCACTATTCAATTCAATTTCAGTTTACTTCTCTCTTGAATTAAATTTAGTTTAATTAAACGCAATTTAATCTCCAACTGAACACAAATCACACTTTAATTCAATTCAGTTTAACGAAACCCTTCAGTTCAATTTATTCTCCAATTCAGTTTATTTAACTCTAATTTACTATTCTATGCCATTCAAATCAATTCCATATATTTCGGAAATTCAGTTCACTTGTAGAGCATTTTTATCATTAGAAAATAGCTTTATAGAAATCGGGCCCTAGACTTCATTACAAAGAGAACACGAGGAAAATGATCAGGGGCTTAGAGAAGGTGGACCAAGAGCAAGAAATAAACAATAAACAATAAACAGCACAAGCTCTAGGCTCTGATACTTTCCACGTCACCAGGTTAAAAATATATGAACCCTGACCTTCACGGATGGTATGAGTTTCAGAAGGTTTGTTTGGTGGACAATTTTTTTGCTCAGAATCTTTATTGACAGCAGCTGTGGTTTATCAAATACCATTGACAGCCACCGCCTTGAGTGCATTCTTTCTTCATCAGCATGCAGTGGAGCAGCAATTGCTTCGCGCACAATGCTAATCAGGTCCGCATGACAGCTTCACTGATGACTGTGGTCATCTATCAAAGTGTCTGACTGATGCCTTGCCTTGGGTAAAAATAGATGAGTTTGCAGTCTCCAATATATTGGCGAAGCAGTGTTTGACAGTTTGTATTGACATGGTTCACATCATTGGATGCTGACGCTGAGCTAACCAGACAGCAGTTGAAACCCTCCGCTCACACTATCGTTCAACCAATTAGAGGTGATTCATTCTCACCTCACGCGCACACACAAAAGACTGCAGAGATATGATGCGATCTGACTCGAGTGTGATCACTGAACATGCATGACACATAAATACAGATTGTGATTGCACAACTCGTTAATTGGTTTTATACCACAGCGTCGCCGAATTATTTAATCTGATTGGTTAGATGATGTTGCAAGACAAACATTAATGCACTTGTATAGATTATCGTTTATATATTATTTGTATGTTCATTTTCAGTGAGCACTTTATCCTGGTCAGGGTCACAGTGGAGCTAGGGACGAGGGATTATGGCGGTCGCTCTACATAAATCTAAACTTAATTAATAAAATGGGAGAGAAAAAAAAATCTGTTGCTATTTAACAAATTACATACATAACTATTGATATGGTGAAGTGTTATGTAATACTTCTAAGTTTTCTACCATGGGCAAGTCTTCAGGAAAGAGACCTGTGTGCTGAATCTGGTAAGGGAACAAAAGTTAATGATAATGAGTCTTCATTGGTCACATATACACATTACAGCACAGTGAAATCCCCCCCCCCCCCCCCCGCATTTTCCTGCATGTTAGGAGGTTGGGGTCACAGTGCAGGGTCAGCCATGATACGGTGCCCCTGGAGTAGAGAGGGTTAAGGGCCTTTCTCAAGGGCCCAACAGTGGAAGTGGTGCTGGGGCTTGAACCCCCGACCTTCCAATCAGTAATCCAGATCCTCAACTGTCAAGCCATGACTGCCCCCCCGTTAAAGTTGCACTTTTAGTTATAAATGATGACATTAACCACAACTATCAATGGAAAAAAAATAATGCATCATTCTTTAATTAATTAAAAATGTAATCAGTGGACATTTGCTGTGGTATATGAGGAATAAAGCACTTTGGGACTTCTTGTTAGTAGGAAATAACCAATATACTGTATAATCAGCCCCATCATATTTTATTCCTCATCTGTAATCTGAAAGGAGCAGTTAAGTTAGGTTTTCATTTAGTGGGGCCAAATAGGTTATTATTTATGTCTTACCTCCAAACTCCCAAATGTTTTTGGATCAATCGAACATCTCACATGATTTCATTCAGTGCATCATGTCACAAACAACGCGCATCCCAAGCTATAATATAACACAGCTCCAAATAAAGGAGGAACAAACATGGTATTAAACTTACTATAGATATTTTCCTCAACCTAAAACCTCATTATGTTAAATTTTACATTAGATCACTGTGCCTGTAAAAGGTTTTTCACTGGACATGTCAGAATGAGAGAAAAACAGCTTACATTTTCCATATTAGTCCAAAGCCAGATAATGACTGGTGAAGGCACTTCACCAGCTAGCATGACTATGCATTTTTTTTTTTAAATAGGAAATTTGATCACTGTATCGACAACCTGTAACATTGCCTTTGGACTAATTTGGAAATTCAACACAACTGCCAAGTCTAAATGCTTTCCACATCTATTATTTTATCATAGGCCTCCTGAGTGACAAACATTTGCCCTATTGTCCGGAGATCACCAGTTTGAATGCCGAGGAAGCTACAGCCATACTCTCTGGATGGGAGGGATAGCATAAATCTCTCTTTCTCTCCTGTCAATCAGAGCAACAGTAGCCATTTGTCCGTGTCTGTGAGCTCATGTATGTGGAAGAGGGCAGATAGCACTTTCCTCTAATTGTGTTACGTTGCCCAGTGACTGCATGAGCATCAGTTCAAGAAGTTGGCGTGTGATACGACAGAGTACACAGTTAGGTGATGGGTGCATATTAGCAACACCAAATTTAGGTGAAAATGGGGAGGGGGGGAAAAAAAAGCATTGTTACAATATTACTTGGATGAATGTGTGTATACACGTCCTGAATTTCCATGCTAATTATAGGAAAACGGGGGAGTCAGGCTTTTATTGATTCACATTCAGAAGGGCATTCATTAAATACATGCAATTAGTCATGTTTATACAGTAATGCCTGTATATTATGATCTATACTCCATAAACACTGGAATGGTCATTGTAATTGGTAATGGTCGATAATTTTAATTTGTGATTTTGGTTTCACTTAAATTCCAGGTTTGTGCTGTGAGATTTTCTAATTAGCTCAACATAATGAAAGTATTAGCTTGCAGTCCAAGTGATTTACCCAATGTCTGAACAACTATGTGAAATGGCCTTTTCACAAAAAATAAATAAATAAAATCTTATCTTCTTATGTTCTATTCATTGCCCTCTTTAGGAAGAGCCTATACTTTGATCTCAGACACAGGGGAAATTACAACTCATTAGGAGCTCTTCAAAATATTTAATCGTGAGTTCTGTGGAAAATGGCCAGGCTTAAGGGCTCAGCGTGCTGCAGTCTGGGGCGGTCTGTGGTTCATCTTGAGATGTGCTCATTTCTTTTAATTCACTTCTTTATGTTTACCAAATTCAAGTATGACTGATGCGTTAGCTTTCAGTCTGGGCAATCTTTCTGCTTTGATTGCTTCAAGTGTGAAATTCTGAGGTAATTACACTGGTGGTCTGGCCAATAAATATAAAAGAAGGGGACCAGTGTGTCAATTGTAGTGTAGAGAGGCTGATTCAATTTTAAATCCTGATTTCTTTTTTTAGTTTCAGCGTGAGAAAGAAGAGAAGTTAAGCGTGGCGTCTCTTACGTAAATAATAAAACATGAGGCATACTGTTAGAGGAAAATAAATCAACCATGGAGTAGAGCTATTGCTGCCACATGTTTTATTCCTCTTATACCCCAGCAATTTGCCAATGACGGCAGTATTTAATTTATTGATGAAAATCACGTCAGATTTTTTGTCCATTTATAATTACGTTTAATGTTGTGGGATGTCCTGTTATTACTAACATACAACAGCTATAAACAGTCATTCCTTTACCTATAGCGCTGTGAAAGTATTTCAGCTTTCTTCTGTTTTTGTTCATTTCATACTAAGTTGTTTCAGAAATTAAAACAAAGGCAATCTGAGTAAACACAAACACAGTTTTCAAATGATAACGTTATTAATTGAAGCAAAAATATTATACAGTACCAACTGGGCCTGTGCTTTCCTCCGTAGTTACTGATTCCCCAAATCTATTACTCTGCATTCATAATGGGGTTCAGCTAGACTAGAACCAGGCCCAATTACTGCAAACCCTGGTCAATCACATCAAAACTTAAACAGAACTTTTAACCAACTTCATGTTGTTGAAAAAGGTCTTACCCAGGAAGACACTATGCCAAAATCCCAAACTGATTGAAATACCCCAGTCTGGGAAGTAAGCCATTTCAAAAACTCTGGGATTCCAAAGAACCACAGTGAGAGCCATTATCTCCAAATGGAAAAACCTGGCACAGGAGTGAACCTTCCCAGAAGTGGCCGAACTTCCAAAAAGTCCTCAAAGAGCACAGCAACGATTCAAGGAACTACAGGCCTCTCTTGAATCAATAAAGGTCACTGTTCATGACTCCACTATCTTCTGATAAACACTGGGCAAAAATGGTGCTTACATAGCGCTTTTCACTGTGTCTCATTCACTTATTCACACACTCAGACACACACCAATGGTAGCAGAGCTGCCATGCAAGGCACTAACTTGCCATTGGGAGCAACTTGGGGTTCAGTGTCTTGCCCAAGGACACTTTGGCATGTCACGTGGGCCGGGAAACGAATCGCCAACCCTACGATTAGTGGACACCCCACTCTACCACCTGAGCCACAACCGCCCAATTTTACCAAAACACACTTTGATGATCCCTAAACCTTTTGGGAGAATGTTCTGTGAGTTGAAAGTGGAACTATTTCCAAGACAGGTGTCCTGTTACATCTGATGTAAACCAAACACCAAATTCCACAGAAAGAACATCATACCTACAGTCCAGCATGGTGGTGGAAGTGTGATGGTGTGGGGATGCTTTGCTGCTTCAGGGCCTGGGCAACTTGCAGTAATTGAGAGAAACAGGAATTATGCTCTCAAATCCTAAAGGAAAATGTCTGGTCATCAGTCCATAATTTGAAACTCAAGTGCAACTAGATTATGCAGCAAGACAATAATCTAAAGCATAGGAGCAAATCCTAGTCCTAGAAGTAAATGAAAGCCTGACTTCCAGTTACCGGAAGTGTTTGGTTACAGTTATTGCTGCCAAAAGTGGCACAACCACCTTTAAGTTTAAGGGGAAAATTAATGTTTCACATGAATGCAAGGTGTTTAGTAACTTTTTTTTTGTTTGTTTCAATAAAGATTTTTAAAAAAAATAAAAACATTTATAAAAAAAAAAAAAAAAAATAAAAAAAAAAAATAAAAAAAGTGTTTACTCAAGTTACCTTTGTTTTTGCTGTATGTCATTTGAAGACCTAAAACTATTTCATATGGAGATATGCACAAAAACAGAAGAAATCAGAAGGCAAATACTTTTTCAAAGCACTGTACCTATTTTTTTATTGATTTATTTTTATTATTAGAACAAAGTATGTGAGTACAACATAAATACAGGACGAACAAAACAATAAGTCAAAAACGATAATAATGTAATTATAATGGAATGTAATGATAAAGTGAACTGTAGGTGTGAGGATGTGTTGTGCGTGTACATCTCTATTCAGTATGTATGTAAATATGTATGTAAGACAGACAAGGTGTAGAATAAAGAGTAGAGAGGGGCGAAAAAGGAAAAAAAAATTACGTGTGTAATATTTTTGCTTGTATTTTCTCATTTGTAAGTCGCTTTGGATAAACGCGTCTGCTAAATGAATAAATGTAAATTTTATGTAATATAATAAATATGGGGAAGAAGAAAAAACACAAAAGAAGGATTAATAAATAAAATAAACAAAGGGAGGAGGAATACCGAGGAGATACAGGGATGGGCCACCATTCGGGTAATCAGAGTAGGGCACCTCAGTCAGGACCCAGCAATCTGATGCATCTTCACGACTGAGACCAGCATTCCTGTGCCCTGCATGTTATCCTCCAACCCCACCCCACTGAACAATCTCCTTCAAAACAAAAACCTCTCCAAACCCCACAGGAGGAGCCAGCCAATTGTCCAAATCAGGAGAACTGACCCACCACACAGTCCCATCCAAGACCCTGCAGTGGGGAGCCAGACCACCAGGCAGTTGGTGTAGACACTGTCTCACCGTGTGCATCAGGGATCTCAATAGACAAATATTAAATAAATATTTCTATAAGGAAAACAATAACCATGGCAAAGATAATATGCTTTTCTTGGTTGAAGAACAACATTGTTAATCTATTTATTATTATTATTATTATTATTATTATTATTATAAACTTTATTTACAATAGAAATAATATATAAAATTGCAGAAATAGAATCGTGATTTGAATTACAGCTCCTGTTTTATCGAAAATTAATTACCATCTTCTGACCAATCAGATTTCAGAATTCAACAGTGCTGTGGTATATACCAATTTGGTGTTTATAATAAAATGTGTAAGATAGTTTAAGTAGTCCTTAATCATCAAAGCATAATGTATGGAGACTTATTCTGGCTTGGTGCAGCTAATTGGGAGATTAAAACGGGCAATGCATGCAAAACTCTCGGACCTTTTTATGGAGTTTGGGCTGTGAATAATGCGGGAGCTTTTTACACGCAGACTGATCATGAGCCCACTGGTGCATCATTGCTCTACTTAAGCTATAGTTGATTAACCATTTTAATTATCCCTGCTCAGCATGTGTACGTGTCCCTGTGGAAATGCGGCAGCCCTGAAGCTACTTGTGCGAGCCGCGAATTCCCCTGGAGATGATTACCGTCGTTATAGGTTTGCTTCGAACCATCCCAGGACACCGCAGACGTTTGGTGCAATTAAAAGTACAGGCGCATCTGCCATCACCACGGTTGTCATCTGCATCAACAAATAGCAAACAACTGGACAGGCAAAGCTGTTTACATCATTTTGACAAAGTTAGGAAGCAAATGTGGTGCAGGATTTATTTCCTGCCCCCTGTCCTGTCATTTATATTCTGGTATTGCATTGCAGGTTAACATTTAAAAAAACACATCACATGTCATTTGTGTCTGATAGGAAGTGGGCTGCTTTAAATGCACATCACTGTCAAAATACAATGGGACCAAATTTCTGTGGGTTTCTGCCATCATGCTGACATTGGGCACTCTGGTGCAGAATACAAATGCTAAACCAGTTTCAGCATGGGCTTTTGCACTGTCGAAATAGTTACGTTAAATGGCTTACTTCTTTTAAAATTAAAAGCACATCAACAGTCTGGAATCATTCACCACATTAATATTTTTGCGATGCATCTACGTGGGCAGGGAGTGTGTTTTATATTCCTCTGTATTAGACTGTATAATTCACAGAGCCTACTGAAACTGTAATAACTCTGTCTGCTTCACCTCCACTGTCCTACATCCCTATGGAGGTGTCATACACACAGCACAAGCTGAATGGAAAGACAAAGAATGAGAGAAAGAGAGCATGAGCTAGACACAGCTCCTCACTTTAGGCTTTGCCATGGGAAATTTGCAGAGCCGACAGGATAGGCTTGGCCAATCAAGGTGATATAATGTTGCACCTGTGAGAGAGCAATAGAAAGAAAAGTCTACTGATGGCTTTAATTATACATTGTAGCCAAATACAGATGCATTATGAGAAGGTACAAATACTGATATGACTAGGAGATGCACGATTGTTTTTTTTATTTTATTTCCCCCTCATCTAGTTTATACTAGAGGTGTGCATCAATTCTGGGATCCCAGGAAGCCAGATACAAAGCTCACAGGACAAAGAAAGATGACATTTATTCAAAGAAACCTACAGCGTTCCTTCATTTATCCTTAGTAACTGCCTGGTCAGGGTATCGGTGCTAGAAGTTATTATACTGACTTGTTTAAATTTTGGGAAACAGAACAGACTAAAATTTTTCATTAGAAAACACCGTGGGCAGATACGAACAAAATTAATAATAATAATAATAATAATAATAATAATAATAATAATAACAATAACAACAACAACAACTATCTTTAGTTGAGAAAAATTATGAACTGGAGTGATGTATCTGAGGTTGAGGAATAGTCCGAGCAAGAATTCATACATCATGCTGACATTTATACCCCCCCCCCTTTAGTGTTTTTCTACTATTTCCAGAGGCATAGTTGTAGATTTGATTTGCATGTACACTTTGTGTAGAATGTGTAGATCAGATCATATTTAGTTCTGTGTCGTCTCATGTGGTTAGGGTCTTGTTTTATGTATGCTCGTTTCACTGTGTACTGTACCAGCTGTATATGGTTTAAATGACAATAAAAGACACCTGAACCTGAACTTGCACTTGCATCTGTTTGCAGGTCAGTGAGCCTTGACCCATAATTGCTCTAGAAGGACTAGGCTTTTTTTTGGAGGCTCCTTATATACTATGATTAGACGATTAGCCTCACCTGTTTCACATCACCTTCTTATTTCAACTCGTCACATCGCTATTAGTCCTAAATTGCCCCGTCCCAAATTTTTTAGAACATGTTGCATGCATTAATTTCAAAATAAACATTTATCTTCAAAAAAAATAAATAAATAAAAATGCAGTTGATTAGGTAAAACATCAATTTCCTTGTCTTTACACATTTTTTGTTTAAACACAAGTCAAAGTACATTTACAAAATCACTCCACTCCAGTTTTTATTAGTATTTTCCATACTGTCCCAACTTTTTCAGAATTGGGGTTGTCTATTCAAAAGTTTCTAGATGACCTACATTTGTGAAATTTTACATATTCTTTCCTGATTTCCCAAAATGTTGATTGATGTATTAAAGTCAGACTTTATACTAATAACTAACTAACTAAATAAATATATACAATTGAGAAAGTGCCAATACAAAGAAATTTGAGAATATTAGCCATCCAATGACAAAGACTGACTGTGATTCAAAATATCCTATTAACCTGCATGTATCTTGCCTCAAAATGATCGCTTATTGACAGTGTTCTTCGCTTTATAAATTCATTTTCATGAAGGGTGCCAATAATTCTGTGGCCTAATATATGCTTAAACGGAATACTCAATTGTGTAAAATATTACATAGTCACTAATGTGTGAAATGCTGATTCACTAAATTAACTAAAGTGTACTGTAAGTGATTGATATTAATGTAATGACTAAAGTTTTACTGACCGAGTAAATGTTTAAAATTGTCTACTGAAGCAGAAAATCCATTTCAACACTACTAAAAACCCTCATGCCCATTACAGCCAATGTGTGAGCTCAACAGCAGTAAAATCGCTCACAGTTCTCCTCTTAAGGGAAAGTCTTTGCACCCCGCTTACCCTCCCAGCCGTCATTTGCGTTTGCAGCCAGTAGCTTGTATCTTAATTGTTTTTAATAGCTATCACTGCAGCAATGACTCGCTGTGTTGTCTTCTTGGCACATTCAGGCCTCTACATTAAAGTTTAAAACACGAGGGAAATAAATGAGTTGGCGTTTGTACAAGCGAGCCCGTGGAGCAAATAAAAATCTCATCCACAATCAAAACAACTTCTGATGGAGGAATGGATTCGCTGCTAGACACCAGCACAAGTCAGATGCACTAAAGATAATATTCTAGCAGTGAAACATGTGTGTGAGACAGATGTTGGGGCGGGTGTCTCAGACATACATGTTACAGATAAGTAAAGAGATGTATAGCAGTAAGAATAAAAAACACGTATCATATCTAAACTCATCACGTTTCATGTTCTAATGACTAACAGTGAATTTCCCAATGATCCAGCACATGTTCCAGCACATGATAGCTGTTATCAGTTAAATACTCAATATGGCCGGCTGTGGCTCAGGTGGTAGAGTGGGATGTCCACTAAATCATAGGGTTGGCGGTTCGATTCCCGGCCCACATGACTCCACATACCGAAGTGTCATTGGGCAAAACACTGAACCTTGCATGGCAGCTCTGCTACCATTGGTGTGTGAGTGAATGGATGAATGAGACACAGTGTAAAGCACTTTGGATAAAAGTGCAATATAAGTGAAGACCATTTAGCTCATTTTCACCTGAACAACGAATTCTCGATTCTGATTGGTCCGAAGGCATATTTAACAGCGTAACTGACATTAATATAAATCACAGGTTTATATTAATGCACTCTTTCTAATATGTAATCATTTCTATCAGGGCGTCCACAACAAACACATCACACAATCTAAGATTAATAACAAACAGATACAAAACATCCATCCATGGGGTTGACACTGGACTTCTGCTTGGTAGGTCGTGAGTTCAAACCCCAGCACCACCAAGCCGCCACTGCTGGGCCCTCGAGCAAGGCCTTTAATCTTCACAACTGCTCAGTTGAATAAGCGAGATATGCGAGTCGCTCTGGATAAAGGTGTCTATCAAATGCTGTAAGTGTGAATGACATTTCCATGCCACTTATCCGACACAAGGCAGGGGACACCCTGGAGGCTGTGCCATCACAGGGCACAATCTCACACACATTCACACACCACGGACAATTTGGAAATGCTAATCAGCCTACAGCAGGAGGAGGCAGGATTCAAACCCCCAACTCCTGGAGGTGAGAGGCAAACGTGCTATGATATGGTGAAGCTTTCTCTAATGCAATGTTATTGTTCAATCTCCAGTGTCAGCCCTTTATAACAGTTGGCAATTTTTCCACCAAATGAAAGTCTTCAGGACAGAGGGGCTTGCACTTTCTAGTTCACCGGTAACATGACAAGCTGATTATTATTTTTGTCTAATTAAAATTTTTTTTTTTAAATAATAAAATAAATAATTAAATAAATAAATAAATAAAGAGTTATGTGCTGATTAGCGGATGACTTTATAATGTAAGTAATGTAATAATATAAGTAAAAACAGTACTTTATAATGTAAGCAAAAACAGGCTCTAACTTGTTTCATGGACAATATTAAATGTGACTATAATCAGGTGAAACTTGTGACATGTCGCTCATTAATAAATTAACAGTTGTAATTGTTGGCGAATTGTGGTTACAACCCCAATTCAAAAAAATTTGGGACGCTGTAAAATGTAAATAAATAAATAAAATCAACATTTTTATCATGTTCCTGACCTGTTGCCAATTAACTTAATTAGTTGCAAAATGTTCCTCCAGCTGTTTCGTTTTAGTAACACTTACTTTCCAGCCTTTTGTTGCATAGTACCAAACATTTTGAGATGTGTTGCAGCCATCAAATTCAAAATTACCTTATTTATTTAGTTTAAACCTTTGATATGTTTTCTATGTTCTGATGTGAATAACATATGGGTTTATGAGATTTTGCAAATCAATGCATTCTGTATGTCATGTATCGGGGAAACTCTGGTCTCCACTTCCCATCAGCCACTGCACTGCACTGCACTAGTTGTCACATGACCACCTGCACCTGATTCATGTTTTGGTTAATGAGCACTCATGGGTATAAATAGTCCTTGTCTGCACCATTAGTTTGTCTTTCGTTGTCTTAGACTCCTGTTGTTCATGTCTCGATGTTTGTTTCTTGCCACAGTGTGTTTCAAGGTTGTCATAGTGTATTTGTTTCTTAGTACGTTTCTTTAAATAAATGTCTTTATCTGCATCTGCTTCTGGCTCAACTCCGATCTGTGACAGAACGAAAGACCCACAATCAGGTGCAGGTGGTCATGTGACAACTAGTGCAGTGGCTGATGGGAAGTGGAGTCCAGAGTTTCCCCGATACGTGACACTGTATTTACCGTTTTGGAATTGGGGTTGTATATTAGAGGAATAAAACACTTCAGGGTGTGCTGTTATTGGAAAATAAACAACTTCAGAATTGTAACGGTAAATCCACTTTGTGTCAGGTTACATCACATTACCCAGTCTTTCATTACTTTGATTACCTGTGCTATTGTATTTTATTTCATACACGTTATGGGGGCAGTGGTGGCTTGGTGTTTAAGGCTGTGGGTTACTGATTGGAATGTCAGGGGTTTGAGCCCCAGCACTTCCAAGCTGCCACTGTTGGGCCCTTGAGCAAGGCCCTTAACCCGCTCTACTCCAGGGGCGCTGTATCATGGCTGACCCTGCACTCTGACCCCAACTTCCCGACAGGCTGGGATATGCGAAGGAAATAATTTCACTGTGCATATGTATATATATATGTGATAAATAAATAGACTCATTAAATTATTGATGGAAATGGATGCCCACTAGCTTTTGAAATGCATGAGAATAAAAGATGGAGAGGATGTGAATCAGAACTAACTGAATTAAAACACTGTGACCCTGACCAAGATAAACTGTTTAGCGAAAAATGAAAGCTTGTAATTCGGCTTGTTACTCTAGGGTTCATTCTGACCTTAACATTATCACAAATTGAATGCAATCTAATTTTTCCTTCTATGCTTATTAGGGAAAAATTTTGGTAAGAATTTAGAACGAGTCATTTTGACACATTGCCTACTTTGGAGTTATGCCATTAAATCGGATTTTTTATTTTTTTATTTTTTTATCTCAGCAAGAACAGGAACACCTGAAGCAGACATAAGCTGTCTGATGCACAGGGACGAAAAAAAATAAAAAGGGAACTTACTACATGCGTTGGGGCTCCACTGGAAGGGTAATCCTTTAAGGCACTTTACCAGGGAACCTTATAGGGCACATGTATTTGCCACTGAAATGGTAGCCTAGAGGGCACTTCATCACATTTTCTCACATATAGTAGTATCATAGATGGCATTTCATCACTTCTTTTTTTGAAGGGCAGCCATCACGTTTTATCTACTATAGGGGCAAACGATAGGGTGCTTTCATGGTGTTTTTTCAACCATGAGGGCATGGCACGACCTGCTCAGTCACAGTGGTTTCATAATCATAACCCCAATTAATACATTGACCAGCCTATTTTTTGTATAGTAATCAATGTTATCACATTATATATTTTTTTTTTTATCTTAACCCAGGCTGTTCTTTTTCAGCATAAGGGATTTTTATAATTTTTTTTTAACAATCAATCATCGACCATAGGGGTCATAATTGACCGCATTCAATCAGTATAGTGGATTTGTGGGATGCTCGAGACAGTGTGTGTAGATTTTACATAATGGACCTAGCACCTAGCTGAACACACCAAGAGCTTTTATCTCAGCTCAGTCATTTCTCTCACACCTAAATTTTGTAGCACATGAGAGCCTTCCTCTCTCACACCACACCACATATAATCATGCCGCTGCTTTGATCCAACGGTACAAAATGGGATGAAATCTCACCGCATGTCCACTGTTGTATTTGAACCAGATGCATTTGGAAACTATGCTGCAAATTACTGCATCTAAACAGAAAGATCGTGTCCCCCTGCCTGTGACGAGACATCAGATATCATACACATTTAGGCTCAAGACACAGTCATAGCCTCACCCGTCCAGCTTTGGCACCATGTGAAACTTATTTGCTCTAAAATGTCATATCGAGCACATTTTGTGTGATTTGTCCAACACGCTGTCATGACTTAAAGCTGGCACAGCCGTCTGCAAAACTGTCACTCCATCACTCTAGTGTGAACACTGCAGAGTATTTTGTTTTCCTCAATAGGTCTATATAGGAACAAGTAACAGCAAGAGCTGTGTGGGTAGAAGATAGCCTGTCCTATTAACCACAATTGATCTGCTCGTGAATGCTTGGGTAACCCACATGTGTATTCATGAGCGTAGAGTAAACAAAGCAAAGTGCAAAAGGTCTTCTGAGAAGCTGCAGTCTATATATGTATATTGATAACCGTGCAGAAATGAATTTCAGTTATAATTGAGCATTTGCATTCTTTCATTAAAGGACAGAGCACTGAATTAGTGTAACTGGGCATGTAATAATAATAATAATAATAATAATAAGCTGGATCAAGTGCTATTTTATAAGAGTGGAAGCCATATTGTTAAATTTGCAGTGATTAATGTGATCGTTAGCAAAAAAAAAAAAAAGCATGAGCTAATGAACAGCATCACAGATCATTCAGCCACAGTGAATGTGCTGGATGTACAAATAGAAAACATTTACACATTCATTTAGCAGACGCTTTTATCCAAAGTGACACATAAGGAAATACAAGAAAAGCGATATCTCAAGCGGAGAACAATACAAGTTCTAGAGAAGCAAAGTGCACAGAGTAGGGGTGTAAGAGCCAGTGTAATTTATTTACTTAAATAACAACAAAACAACAACAACAACAACAACAACAACAACAACAATAGTGTGCTGAAATCTCAGGTAATGCTCTGATCCACCGTGTTCAGATTATTAGCCACTACAACACACACTATACAAGCCCGACTTGCTACGTTAAGGGGAAATTTGGGACAATATGAGGTTTCACTACACCAGTCTTACTCACCAGCGAATGTCGATGTCCATGTCCTTTGTATTCACCGTTGGATAAATTTCCCTCAGCATGAATCTGGAGGTAGAACGGTGTCCAAACAGCATTTTCTGGAGCCAGCAGACCAAGCTGAAATTAGATAGACCTCATGAATTGTAGAGGATTGTGTAACATGAAAGAAGGAGAACAATGTGGAGTACTCCAAAGTTCATTATTTTTCTGTATGTCAAGTAGTATGATATAAGACTGAATCTTTTACTCAAATTCAAAGCAACAGACAAATTCCAAGGCACGGGTAAATCAGTTAGAATATAAGAACATTGCAGGGCAATCAAACTCACAAAATGGCCAAATTTGCTTTTGTGTTTAATAATCCTCTCTTTTTTTCTCACTTGTTTGGGAGAAATATTCTTCTTGTTTTGTTTTGTGTTTGTTTGTTTGTTTGTTTGGTTGGTTGGTTGGTTGGTAAGTCCTCAATCAAATGTGAGAAATGTGTCTGAGGAATAACTGCCTTTTGTTTTTGTGTTTTGCATTTGAAATGAGGAGCTTTATTACAGCCTTCATTGTAAACACCTGATTCTGACATTCAAACGCTCCTGGAGGCTTAATTATCTAAATCAGGTGTGATAAATTGGGAGTAAATAATTAAACACTGAGAAATATAAGAGACTGCTAGCAACAAAGGCTGTGAACAATATGTTAAAATATAATACAATAGGGTAAAAGAACCTCACTGTATACCAGTGGAATAGTTTATAAAACATCCTAAATTAGATGTTCTTGTTAGCGTTTGTCAAATTGATTTAATCCTAAAATATATTTGAACACTCGCACACTTGCTTTTATAGTTTTGGTCTGTACTCAGTACTAGTCGAAATGCATTTCAATACAAATATAATTTTTTTTGTGTGTGTGTGTCTCCACCATCAAGTAATTTCATTTTTATTTTAAATGTTCAGTTTGGAAGGTATTAATGTTTGAGCTTCTTTATGGCTGGTTGAGAAAATGCCTAGAGTGTTTAAAGACTATTAAATCTTTTTTTTTTTTTTTTTTTTTTTTTTTTTTAATTTTTAAATAAATTTTAGAGTGAAGTGGTCTTGGAAAACTCTTCACATGCTGAAATTGTGGCATTTTCTACTGTGTGTATAGCATTTAAATGTTTCATTCCAATTCCACTGAAAGACACAAGCATACTGATTGTATAAAAACAAGTATTCATTGATGAATTTGCATTCAGTTAAATATTTAATAAATAAAATAGCTCAAAATAATAATAATAATAAACATGACCATTTACAATGGAAAACCAAAACTCCAGAAGGTGGAGCTGGACCTGATCCAACTTGACTCCGCCCAGGTAGGAGTAGCTAGATCAGGTCTGACTTCATTCCATGGACTTTTTGCCATTGCCATCTCTACAGTTTAAGCGACGATAGTGCATGTTCATCACGGATAATTTGACAGCTATTTATATCATTTACAATAAGATCTATTAGGCTCATATCCGTTTGGTTATGACACATATCCAAAAACTTGATCAAAGTTTTTGGATATGTATGCACATTCTGTGTTGGAAAAGCACTAGCAAGCTACCAATTAAAGGTCAATATTTTCATTTCTTATTAATATAAATAATAGGGGAAAATTATGCAGAAATGATCAAAAATAATAGCTTAAGCCATTGTCTCAGAACAAGTGTTTGGAAACCTGCCTTCTGGTCTGGAATGTTTGTTTGTATTTGGATTGGCCTCTTGTCAGTCATTTTATAGACACACCCCCTATACACCTTCCTATCCTCATAAATCATAGTGAGGAAGGACTGCATGTTTATAGGGTTGTAACTTGTCTTTCAAGAAGTTGAATGTCCACATGGGGTTGAAAGTGATGTCATCACAGTCCTTGCTAATGAAAACTCTAGTTAGTATGTTCACTCTAGTTGGACCACCATAAGGTATGGGGGTGGAGCTTTGTGTACATGGATGGAAATGGGAGTGGGTTCAATGAGTAAAAAAAAAAAAATCATTCAAATCTTATTTGACTCCACCCATTTATCCATTAGAGGCCTATTTTTCCACAAATCATACCTAATGCACCTTTAAAACATTGTCTTCAGGCCATTTTCACATCTGTCTTTGTTAATCAACTGTGATATTTTGCACTGTGATTTAACATGTTTTCTGCAGGCAGATATCTTAGGCAAGGTTAGAAAGTCATTGGAACGCTTCTGTATTGTTTTGGTGAAATACCATACATTTTTCTTAAAGCAGAGGTGTCCGAGTATATTATAGGCAGAAAAACCTGTTTATTCTTTGCAAGAATTCTGCCACAGTCACAGTGACAGGTTTTCCCAGACTATACATCTTTCAATGTAGCAACTAACAAAAAGTAAGAAATACTGTGGAAATCAGGGTCATTTTTGGTTCTGCAGTCACTGTCCAGCACTCTCTGCAGCTTAACAGCTTAACCAAGGGCCAAAACTTGGTTATGGGTTAATAAAGTGCCTCTGTGAATACAGCCGCATCTCAGCATGTTCCTTTCATAAGGTGACAAATCGTTCTCTAGCATATCCGATTAACAACCATGGCAAGACAGGATGAATATGAATTTAATTAACTTGAAATTAGGATTGCGCACATGAGAAGACAGCAGTGCAATACTCAGCTCTTTGTTTTTGAAGTCTCCATGTGAGCTGAGATGGTAATTCCTTTTGCCTCACCTTCCCACGAGGTTTCGTATGATATTTTTCCTGTTTTAATTTGATCTGATACCCCATCTGTTTTGCCATTTGTAGCACACTCTGAAGACTTCAGGAGCTGTGCTGTGGAAAGGCGAGGAACCTCGACTGTGTGTCTGAGTCTTCATTAAGTGCCGTAGGGTTACCCGGGTCATAAGGAGTTATTGGAACTTTCTGTTGTAAAGAGACACGAGACTTCGTATTTATAGGGGTGCAGTAGATCAAAGGTGATTCGGGAGCTGTTGGTTGTAAACAATGTGGTAGGCCGGTCAAGGCAGAGCAGAATTGGGACCTCAAGTCTTTCAAGGTTTTGAATTATATCTGTATAAAACTGAGCCTCAAATTTATGTTCAGTAAATGAATTAAATTCAGTTTTGAGCAGATCATGAATCCATCATGTATGCAAAAAAACAAGTAAGCAATAAAACACGTGAGGGGGAAGGGTGCTGTTACAGGAAAATATTGAAAGGGCAGTGTTATGGCACCCAACATGAAGCGTAGTTAGTAGGGGTGCAACAATACACTGACGATGCATTGTGATGCAAAAATGTGATGATCTTGGAAATGTGCGATTCACATAGTGGAAATCAGCATCCTATTAATAATGCATCTAATGCAGTTGCACCGTTTGAGGTCCCAATCTGCACATCCCAAAGAGTTCAACTACACAGAGAGTCACACAGAGACCCTGAAAGATCTTCACTTCCAAAATCCCATAGCCTTATAGCTCTAGATTGAAATGACCAAAGTTCATAATAGATGATATGATTCATGACCATAGCTTTCAAACAACACCAAAGGCCATGGAAATTGGGCATTTTAACCGACTTTGTTTTATGTTTCAGTATGTTGACTAAGAATAAGACTAAGACAAGAAAATCACAAGAAAGCTGTCCTGAAGACTTTCCCATGGTGGAAAAGTTACAGATTGTTACAAAGCACTGACACTGGAGACTCCATTTCTACTTAGAAAAAACACCATCCTATCAATGATTAGATGTGTTTCTTTGTGAAATAACATTTAAAAAAAAACTATTACAAATGGATTACAGTATGTGGTGCATTCACCATACAAGTCCTCAAGTTGTTACTATAGAAACAATAACATATTAAAATAAGCGCATTAATATAAACCTAAATTGTTCATTACTGCTGAGACCATTGTCAGAGCTGATATTATTTTCAACAGCTTCTGACCAATCAGAATTGAGATTTCAACAGTGCTGTGGTTATAGCCAACCTAAGAAAATGGTCTAAAATTATTGTATAAAATAAATATTATAGAGAATCATTTCAATTTCCCACTGAAACAATGATTTTTATGTGCCAAAACTAATGGCACGCCATTGTCAAATTATGATGCTGACTCTATCAGACTCCCAACGGTGACAAACTTGGCAAAAATGGCTTTGAAAACCAAACTCCTGTGGTCTGAATTAATGAGAGAAATCTGCACACAAAAACCTATGGGATTATAAAAGGGCTTAAAATGGAGGCCTCCATGGAGGCGTGTCCAACATCTTTCTTCAAGTGACTCCAATCTTTGTTAGACATTACAGGAAGAGACTCAGAACTGTCACTCAGTTGTATTAAAACAAAACTATACATGGTCATCATACGTTTAAGCTCAAAATATCCCCCCCTGCATGTGTTTGGCTTATTGTCGTCAAGAATGCCGATAATTCTCGCGCTGACTGTATTCCACCTGATGTGAATCAAATTAAATGACTCAGAACAGAACATGTTTGCACACCCCATCTGTTAAAACACCTGTAATTCTTTTTAAAAACCCAACACTTGTGTAAAGAAAAAAAAGAAAACCACGGCTGTGTTTTTACAGACAAGGAGATTGAGTCTGAGATTAAGAGAAATGTGCTCCACATGCTCTTTCTTTTTCAAAAGGCATCATGCATCATGCATCTGTCGGTAATAGCACAATGCTTTATATATTAATAATGTCACTTCTGTTGAATCTTCTGTATGTAAACAATTGCTGTTGTTCTGCATTATCAATTTTCATTCAGTTTCTCCAGTACAGTCTAATACATTTTTACATTCTGTTAGTATTAAAATGGCAAAGGTGTTAAATGTGCTTATAAGTATTACAAAAAGAGGATAAAGTTACACTGCTAACTTAAATATCAGGCTAATTAAGGAATTCAGACATGGTACTCTATTTGCTTCCACTGCTCATCTCTATTAACAAATATTTACTTTGCTAATGCAAAGCTAAAACGTGAAGAGAGAATAGAAAGAGGGTCCTTATCACCATCTTATTAGCTTCTGGCTGGTTTCTTAGGAGCAATATAGTGGGTAGCATTGCTACCTCACAGCTCCATTGTCCTCAGTTCAATCCTGAGTTCGGGTGACTCCCCGTGTGGAGTTTCAGATGTTCGCCATGCGTTCATGTGGGATTTTTCTGTGTTTTCGGGTTTCTTTCCTCCTCTCAAAAACATCGGTAGGTGGATTAGAGACAGTACATACATGTGAAAGGTAAGATGACAGATGGACATTTCATAGAGGATGTCTCAATACTTTAAAATAATAATAATAATAACTGTTTTTTTCATGACAGTTGACGAATGGTAATTGAAGGTTCTTCTCGCTTTTCTCCTTCATGTTAAGACAAAGCAATGCACTTCATAAAAACTTTAATGGCACGTCATGTTCACAAGTGTTACATTTTACAGCTGGTGTTTTACGCATTGGATGATGATAATCTACTACATAGCAATCAAATAAAATGCTGTTTATTGGTGCTTGTTAAAAAAATCTTATAAATGCCATATAAGTGGAGGCGTAGCAGCGGGTTGAGTTGACCGAGCGTGATGCTCATACAGCCGGCCTACATATGGGGTGTTTTTGTGACCGCAGTCATCTGTTATAATTTTCTGGAAGCTTCTGTTGTTTGATCTGCAAAAACTGGATCCGCGCTCCATATTTCAGGCTTTTGCATGAGACCATATGCTTCTGCACCTGGACAGCTCTTTTTTTATAAAAAACTTGCACAATTTACAGGGGCAAATAAAAAAATCGCAATGTTCAAATCCAGAAGCATGTACAGCATTATCATTGGCACTGAATTATCACGCCTGACTGCTCGGATATCTCCATAACATACAACCTGGCATAACCCTCTTCATTCAATCAACATTACTTTCTATGTAGGGTGGAGAGCGGGGTAAGCTGCCAAGTGAGCATGTTGTCTAATACTTCCAATGCTAAAGAATCAGAAGGTGTATATTCATTTTATATAACAGCAGTTCTAGCTGTAACGTAAATGACAGCTTTATACTACAGTTCTTCTCGATTGCTTAAACACTATAACCAGGCTTTTCAATGAAAAATTTCAAAACCATAACTCCATTTATCAAAAAGCACACCCATTTCCCTAAACTATAAACACTATTCCACTGTTTTGACACATGAGTCAGCTTTGTTGAACTGCCACTGCAAAACTATATTCATAAATCCCTTCATTTCTCATTGCCTACACCATGTGGTCATTTAGAAAGCACTAGCATTCAATATCATTCACTCAATTCAGCACAGCTTCAGCTCAATTAGCACACAATTACCCAGGTGGAAACACTAAGAGTCAAAATTGATCAATTTATAGATAGATAAAAGGGTCCGAGTCAGTTCATTCAGGTTTTTTGAACAATGGATCCAGAGAGATGTGAAGGAAGAGGTTGAGGACACTGGAGAGGAGGAGGAAGAGCAGTAGGGAGTTGAGGAAGAGGTGAAGAAAGAGGAAGAGTAGGAGGAGGAGGAGGAGGGGTAGGTAGAGGAGGAGGGGTAGGTAGAGGAGGAAGAGGAAATGGAGATGGAGGAGGAGACAACGATGAGGAAGGGCAAGGAGACAAGCAGTCACACATGAAATTCATGCCACTCTAGTTGGCCATGTGCTTGCGCATGGTATGACTATGAGGGAGGCTGAGCAATGAGTACAACCAAACCTGAGTCGCTTCACCGTCACCTCAATCATAAGAACCTTCAGGAAGGAAAACCGGTAGGTGTACTTCAGCCATATCTTTTGAGTGCTGTACCCTGTGCTGTTACAACACGTACATGTACTGTTGCTGTTGCACTTACTACTGTAATAAAAAGAAATGCATCAAATTGCCTCATGTACAGTCTGAGTTTCTGTATGCTTCCATTTAGTAAAAAAAGATGTTACAGTAATCAGTACTTCTATTTTTGTAGGACACAGAGATGACCAAGTGGTGGAGGAAGGCTAAAGCTTGTGTCAGAGGAGCAAGAGAGGGAGCTGGTAAATATGGTCATTGCCAACAACGTCATCGGCCTGTGAGAGATTGAAAGGAGAGTGATTGAAGACAATCACCAATTTCGAGGAATAAATGCCATCAGCCTCTACACAATTGATCGCATCCTCCGAAAGCACAGGTTCCAGATTGAACACGTCTACTGTATCCCTTTCAAACGAACTCTGAGTGAACGACTAACTTCTGGAATATGTTCAAGTATGAGTTTTTATATTCTATGAAGTATTGTGTACCGTCACAGTATAGCAGTACAGCAGTTTATACTGTAGCACAAGGTACATATCTGCCATTTGTGCCCTTTTGAACTGTGTTTTAGTGTAGTCATTTACTCTACTGTGTTTCATGTGCTTTTCAGAGATTCTTGACCAAAAGAAGGATGAAGGGGGAAGAACATAATTGGCCATCGGGCTATTCTTCATGTCCCTGGCCAGCAATAAGAGAACATCACCATGTGCACAGCCATCAGCCAAGAGGGGTACTCCACTGCCATGCCATTCTTGGACCCCATAACACTATGCTCCTCCTTGGTTTCCTTGATTGTCTAAGAGAGTGTGAGTTCCTGAGGTTTTCCAACATCTTTCTGCCTGCATACTCTCCCTTTCTAAACCCGATAGAGATTTTTTTCGACATGGTGGTGGAAAGTGTATGACAACCTCACATCTGTGTTCATCTTTTCCAGGCCATGGAAGAAGCCTGCCTAGACATTTCAGTGGATGCATGCCAGGGGTGGGTCAGGCATGCAAGAGGATTTTACCCTTGCTGCCTGGCTAGGGCCAATATAGCCTGTGATGCTGAGATTCTCTTGCCTGTACCAGACCAAAGATGGGATGCTGGGGCAGAATAATTTTTTTGTTTGGTGTACTGTACAGTACCTTAAGGAATAAAAAATGTAGACATTTGTTGTCTTGTCGTGTGTGTGTGATTAGGAGATATTTATGTACAGTAACACTTATGGAAGGAGTCTCCAGTGTCAGCACTATGTTTCAGTCAGTAACAAAATCAATATTTACAATGACTTGTGGTGTTATGTGCTGAATACACATGTGTGACGATGCAATATGATACTGTCACAAGTGAACAGCCTCTTTCACACAACTGTCTATAAAATATAAGATATGAACTTACTATAAATACAAAATATGTCCCTGAGACTTCATTCAGTATGAGGTTTATCCCGTTGTAATGTATCATGCCCATCATAACATCATAAAAGGGATTAAACAGTGAAGCCAAAATTAGGCCCTCTAGTGGTTGGCTGAAGTACAATTTTAACTCCACCCATTCCCATGTAAAGGTATGTTCACACATACAATGACTCCCAGTGACAAAGCAACTGGAGCCATCCATTGTCAATGACAGCTAGTGACTTCTGGCAACATGAGCAACAGCCATTTTGGTGCAACTTGGTGCAGCAGCTACCAACGGGAGTGAAGACAGTAGAGCGCTCATGATCTGTGATGTAAATTTCATGCACAAATGCTGTCCCTCCAGAATGTTTAATTTTAGGGGCAAGAAAACTGGTTTGTTGTCAAAAGTGGAATGCTAGTTGTGCCACCCACTGATAAATGTTGCTATGCCAACTAGTAGTAGGAAAGCCTACTGGTGACATCACAGTACAGCGACAAGCCAAATTTATATTTTAAATTACATCTCCACAGATTAATTTCGAGGAATAGTGTTCTGTCATTTTTACAAGTTGAGTTGCCCTTGAAATCCCCCCACCCCAATATTTTTACTTGCAGTAAATGCATTTCATAGGCGTAATATAACGATAATTAAATGCCTGTAGTTGATGAGGTGATGACAGTTTTGGTGTGGGCTGATGGACAGCTAGAAATGACAGCCTAACCTCATGAATGCTTATGCACTTTCCAAAGCTCTTCCTGAGATGATAGCAAACTTCATCTGTCATCTTTCCAAGCTCTGTGAAGATTTACAGAGTTGACAACTTTGACAGTTCTTTAGCAAAGCCATGTGTTGTTCTGCTGTAAACTATTCTAACAGACACTCAGCAAGGAATTCTTTGCAGTTTTTTTTTTTTCTGGAATGTGGCTCATTTTGATGCTTAAGCTAGCACATTCACTAGCTACCTAGCTGCTAGATAATAAACCCCTTGAAAGGAAGATGAAATACTTGCCCACTAGCTAGATATCACAATATGAATTTAGTTTGGATATTAAACGGTTTGGATTTTATACCTTTGTAAACATATTCAACCAAAAGAATGAGCAGAGCATAAAAGAGCACACTTCAAAACCATTCAGATGGGTGACTTGCAGGAGTCAGCGCTAGATGAAAATCATGGAGATCAGAGATTTTTTTTTTTTTCTCAGAAAATGTGTTGAATTGAGTTGAAATGTTGACTGCTGTTTTTCAGTTTGTACATTACATTACTTATACTTTAAATGTCTTTGATTGCATGATGGATTAGCTAGCTAGAATATGGCAACACATTCAGTCATGGCTCAAAGCTCTAAAATGTTTTCCAGACTGTGCTAAAAATCAGTGCACTCCTGCAAATTATGCAACCACAAGTAACCAACATGTTTCACATATTAATTAATTACACTGGCTCCACTTTTCACCTAATGTGCAAACTTGATCAAGATGCCGACTTTCAATTCAACGAAAATTTAGGCTTCAAATGGGAATCAGCGGCGCCGTGTAGAGAAGACATACAACAAAACAAAAGAATTTAATAGAATTTGAACCAGTGCCTTCATATTATAATTGGACCTGTAATATTTAGACCAGCTGTCTTGGTAAAGAAACACCTGAAAAGCGTATTAGGTTGTTTGTATGAGCAGTTGTACCTACATCTTGTTGTGCCTCCCAAGAAGAAAAAAAAGACTTAAAGTAATTTTCTTAAACCATTACTCAGCCTGACAAAAGCCAGAGAAGCCAGTTCTTTCTGGCAGATCAACCCTGTGTGGAGAAGTCAAGTTGAAAGATTTTTTTTTTTTTTTTTTTTTTTTTTTTTACCTCGCCTAGAGAAAGAAGGGCAAGAATCATTTAAAAGAAAAAAATCAAAGGGTGAATCAAAAGCGGGTGGGATTTCTGTGGCTGGCTGTGTATTATTTTCTCATACGCTGGGAATGGAATGGCTTGTCCGGGCCATTTGATCGTGTGGGCAGAGAGCTTTACGCACAGCTTTTCACAGGCCTTTCATGCTGAGCAAATGTTTATTTCTTCCTCATACCTCATTTGGATGCATCGAAAATACCAAGTCATGAATAGCGTGATGCTGATTTGCTCTTGGAATAAAAGTGAAGCCATTTATGCAGATATATAGGCATGGAGTATGTAGATGGCAGAGGTGGATGCATTCTCTAAATATGAAACAAAAATAAATGACTAAGTTAGAGTTGGAAGTTTGGCATTTAGAAACCATCTGTTCCAAATTTGGAGGCAAGATCTAACGATTTACCGCCTCATTGAATCTATTTATTATTTATGAAAGGCAACAGTTCATAAAAAAAACAAGTTCTAGTGGCCTCTCTGTTGCTTATTCATGTTTATAACATTACAAAATTAAAAATGGCAAAAATGTACTCCAATCGTGTTGCAGCTTCATATTTTTATACACATTTGTCAACTACGTAAAGGTTTTTTTTATTATTTAATCCTTTTGTGAAAAACACACTCATTATAAATCATTATAATCATTATAAATCATTATAACTATGCTTATAATTCTTTGTAAGTTGGTAATGATTCCTAATAACTTCTAGCAATAATGCCTCATAAAGCTCTAATAGTTCATAATTCCTTAGTAACTTAAAATCTAAATCGTACTCTGAATCATGATCAAGAGTCACGATTCATTACAATTCCATGTGCTGCACTTTATAATTAATAATGACTCCTGCATAATTATTAAGCAAGTGTTATATTTATCACCAATCATAAAAACATTAGCGGCATTTAAAATGTCCACATTAAACAGCAAAATGGGGGAAAATGTGATCTCAATGGCATGGTTGATGGTGTCAGATGGGGTGGTTTGAGTATTTTAGAAACTGCTGATCTCCTGGGATTTTCACACACAGCAGTCTAGAGTAGTATAGTACGAAATATAGTATAGTATAGTATGAATAGTACAAAAAAAGCAAAAAGCAACAGTTCTGCATGATTGTTAATGAGAGAGTTCAGAGGAGAATGGCCAGTCTGGTTTGAGCTGACAGGAAGGCTACAGTAACACAAATAACTACTCTTTACAACCATGGTGAACAGAAAAGCATCTTAGAATGCACAAAATGAATGTGCTATAACAGCAAGATTTTGATTGGAGATTTTGATTTGATTAAGTGCAATGAGCAGGAGTACATGTGATCTTATTAAAGGGACTTAGTTCTATCCGTCCAGCTTTTCCATACCACTTATCCTACCCAGGGTCACGGGGAGCCTGGAGCCTATATCAGCAAGCTCGGCACACCAGGCAGGGGACACCATGGATGGGATGCCAACCCACTGACGGGCACAAACGCACACACATTCACTCACTACGGGCAATTTTGGAAATGCCTACAATGCATGTCTTTGGACTGGGGAGGAAACTGGAGTATCAGGAGGAAACCCTCAAAGCATGGGAGGAATATGCAAACTCCCCACACACAGGGCAGAGATGGAATTTGAACCTAGAATCCCAGAGGTGCGAAGCAAAAGTGTTGAGAAATGGCGCTTCAATGCCTTTCTTATAGAGGGTATGCATTGACATCACTTTCCTGCTGGACTGAGTGGCAAAACATCCAGCAAAATGTCTGGTTTTAATAGGGGAAGCTGCGAAAATGCTAATATAACTAAGATTATCAGCTTAAATTAAAGGCAGTTGGACTCAACAGTGACCCTTACAATTTGACCAAGAACCTGTGGTCCATGAGCACTGGATAGTGGTCCAGAAATCGGTTTTCCAGACATTTATATGTACCTGATTTCGAGGCTGGGGAAATACACTAAGCAAAGCCTGAAGGCATACAAAAGCCTTGGTCCTACTTCACGGTGTGATTTGTTAGATAAATTAAAGTGACAAGAACACCAATAAACATTCTGGTTGTATGTGGGCAGGTATTTTTATTTTATTATATAATTTTATCTGGTAATCTGTAAGCTAGCTAGTCCTAGTTTGTTTGTAGCTATGACTTACTAACGTTATATATTTGTAAAGGTAAAACACAGTCAGAGAATGAATGAGCCCCCATTATTCATCAATGGAAATATGTAGCAAATTATTCATCATTGTACAACATGAATACCACGTGCCGAAAGAACTTACACTTACACTGCTCGACTTAGTAAAAAAGGACTGAATGTTTTTTGGCACTCTGTAAAAATGATAGCTTAGAATTCTTGTTGAATCTGTTAGCACAGTCGATCACACAACATCTTTTTCCCATTTTTTCTGTGTTTTCACGGAATTCACACTGTACACTAATGCTGCCACTCAGTCTTTTTTGCCTTTCAGTGGGCGGGACTGTGGTGAGGTCCGGCTACCGTGATGTCACGTGCATACCCTCTATACTGCAAGGTACTATATGGCTAAATGGGTACCACACACACACACACACATTGTCATATCACAGCAAACCAGTGACTACATTTCCCATACTGCACTACCACCTACAAACATGGCCACCATGGACTGCAATTCCCAGAACACTCACACACACACACAGAACACTCACACTCATTCTAATCACGCACACCTGCATCCAATTCACAGCACTAGCAATCACGCTATATAAGAAACTTTTCGAACACTATGACCTCATGAAGTATTACGCTCAGTTGCCTAATTTCTGTCGTATTTCCAAGCCTCATTGTGTTTGCTTTTCTGATCATGGACTTTGTTTACCCTGTTGACCTTGGTTCTCTGTTCTGCCTAGTTTAGCCTGTTTGCCAGATCATTTGACCCTAGCCTGCCTTGGACTTTGTTTTCTGCCTGACCCTTTGTACTTCGTATTGTTTGATTAAACTGCCATACCTGCACTTGCTTCCGTCTCAGCCTCCATTACGTGACACACATGTACATCAAAATTTCAATATTGTATTGTTCTTACTATTCAATATCCAGTTTGGTTAGAGAAAAGAAAACTATTATGAATACGGATTTTCAAACAAATCTTGACGTTTTAAACATGTGTGTTTTGCTTTGTTTGCTGTGATAACATGAACAACTCCGATCCCTGTTCAGTGGACGGCAAACAATACACTTGCCTATTCTTATTTTGCTTTGGTTTTTACTTTTTTTTTTGTTATTCTTCTTTTCTTTCTTAGCCATCATGGAAGTACAGGGGTTATTTCTTGGATCTTGATTTTAGTAATTCCTCCCTTTCATAAAAAAGAAGATGTAGAGTCTTGTGTAGGTATTATTGATCTGTGTTTACTCTGCAGCTCAAACGGCAAAATTGTTTGTGGCATGATCTATGTTCCATACTATTGTATGTTGGGGAAAAAATCGTCTTTTGTGTTCTTGCATCTGGCAGCTCACAAAGGTGGCAACAAACCAAAGGTTTTCACGTCACCTTTTGCAACATTTGAAGTGCAAGGCAGTAGTTATCGGAAAAGCCTTTGCATTTTGAAAAAAAAAAAAGAAAAAAACTTCCAAGAAAGTAAGGCATCGAAAAAGTGAGGTGCTTTGAAACATCTCAACATTCTACTTGGAAGTCACACTTTACAGGCGTTAATCCTGAGATACAGAGGCATATTCGAAGCAGCATACTGATATGGCCTGAATCCTCCAAATGTCACCATTAGCTTCTTTGATTGACAGATAAAAGAAATATCAGAACCAAAATATCATCGGCTGTCCCATGCCTAGAAGCACATGAGCACAGTAAGCGTTTGGCTAATGGCCGTCCAGGCGTTGATGCCATCAATGAGCATGAATTGTTTATAGAAATGGCTCCCAATTCCATCTCATCTCATTTCTGGCTTTGTGCCTGCATCTGTCCAGCTCGTGTATGCATTTGGACCTGGAGGGCCAATATAAAACAAACAAAAAAAAACAGATTGGATGAAGATGTTTCTTACTATATAGAGACACAAAACACAAACACACATCACAGATGGATGCTACTTGACTGAGCAGAGTGATGAATCAGATTCATTGGAGCACGGATCACCCAGAGGGCTTAGCATTAATATTCTCTCCACCTCTCACTCATGGCTATGTACAGTAAATAATGCATCAGTGGTGATATGGAATAAGCAAAAGTCTATTAATAAATTATATTAATGATTCACTGAAATGGCAAGTACCACGGCGCTGTTGAATTCTCAATTCTGATTGGTCAGAAGGTGATGATTAATTTTCTATACCAGCAGCTCTGACAGTTGTTCCAGCTGCAAGTCAAATCAAGGGTTTATATTTATGCACTCAATTCTATAATAACCACTTACACGGGGAATTATGATGGATTCTCCACATAAATGAATGAAAATAATTGTGTAATTAGTGATATGGTGATGTTTTCTTTAAGGAGATGTTTATATTTATTTATGGAAAGAGTCTCCAGTGTCAGTGCTTTTAAAAAAAATTGCAAATTGCTGTGTTTTAAGAGAGTAAACCACTTCAGGATGTGCTGTTGTATGAAAATAATCCACTCTCAGGTAGTAAGAGTAACTCCACTTTGTGTTGGGCTGCAAGACACTACCCTGTTGTTGATTATTTTCCTAAAACTCATCTTTTCTTAGTGGGCCAAGCAGCAAAAAAGTATAAAGTTTCTTATTAAAATGATGAGAAAGGTCTGAGGAGAATGGCCAGACTGGTTCTACTGTAACTGAAATTATTGGGGTTATTGAGGTTGCACGGTGGTACAGCTTTGCCTTTTGAAATATATATTACATATTTTCTTAATGCATCAATATCAATATTAATATGTAATTAATAACCAGTATAATATACCGGTTAATAACCAGTACTGTACAATAACCAGTACTGAGTACAGTATAATAACCAGTATTGAGTGCCTACAAGCCAAGGTTGACTTCAAGAGCAAATTCACCAAGATTTTAACAAAACGTAATTTATGAATGGAACTATGGATCTGTGAGACCAAAGGATGACAATCATTACGGTCTAAATAGGATGATAACCTTCGTTCCACCTTTCCTTGAGAGCTTATGTAAACAAAGTCATGCCCATGACCCCAGAGGCGGGACTTTAAACGCGGGTTGAACTTCCGGCTCATCCTCTTACCTTGAATGCCCCAGTGTTCCGAGCAACAAGGATAGTGATGCCAACAAGGATAGTCATCTTTCAGTCTCACAGATCCATTCTATACATTCATAACTTACCATCCGTTTCGACCTCACTCTGACCGTCACTACGGTCTAAATAGGATGAGTCATTTCAAAAGAGTCGTGAGGAACCGAAATATCTACATGATCAGAACCTCTCTGGGCAACAGATATCAGAACTGCATTGCTTACAGGTATTGCACAGGTCACGTCAGCTCTGTAAAATTTTGTAAATGTACACGATGTCGACCATGATGCTGCAGTACACATATTTCCCACAGGAACTCCTTTCAGCGCAGCCCACGATGTGTTTGCCAACTGTTTGCCAATGTGGCAAACGCTGCTTGGAGAGTGGTAACCCTAATCTGGCTTTTCCATAACAGACAAAAAGCTGAGAATGAGACTTCCTTAAAGGTTGAGTATGAGTTACATAGGTACATAATGCCGTAACTAGACATAGAGTACACTTTTGGCAAAAAAGCAGGATTAGGCCAAAGTGACACCCCGAACCATCTGCCTTCCATCTTAAACAATCCTCACTAACAGAAAGAGCACACAGGTCTCTTACTCATCTGGCAGAACAGAGAGCCAATAGGAAAGCTTTCTTGAGTGATAAAGCTTTCAAATCTGCTTCATTACTGAGAGAGTTCAAAACGAGAGGTAAGTCCCAGCTTGGTGCCCACAAAGTGCGGCTTGGACACAAGCGATGAGTTCCCATCGGGAACTGACACACTTAGTCATGTCGGCCCAATGACAGGCCATTCACCCCCTCATGAAATGCTGAGATAGCTGACGCATAAACTTTAATTGTACCAGCTGCTTTGCCCTGATCCAATTGAGACTGCCTGAAGTTAAGAACAAGAAGCATAGGACAGACTACTGGATCAACTTTTATGCCAAACACCAGTCTGAAAAGATTGAGTTGTTTTCCTGGATGCAAAGAGATTGATCTGGGATACCCCATATTGGGCCCAAATTTCCTTATGGCATCTGGCAAAGAAATCTATGCGTATTTGCCAGCGACATAAGACTACTAGAGAATCCTGATCTTCTGTGCCCATTGTTCAGTGCCCACTGCCAGGAGGATAGCCAAAGCATTTCCCCTACAAGCTGCATTAAAAGAGCATGAGATCATGCGATCACTTTTAGCACACTCCTCACGAGGACAATGAGGATTAGCAGATACATGGGCTGGCCCTAGGTTTCTACTGGGTAACAGGCATGAGCTAATCATCTACAGCCTGTACTAAATTGGGGCTTTTGAGATGGTTTATTCTATGTTGTTCTCAGCCGGGAAGTGTAATCCTCTATCCATCCATCCATCTTCTATACATCCATCCATTCATCTTCTATATCGCTTATCTTTTTCAGGATCACAGGGAACCTGAAGCCTATCCCAGGGATCACATACACATTCACACACCCATTCATAAACTACGGACACTTTAGACATGCCAATCAGTCTACCATGCATGTCTTTGGACTGGGGGAGGAAACCAGAGTACCCAGAGGAAGCTCCCACAGCACAGGGAGAGCATGCAAACTCCGCACACACAGGGCCATGGTGGCAATCGAACCCCCGACCCTGGAGGTGTGAGGTGAACATGCTAACCACTAAGCCACCGTGCACCCGGAAGTGTAATCATCTGCCACCAGAATGGAAGGTGGGGAATTAGTCTGAGATATGCCCTTCCCGACACCTCCCATAGGAACTGGATCAGACACGAGTGGTTGTAAACCAACAATCTTGGCTGTGCTAAATACTCTATTAACATGACTATTTGCATAATATTCTTCCACTTCTGTCAATTCCTCATCCGCCTCCACATTATCTGAATGGGAATTCCCACTGATGGCTCTCCCTTTCCGATAGCTGCATATTATCAAACAGAGAGTGGGGAGCAAAAATAGACAACACATCAACCTCATTGGTGTCATCTTCTCAAAGATGGTGCTGAGGCACCAGCAGAGGAGTGCATTACTGGCTGGGGGGCAGGGATGAGGAGGAGGAGGAATAGTGAGCCTCAAATCTGTCCATCCTCTGTGATAAGTTCTACAGAACTGAATCTGAATCAGAATCTGAATTTGTACATCTACACTGCCCCCTTCCGCTGGTGGAGCAGGAGTCAGATGCTTAGTCACTTCATGCACATACTGAATATATATAATATATAATATACAATAAACCACTCCAATTCACAGGGACACGAGGCACCTGCACTATCTGGGGGATGAACTGATTAGTGGATACATAACATTAAATAGGTAACTTAAGGAAACAATACCATGGTATTGGTATTGTACCATGGTATACCATGGTACCATTATAGCAATATATGCAATAAAACCACCACAATTCAAAGGGACACTAGGCAGCTGCACCGCCTGGGTGATGAATTTAGTGGTGAACAAACAATATTCAATTGGTTTCCTACCTGAACCTGGTCTCTAAGGTGAGATCAAAGCAGACCTAGAGTTTTACTGATAATTATTTTCATAACAAGTACCACAGACTGCTGAATCAGCACTGTAAGCAACAGTTTTTGTTTTGTCATTCGCCACTGTCATAATCACTCACAACTTAACTATCTTGGCCACAGTGGTCATTCATTTTTCATGCAAAATACCTAAAGCAACATTTTCAGTCACCATAATCGTTGGCCATGTCACTGACTGCATTTGGAAATCTTTCAGAGCATAAACAATTTATCAAACACAAAGTAAGCCCAAATACAGCCATTATGAACAGGTGTGAAAAGTATAAACATTCTTTCCAAGGTCAGATAACACCAGTTTGGTCTCATCAATAATTAAAGGACTTTTTTCAGATGGACTAAAATAATAATAATACACCGGCCATAATACGACTTGCTATAGACTTTTCTGGTTCTTCATTTTAAGTTCATAAATAATGCAGCTGAGTTAGTGAACCTAGATTTGAATATTTTATACAGAAAAGTATCAAATTCTGCCCTGGTCTCAACCAATTAAATAAGTCCAGATCTAGAGTCATGAAGTGGTTATGCTGCTGGACAGTAAACACTGACTGTGTTTGAAAATGTAGCCTAGTCAAGCTCAGTAGTTATAAATACCAAGTTAATGGACAAGAGAATACAAGGTGTCCAAAATGTCTGTATAGATATGGGAAATTAACACTTAGCAAAATGTCTTCCAAATTTTCCATACGTAGTTTAAATATATATATGTGGTGTGGACCAACCGAGTAGTGGACACCTACAAACATCCACCGACGAAGCATAACCAACATGGTGCTGGCAGACATAGTCCCGTATGTATGGAGAATTTTGGAACACCCTTTAGAATTAAATGGTAGAGATTTAAGTGAATATGAATACATTATTAGTAAGGGTGTAATGATACACTCACAATCACAATTCGATTCGGTTCATGATACTGAATTCACGAATCACTTCGAGTCTCAGACTGAAAAGACTCCTTTTTTTTAATTTCTGAATCATAAACAATGCAAAACAATCTGTATTTTTGTCTGTGTAAAACTAAATAAGTAAAAAATTGCTACAAACAAATATATTCAATATTATAGACAAAATGTACTACAGGTTAACCGTTAATGCTATTACATGAAAAATATTGAAGAAAACAAATAACTTTATCAATTCCCCAATTTTTTTATTAAATATACAAAGACTCGTGGAAAATGATTGATTGAAAAATAAATGAGCTCTGTAGCAGCACCCAACGTGCTATTTTACTCAAATTAGAGCTCCAAAGTTGGCTAAAACGCCTGTGCTCAGTGGCCTGTTTCCTGCACACTGTAGAACGCAGCAGCACAAGGATGGTGATGTGTGAAAGCTTTTATAATGTGGCTGTGCAACTGTATATCCTATAATGCTATCTATATATTTTAACTCTATGGGTTGTGCAGATTGGGACCTCTGGTTTTCAACTGCATTAGATGCATAATTAATTGAATGCTCATATATACAATGTGAACTTGCACATTTCTATGATTCACATCATCACAATTTTGCAATTTTCCTAACCCTAACCCTAAGACCACATTCACCACTTCTGGGTGTTAGGGTTTTAGGAATAGCAACTGTATTGAAGGCCAAAGTGGCCTGAATGTTTTAATGGCATGTGGACTCTGTGGCAAATATGGTCCACATGCAACTAATGCTTGTGTCATATTAAAATCTTTGGCTTGAAAGTGACCCAGCTGTTATCTTTCAGCCTCGTCATGACGTTGTGGTTGTTTTCCAGAAGTCAGATTCAAGCATTAATCGCTGTCATTTCACACTTATGCTGTATGTGGGTCAGATGAAGTGGTAAGTGGGCCCTGCATTGGGCCATTACTCATAAGCTGTCAGGGGACCTTGTAACCATTATGGCAACAATAATTTCCTCATTAAATGAACTTGAATTGATACCAGAAGTTTCTTAACATGAGCTTATAAATTAGTTAGTTTCATGCTAAATCTATGTAGATAATATATCTAATATGGAGGTGTAGTTGTAGTCAAGTATGAACCCTGCATTTGGGACTCGTGCATTTTTCCTATTTCTGATTGAAAGTTACTAGCTAGCTAGCTACACCCTGAGCATCAGTATATTGAGATTGTACTAGAGGACTACTTCAAGAGGTGGTAAGATGTCATTTACTCCATATTACCAATGTTATTTTAAAATTCAATACCAAACTCTCAATGTCATAGTTCCAAAATCCCCTTGAAATTATATTAAATCTAAAAACACTGCTAAAACCATTGATCTTACTTTGCAATCTGGAAATGGTGGGTTTTTAGACTATTTTGGCATGGTGAGTGGTGTAAGTTGACATAAATACTTGAGTCTCATGCCAACAGCATAAAAACTGGCAACACCACCTGTATACTTGTGTCTGTACATGATCGTGGTTCATTTGAATTGCTATGAATGTGTTCTATTCATTCCCCTGCTTAAAAAAAGGCCTTTAAAATGTTATCAAAACTGAGCTCAGGGTCACTTGCAGTCATGGCTGCCAAACATCAACAGACACAGTGATGCCACTTCACAATAGCTGGTTAACATGATTGTACCATCAATAAAAGAATAATTAATAGCTGTATGAATAAATTGGTCAGCCATCCATTTTATTCCTAAACAAACATGAAAATGTATTGCTTATGCATTTCCAGAAGAAGAAGAAATCTTTTATGGACACATATACAGTTACAGTACAGTAAAATTATTTTCTTTTCAGCTTGTTAGGAAGCAGAGCACAAGGTCAACCATGATATCCTGTAGCAACCTTGGAGCACATAGAACGTGAAGGGCCTTGTAGTGGTCCCAACAGTGACAGCTTGAAGGTGTGGGGTCTTGACCTCACAACCTTCTCATTAGTAGCCCAGAGCCTTAACCACTAAGCCACTGCCTCATGGGTTTGAAGTAGATGTACAGGGTACATGAACATATTTAGATCGGTTCCAATGGTGGATAAAAATGATGGGTTAAGGATTTGTTGCTATGTCAGAGTAAAACAAAAAGGTCTCAAAGGTCTCCAAAAGTTCTAGGTTTTAAATTCAACACTGAGTGTTGGAACATCGTACTGGAACAAACAATTGATATACTTTCTGCCAACCATGTCATGCAAAATAGCTAGGGAATTGTTAGTTAATTTGCTACTGACAGTAAAAGAGAAATAAGCAAGGAATTAAACATGACAGGCCATGCTATTACATGAAAAATAATTGAAGAAAACAAAACCTGATTATGATTAGGTTTAGATTATGTAGAGTGACCGCTGTGCAAGACCCCGAGTAAGTTGTTACTATAGAAATGATAAGATATTAGAACAAGAGAATAAATATAACCTAGCACTTTAAATTACTGCCAGAATTGCTGTCAGAGCCATACTGTTATAGAAAACTAATCCATGCCTTTGGATTCAAAAATTTGACAGCACTGTGGTAAACAACTAATCCGAGTCTGTGAAATGACTTCTCTCCATACTGTGAGGCAAAAACTAAATGACACTTCCTCGTCTTGTTTTAAATAATCATGACATTGGTAGGGAAAGTGCCTGGAAGTGAAACCATCAAGGGCCTATCTGCTTGAATGGTCTGTCAAAGTGATTGTTATAGGGACCCTCTGTGAACCACTGAGGCAACAGACTATATGTTAAACCTGTTATGAGAGACAGCATATAATGTGTCACTGTTAAGCCTGAAGCTTGGAAAATCATGGAAGCAGATACATTGCCAGTTCTGTGTGCTTGATTGGTGAATAAACAGGAAATTGTGTCTAAAATTTTATCAGATACAATAAAGATGTCTTTAACTACTAAGTGTACTAACTTTATTCATAGATTAGATTTATTATTAGATTTTTTTTTTTTAATCTGAACATTTATTAAATGGATTTATGAATGTTAGATGACCAGAACACATCAATGAGCATTCCCGTAGATGGAGATTAAATTGCTAAGAAGGAACTAGTTAATATTTCAAAGACATACTTTAATATTTATACTCTTGCACCTAATAAGGAGCCGTGTTTTCTCTGGATGTTCCCATTACCATTTCCACCTTCAAAGGAATACTTCACCCAAATTGCTGAATTCATAGGATCCAGTTAGCATTATGGAAATTAGTCCTGATCAACAGCTTCCACGAACATTCATTTATTATGTACATTAGCATTATTGAGTGGGGAAAAAAAGCAACTATGTACTAGGGGTGTAATCGAATATGAATATACTGTTTGGGACAGAAAATGTGTTTGAAATGAATACAAATGCAGATATGAATCAGAGGTGCATTATTTTTTAACAAAAATTTTACATTGAGACTAGGTATGTGCATTGGCACTGTGATCCTGCAGCACAAAATAAAAAAGTCACACAAGCACAAGGTTTCAAGTTTCACGCGAAGTTTGAATGGTGCGAGTATGAAGCTCTGCCAGTTTTTGGAGAAATTCCCACCCCACTGCTCAGGCATAGGACAAGGTTCTTCGTGTGGACAACAAATCAACAGTGGTACACACACATTTCTGAATTATTTATAGAGCCGCCGCTCTATATAGCCCACACAGACCACACGCTGACCTTGTTGTTCTCAAATGAATGTTCTCCATTGTTATTAAAAGAAAATCATCCTAGAAAATCATACAGGCATTATAAAGAAGTACTGCTTAAAGGACCCCCATTTTGACTCTCAGCATCAGTGCAAGTGCATCCCAGTTTAATAGGATGTAACTGAATGTAGAGTGAACGTATGAAACCCTCCTTGCCTTTCCCTGATTTTGGAAAGACATTCAGTATGTTTACATGGACAACTATAACCCAATATTAACCTGATTAAGACAATAATCTGATTAAGAAAGTACCATGTAAACATGATTATCGATCACCGTAATCTGGCTAAAGTCACACTCGGAGTAAACACAAATGGAATTAAGACGTGTGGAGTATTCCTGGTTTAGTCGAATTATCGACGTGCATTACAGACATGTACACACCTTAATCACACTATTAACGTCGTGTGGGAGTTTTCACCACATTTTGTGACAGGACACGTACACACACGGCAGTGCTCAACCATTTAATGACAAACAAGAGAGCACGGCTGCATCAGAAACTGTGCACTTACCTACTATATAGTAGGTGAAATACATGTATCTCAGCTACTATATAGTAGGTAAGTACGCGGTTTGGGACGCAGCCCACAATTTCAAGCAGTCGTCTATTTGCACATACAGCACGACAAATAATTAACTGCACTTGAAGCTTTCGTAAAATTAAAAACGAAACACCCAAAATTGTATACGGTTCCATAACGAAGACCAACTGTATGTTGATAAATGAAATTCTGGAGGGACGTCGGACAGCGTGGCACGGTGACGTAATGACTTGTGCCGTTAATCGATCTATGTTCTATAACATGTAAAACGGGAACATGAAAGGAATATTCTGAAAGTAACTCATGTAAACACCTTAATCAGAATATTGTCTTATTCAGAATAAGGTCAATAATTAGATTGTTTCTGTCCATGTAAACGTAGTCATTGTTGTTTTGAAACTTACTCAGTCACATTAGATAGAGAATAGAAAGCTTGAGAGAAGTTTCATGAGGACATCTGTTTCAGGAACTGAATAAAGTTATGACTATTTATTGTTATAATTTATGAATTAAATACGAATATGAATGACTTCTTTTTCCATTTTTTTCAGCATCTTTCAATGTTCGAGAAGCAGAATATGAATACTGTTACTAATATTTGGAGCACTAAACAGATACTGATAATGGCATTGTGTTACACCTGTGTTATGTACTGGCCAAAATGAGTCACCATGTGCACGCTGAACCACTTCAATATTTTTAATAACAAAGGTTAACCAGTCAATGACTGTAGTGAAAATCCAAAATAAATATGATAAGACATTTGATGCTGTAACTTATACTCCAAGCCCTCTGTTAGCATTTTCCATTAACCTGTCCACCTTTATTAAGAGATATGTTTAGATTTTGTTGACTTGCAGGTGGAAAAACGAGCACTTCATATTACATAAACTCTGATGAAATGAAAGCTAATCAGCATCTCACCTCACCTTGCACTTCTTATTAATGCGGGCACCTCCTGTTTGAGGCACCTTTTAATTAAAAGTGTCTCTTCTCTTGTCAGTTGTCGCCTCTGAAGCAGCGACATATAAGGCCCTCCAGCCATGCTAGTTTGGGAGTAATTAGAGGCCAAGATGGGCCAAGCTGTTCTCCTTAGTGGACATCTGGCTCCCTTTCAACAAGAGTACACAGCTTCATATGCTCAGCGTGAGGGGGAAATCTGGGCATTTGCATTGGTCACGGATCAGTTCCAATTTTTTTTTTCATGTTTCTAGAAGTTACAAGTTACATGAGTATAATACCTGACACCAGGCAGGAATACACCCTGGATAGGACACGAATCCATCACCACACACAGCAAGCAATTTTTTCAAGTCACCACTCTATCTACTGCCATGTTCTGGGAATTGGGAGGAACCCAGAGTAACTCCATATGGACAATATGTGAAACACAACACAGACCTGAGCCCAGGATCTATTAAGAGACTTGGAACCTTGAGTTGGCGACAGTACCCGCTGTACCTCCTTGCTTTCTGTCCATAGACAACTATATTGGACTTCTCTACACGACGAAGTTGTGTAAAGTATTCTCCTAGCAATAATTGTACTGGGAGGCAAGGTGGCTTAGTGGTTAGCACGTTTGCCTCACATCTACAGGTTTGGGGGTTCAAATCACCTGTGTTCATGGAGTTTGCATGTTCTCCCCATGCTTTGGTGGTTTCCTCTGGGTACTCCAGTTTCCTCCCCCAGTCCAAAGACATGTGTTATAGGCTGATTGGCATTTCCAAATTGTCCATAGTGTTTGAATGTGTGCAATTGTGCCCTGCAATGTGTTAGCACCCCGTCCCAGGTGTCCGCCAACTTCTATCCCAAGTTCCCTGGGATAGACTCCAGTCTCCCCCACAACCCTGCGTAGGATAAGTGGTGTGGAAAATAGGTGGATAGAATTGTACCTAGGTTAAATGCCACAAGCTATGGTACTGCAAGTTGCAAGCAACATGTAGAAAAACATTTTGCAACATGAGCAGTGCCATAATAATCTGCAAGATGTCAGTCTCCTTTCCATTAATAGTCAGCTAACATTAGCCATCTAAAAGACTAATAACATAATTGTACACATCACATAAAAAATACGCACTCAAATTCACACAGCTCAGCTTCAAACCAGCTAGCATAACTAAAATGTCATGTTAAGCCAGTCAATTAACAAAGGAAATGACCTGTTTTGAAAGAAAAAGCTCATTTTACTTGACCCTTGAGTCCTTTTTCATTTCTCCTTCATCGTAGAGTGGATTCTTTAAAAAAGAATTTGGATGTATGCCTGATAGGAAGCACTTTTCTTAGTGCTATTGGGGAAGAAGGAAATCTGTTTATCTTTCAGACAAGGTGCCTTGTGCAAAATTTTCTGTACATGCTGAACATATGGTGGAAAAGGGAAATTATATTTCCAGAACAATATGATTAGTGTAAGCTTTTATTATTTTGTAAGTATCTTATGTAACTTCTGAATGGGAGGTATTAAATGAAAGAAAATAAGATCTTTAAACAAAATAATAACAGTTTACACCAATCATCTTGATCAAAAGTTTACCTCACCCCCTTATACCCCCCTCCACCCCCCACCTGGCTCTTAATGTTTAGCATTGCCTTCTGTGAATATCTGCACCTTTTGTAATAGTTATGTATGAGTCCTTCAGTTGTCCTCAGTGTGAAAAGATGGATCTGAACATTGTATAGCCGCTGCTGGAAAGGGCTCAAATACGCAGAAGATGCTGGAAACGCAAAGAATGTGCAGGACCTGGAGGATTTTTCTGAAGAACAGTGGGCAGTTTCACTGCTCAGGACAAACAATGGACTCATGAACAACTATCACAAAGCATAAAAACAGTTGTTGATCATCCAGGTAACAACACACAGTATTAAGAATCAAGGGTGTGTAAACTTTTAAACTGGTTCATTTGTGTAAATTCAGTTATTATTGTGTCTTGTGGACTATATATAAACATCTGTTATGTGATATAGCTTATTGAGGGCAGGACTAAATAAAATAAAATAAAAATGCAATTTTAATAATCTCATTTCTTAAATTATTAACATTTTGCAGATTCTGCAAACCACAGTGCACCAGAACGCCCACCACACACCACCTAATAGTGGAGAGAAGATTAAGATTAATAGCCAATTAATATTTTATTATATAATATTTTATATATACCTTTATATAAACATTTTTCTATGCCACAGGAACCTCTTTTTTTTTTCTTTTTTTCGAACTCGTAATGTTTTTGAAGCAGCTGATTGCATGAATTGTCTGAGAAATCATACCTCCACAACACCCACCACATTTTTTTCACTCTGAGCAACACAAATACCAAATACCACATGACATCAATTTGTCATTGTCTATCGCTGCTAAAGATCCCCTCTATTAAAGACATTCAGTCCTTTCTGAAGTATGTTTGATTGCATGGTGCAGATTAGCATACATATACTCTATAATGTTGACATTATTTCCAAACTATGCTGTGTCTTTTTTTTTTCTTTTTTTTCCCCCAACAGAGCAATACACATCTCTCTAGGATTACTTCTTTTTTTTTTTCCTCCCAATGGGTAATCAGGCTGTGGAATACAATGAAAATCCCTTCTCCAGCTTTGTTCAGAGGTCACTCCCAGTAATGAAAAGTTTTGTCCTCTGCCGACTGGAGCTTTGTGGCTGCGCACTAAGGGGTCGATACCTTACCCATCAGCTGAAGTTTTAAAGATTTACCAACAGCAGCCCCCCAGGTATTTCATCACAGAGTGGGCTTCAGTGGCGGTAATTATCTCTATCTGTAAACAGAGCTTCCTACAGCATTCTTAATGTAGCCTCGGGGCCATAAGAAGAGAAGTTAAATACAACATGGCAGACAGTCTGGTTGCTTCATTAAAAATACTCCACCTCACAGTCTAACCATCTACAGTATCTCGTGGTGCTGCCAACAAGGAATATGACCTGGATGGTTTTCTTTTGCAGACCAAGGCTCATTTTTAAATATAGTCCTTTCAGGTAGAAAATGCAGCGTGCATATACAGAATATTAGGTTTTAACTAATGTTATCTTGTCTAATGTTAGCTAAGGTAAACATACTTTAATAGATTTTATTTCACGTTGATGAACTCAAAACATTTTCCATTTAACTTAAGTGATGGTGCCGCATCTTTCAAGCAGGATAATGGAGGAAAGCAGATGAGGCTTCCAGGACGTGACTGTTTCCATCAAAAATAATCATTCAAAACACCTTTGCAACTGTCATTCCTTAAAGATTTACATGTTGTTTGGCTCATCTGCCATTTTGACTAGGGGGAAGAAAAGTTGCTCTTTTGGTGCATTTTTGATTGATAATCTGTATAATGCATGAAGATTGGCAGGTCTGCTGTTGTGAGCCAAAGCTTGTTGCCAAAACTGTGGTTTGAATGTAGTTTGTCCAGTATCATGTTTTTGTTGTGCTCTTCAGATTTAACTGAACGCTGGATTTCCATTTCAATGTATGTATTTCAATGTATTTTCCATTTCAATGTTTTTTTACAGTGGCGGACATATTTGACTGGTTCTTTGAATTGAATATGTTTAATGAAAACCTCAGTAATAATAATAATAAACACTTGGACCCATGATGTTCTCTCAGTGGAAGGTTTAGATATAATGAGCATTATGACTCCAATAAATAGCCTGAATAATATTGTACACATCTAAATAATGGGCCTAATATTTAAAACAAAGTTGCATTATGTTTGGGAATTAAATCTGCACTGAGGGGATCTGTGGAATATTATGGTCGTCTATACTAAATGCTGTAGTGATTTTATTTCCTTTTCACATAGCCCACAAGAATGCCTTGAGTGTATTAAACAAAAAAAAAAGTACAAAATCCAAAATTATATGCATAACTTAAAAATGATATACCTAATTGCGTTTCAGTAGTTGTCTTGCCAATTATGTCTCATTGTGCATCTTTTCTAATCTTCATTTCTGATGTGGTGCTATGAGAATGCAAGGTCATAGAGGTTCTCGCCAAACTACTCTGCCGAAGTGGCCGGGCTCAGAAAGATGTGACTCACAGCACGGAGTCACAACAGGATCTGATCAATTGCTCCTCAATTAAAACGCTCGATTAAAGTGGGATTTGTGAAAAAAGAGTGGCAGGGTATTTGGGAGTAGACAGTGGCAGGGTATTTGGGAGTAATGCTGTGGAGAGAAAACTCAACTGTGGGAGGAATATTTAGTCTCAAGGTTGGATTGTGCACTGGCTATTAAAGGCAAAAAAAAAAACTTGTGAATGATTCCCAATGGGTGTTGTGCATGAATTCCAATTTGGATAACTTTCACTCCGCAGTACATCTTCAATACGAGAAACTGCATTCCTTTTAAAAATCCAATGCACCCTAGTTATGGAACTGAAATGAAAGCAATTTATGTAAGGAATAAAACACGATAGTGCTTGCTGTTCCACAGTGAAAAAATATAATCAACAATGGGGTAGGTATGATGTTGATCAGCGCAAGGCCGAGTTACTTTTACCATCCCTCCAACATCACGCCTGCAAGTTTTAGAAAGAGCAGAGAGAGCTAAACCATCGGTGGGGGGTACAAAACAAACCACTCTTTGGCCAGGCTCAGAGGGAAACAACTCAAAGCCTTGACTTCAGAGAGCATGCAACAAAACTTGGGTTACCAATACATCAACAGGACAATTGTGTAGGTGAGTCATTTGTTTGGCTGCTACAGCTACATATTCTTGTTTATTAAAGCCAATTTCCCTAATGGAAAAATCCAATGGGAATCCATTGGAATTCATGGACTATTCAGTGGGTCACCATGTAAACTCATAGAGGCCCCTCCTTACAGGAAGTCATGGGGTATATTTATCACTACTGCTTCAGTATCTTCAGTTATCCTGGAAGAGGAAACTGGGAATATACACCCTGGATTTTACACCATACATAGATACATTTACACCTATTTAACCTCAAGAATCCACCTACTGACTTGTTTTTTTGTTTGTTTGTTTTTGTTTTTGTTTAGTTTTTTCCGGGGGGTTAGAGAAAACCCAGAGGAAACTACCACCTACAAACTACCACCGTGGCTTCCTTCATGGGGTATTTGTTGAAATAATGAACAATTCATGTTCTTCTCATAGCCGGACATATCTTTTAAACTTGCATGAATGGTACATGACAACCCATAAAATTTCCATAAACTCCACAGGATTCCATGGGGCTTCAACTGCCATGGGGGAAAAAGCTTGAATTAAATTTCAGATTCTCTATAACAGAATAAAATGTCTTTTTTTTAAATAATGACTAGCCCATAACAATCCATTGGAACCCATTCCAGTTGGACTGTGAAATAACATGAATGTATTATGTACTCACATTAAAAGCCCATATTCAATAAGTGCCAACTGGGATTCTGATCTAAATCAGAACAAACCGATAATGTGTTCTAAATTAATATAAATACAGATTTTAAAAAAACTTTTCATCTTGCCAAAAAGCTTCACTGGGCATCTGGTTGAGAGTAGACATGCACATCAGGACTAGAATCCTGTGTGATGCAAGAAAAAGGTTGCATGTCGGCAAAAGTCAGATATGAAGCCCATGGGAGCAAGAAAAACCACGTTAACATAAACACAATGCATTTACAGCATGCATTCATTCATCCTTAGTAACTGCCTGGTCAGGCTACTAGTTTGTTTATATTTTGGGAAATAGAACTGACTAAATTCATCAGGTACAAACAAAAATATTAACTGCTTAAAAGGGATTAAAGAACAAGTCCTTGAGTGATGTACTGAAGCTGAGGTTGAGGAACTGTCCAAGCAAGAATTCACAGATCATGCTTACAGTGCTGGAATTTTCTTTGCAGGGCAATAAAACCTTTCAAGTTTAGACCATGCTCACTGTCTGTAAAGCCAAATACAGATCCAGATAGTGGCATTGTGTTAAGTATTTTCCATTGGAGTGTTTTCATAAAGCCATTTCGAGATGTAGATGAATGTACAGTATGGTGTGTATAAGTAGTTCTAACACTTCCAATACAGACTGAAGCACTTACAAAGAGCGTGTCAATTGATCAGACATGAGCAAAGAGTGATGTCTACACATTCATTCCAATAACGACACTTCACATAATCTCAGGTTTCTTATTGACTGCCTAATGACTCCTTACTCTCCACAAATGAGACCCAGTGAATGTGAGAGTGTGTGCACACCTGCATCCCTGTTAACCAATAGACAAACCCGTGCATGGCAATGATGAAAGAGGGGATTGGCGAAGCATAGCCAAGATCTGACCTGCAGGATGAATCAATGAAGCTTGATTGAAGAAAAAGGCTATTGATTTCCTTAGGCACCTCCTTGTGAGGCACAATGAGTCAGTCTGTAAAGACTGATAGGTGGGTTGAATGTAGATCTATACCAGAGCTCGGCTCTTTCACGGCAGAACGTTGCGAAAGGCATCAATTTGAATTCTCAAAGTTTAATGGTCTTGCTTTGAAGAGACCACCGACACCCTAAACTTTTGTCATATATCTCTCCACCTCGCATATGTCAGCCTCCCCCATATTTCCCGAGCGCTCGGAATTCATCAGAGGTGCGTCCGACGTTTCAGAGCGCTTGTGCAATTTGTTGCCGAGAATGACAGGGACTTAAATTCCCAGACAGACCTCAGACAGGACGTATTTCAATCTGATGAGGTGCTTTCATCACATGGGGAAAAAAACAACTCCATGTGAAATGATTGTACGGGAATGATAAGAGGCCTCCTTGGGTGAAATACAGTTCAAGGGGCTGTGAGCTCAGCCTGGCGTGTGGAACAATGCAGCAATTATAACTTGACATGGAGGTACTGTAGGGAAATTAGGTTTACATCTTGGGTTAATCTCTCAGGGACACCTGAGGAAAAAAAAACTCATCTGTGAGCATCTTCTTTGATTAGATATTCATAATGAAGCAATACAGTAGACATTTTCAACAATTTATATACATCTAAATCGAAATACATGGGTAGATAAGACATATTTACACCACAGCGCTGTTGAATACTCAAATCTGATTGGTCGGAAGGCTAATAGTAAACAGATTTTTGAAAATGTGTTGTTATAAAAAGAGTTGCTATGAAAATGTATTCATCCATCCATCTTCTATACTGCTTATCCTTTTCTTCAGAGTCATGGGGAAACCTGGAGCCTATCCCAGGGAGCACCAGGCGGCGTACACCCTGGACAGGGTGCCAATCCATCGCAGGGCACCATCACATACACATTCACACACCCATTCATACACTACAGACATGTCAATCAGCCTACCATGCATGTCTTTGGATTGGGGGAGGAAACCAGGGTACCCAGAGAAAACCCCCCACAGCACGGGGAGAACATGAAAACTCCACACACACGTGGCCACGGAGGGAATCGAACCCCCGAGGTGTGAGGCAAACGTGCTAATATGGTAATGTAGCGCTTTATAATGATACTTTGATACAGTAGAATTTGTGCTTTCCGGTTTCTCAGTAACAAGAAAAGCTGAACTTTTTTTGTCTTATTAACTCTAAGAGGGGAAAAAAATTATACACCATAAATGATAACAAGAACCTGATCATTAATGAATGAAAAATTTTCATTGTTGGCAACTCGTTAAATCTTTGGGGTGGTAACAGTAATCGTGTCAGGCCACATCGCACCACCCCATTGCTGATTATGTTCCTATTTTTCGATGTGTTATTTTCCAAGTGAATTGAAATGATATAATGTTACATCCAATTGTGTTTTATTCCTTATAGAACTTACTGATGTCAAGTACTTATAAAAGACTGCCATTATATTTACCGTGATGGCTGTAAGGATTTCAAAGAAATTGGGATTTATGTGACAAGCAATTATCTCTAAGCTAAAAACCCAAAACCAATTCAAGCCCGTCGCATAAAACAAGGACGGTGGCACATTAAAACAACAGAAGACAGCAAAAAATGGTTTACTGCTCATATTCAGCAACAGATGTAACGTTTGAAATACATAATCAGTCATTCTTCAAACATCGAGCCAACATGAAAAAAAGCATATATACCGAGATTGCTTTTTATCTCAGACAGAATGTAATATACTGCCTCAGACTTAAATTAGATATAAGGAATTACCTTGATTCTCCCTGAATTACATCCCATCATGCCAGCTAAATCCTTGCCTATAATGCATACAAGACACGCTAACAAGAAGAACAATGTCCACAGAACAGATTAGGCACTTCACACGAATACTGACCCAGATGTAATTAAATGATAGTCGCCTCGTACTCCAAGGTCTTAAATTGCCACTGTCACCTTATTGACTGTGATGGATCCTTATCTGGAACTCGAAAGGAGAACAAAATTGTCTGGAAAACAGGTTCATATTATTCGTGATTATCGTCAATAAAATACAAACACAACATTATTCAGCAGCACATCACAATGGGGGAGGTTTTCGAGGCGGTGGTTGTAATTTTATATGGCATGCTGTGCTCTGCCTCTGGCTTGTGTGCACGAAGCTTGCAAGTTCTCCCTGAGTTTTGGGGGTTTCCTCCAGCTACGTCCAACGACATGCATTGTAGGCTGATTGACGTCTCTAGTGTGTGATTGTGCTCTGCCGTGGGTTAGTATCCCATCCAGGGTTTGGCATCCCATTAGATTTTTTGAGCATGGCATTTATTTCTGATCATATATTATACAGTATGGCATTTACTCTTACTTGCATATGCTTGATGAAGAAGACAAAAAATGCAATTGATAACAACAAGACAATTCACGTGGTAGGTTTCACTGATTGATTATCACAAGTAACAAAAATGGTCATATAGTCAATGAAGTAATAGAGAAAATAGTTCAAAAGATTTGCACTATTATACCAATGCTCAATTCTGATTGGTCAGGAAGTGTTGATTCATTTTCTATAACAGTAATTCTGATCAAATCAATTGTTTTAATACCTTATTGTTTCTATAGTAACATACATAGGGACTTGTAAGGCAGACACTCCACATAAATGTGTTAAAAATGTGTGTAATTCTTGATATTTTAGTGGGTTGGTGAGTATTTAGCATTGTTGGAATAAAGAAGTTTCCTTTCAAACTCCTTTCTGTTGAATTTGCCTATGATTGTTGTCTTGATGCAGGAAACACCAATTTAAAAATAAATAAATAAATAAATAAATTTAAATAAGTGAACTGAGAGATACTTTTTTCACCCAGAAACCATGAAGGATAAAACCTTTTGTTCATAACTGTGTGATCTTTTTTTTTTTTTTTATGTCTGGGGCATTTGAGTAGTTTTTAATAAACCTACCTCCAATGGAAAGTCTTTTCAAAGTAAAATAAATAAATTAATTAATAGATATGGACATTATTAAAGTTGCACCAGGAGCTCCAAAAATGTTGGCATGAAAATCTGCATCGTCTAACATATTTAAAGTGCACTGCTGAAAAAGGTTTGGGTTTAGTCATTTTCTTGATTATCAGAATAAGCATATTTTAAATTGCTGAAACTTTAGAAGTGTTTAAAAGATTTCCACACACCCCTTCGCTCAGTCACAACACCAGCTCTGAATGTCAGCATGTCTGATAAAGTAATTACCTGCATTTTGCCTTGAACACTTCTGATTGTGAAACAAATAATGCACCATTCCAAGGACGCTTGTAAGAGGATCGCTCCTTAGGCTAATGCTTATTGAGCTGAGCTGGAGTCGGAGCTCTTACTTGTAGGGTTATTGTAGTGCATCAGCATACACCCCCACCTCACCAACACCCCCCCCCCCCCCCAACCTCCATCCAAAAAGAAAAAAAGAGTTCAGAGTAATCAGAATCTGTCGTCACAGATCATTTTCCTGAATGAGTGAAATTACTTTATGGATTTCTTTGTTTCTGTTTTAGCTTAAATGTCTGTGTAAAGACAGAAAATGGATTCTGTTTAGTTGAAAACTCTAATTTGAACACAAACAAGGCACATCAACACATGACAGACTTTAAATGCAGACAATACAGTCAGGTCCATAAGTATTTGGACAGTAATTTTGCCTCTGTACACCACCACAATGGATTGGAAACGAAACAATCAAGATGTGACTGAAGTGTAGACTTTCGGCTTTAATTCAAGCGGTTTACCAAAAATACTGCATTAACCATTTAGGAATTACAGCCTTTTTTTTTTTACATGGTCCCTCCATTTTCATAGGCTCGAAAGTAATTGGACAATTGACAGATAAGCAGTTTTGTGGCCAGGTGGTGGCCAGTTTCCTCGTTTTGTTCATGACAAATTAAGGAGATAAAAAGGTCTGCAATTGATTCCAAGTGTTGAATTTGTATTTGGTAGCTGTTCATGGAAACTCTCGATATGAGGTCCAAAGAGGTGTATGCAAGTGAATGAGGCCATCATTAGGCTGAGAAAAACAAAATAGACCAATCAGATAGATAGCAGAAACTTTCAGAGTGGCCAAATCAACAAGGAATGCATTGGCAAGATCAGCAACACCAAAATGCCTGGAAGACCACGGAAGACAACTAAAGTGGATGATTGCAGAATTTTTTCCTTGTTAAAGAAAAACCCCTTCCCAACATCTAGTCAAGTTAAGAACACTCTCATTGTCAAAGTCTAAATCAAGAGATACCTTCATGAGCAAACCACTGGTAACACTCAAGATTAGAAAGGCCAATGGAACTGGCTCACTGGTGTTTATTGATGATGTGACTGCTGATAGAAGTAGCAGGATGAATTCTGAAATGTATAGAGCTACACTTTCTGCTTAGATTCAGTCAAATGCAGAAAAACTGATAGGATGGCACTTGACAGTACAGATGGATGACTCAAAGCATAATGAGTAAACAACCCAAGAGCTTCTTAAGGCAAAGAAATTAAATATTCTTAAATGTCCAATGACCTCAACCCAATCGAGCTGTTTTTCACTTACTGAAGAAAAAACTGAAGGCAGAAAAACCCACAAACAAGCAGCAACTGAAGTTGGCTATAGTAAAGGTTTGGCAAAGCATCTCATACGAGGAAACATAGCATTTGGTGATATCCATAGGTTCCAGACTTCAGGAAGTGATTGACTGCAAGTGTTAAAAATAATCCTAATATTTCTGATTGTTAGTTTGTCCAATTACCTTTAAGCCTGTGAAAATGGATGGACTAATTTTTTAAAAAACGTATAATGCCTAAACGGTTAATGTTGTCACAATTGGGGGCGGAGATGGGTGCAAGTTCAGATTAGCTTTAATATAAATACAAACCAAACAGTAGCTATAGAACTTGCCGCAAAACACTAAGGCAAAGAGTGCGTGTTAACAAGTGATTCAGGTGCAGGTGGTCATATGACCATGATGCAGTGAGGTACAGTGGCTCCTAGGAACTGTAGTTCAGAGTTCCTTCTCTGAGATATATATATATAAAATATTAACTGCTTAAAATATATAAAACAGGAAACAGATGATCTCATGATTAAATCTATTCGATTACAATTCTCAGGAAATAGAATGCTGGAGTGATCCTGACAAAAGTGTGGGAGTTGCAAGACCGCTGAGGCCTAGTCATAATTAACTTTTCGTGCCACCTGAAAGTACAGAATTCTCGCTATTTTTACGTTCATATCAACCCACACCCATTCACACTGCTGCTGCAAAGCATATAATTTCATACTTTGCATAGCTTTCAGTTGAAATCTAAAGCACCAAAGCCTTATATTAAAGTCTAGACAAATGGTTATGAAAGTATGATTTTGGAGATGGCATTCAGACCTGTTCAGCAGTTCATTCCTTTATTCCCGAGCCCTAAAACGAAAGGTAAGTGTTAGCGGTCAAACTTGAGCACAAACAGATGGTGCACAGAATGCACTGGGATGCTGATAGTTATGCATATGTGCTCTCCCAACTCTGTTATTCGTTACCTTCTCTGCCATCAGCCCTGAAGGAGTAAATTGTTCCTAAACAAAACACATTTCAAGGAGTGTTCGAGTCTTTGCCGCCTGCGACCATATGGAGTGAGATGTGTAAAGGCTGTTAGCGTTGAATATTCCCTTAGACAAGGGCAATCGCTGGACTCCCACTCTGTAGGGGAATTAAACATCCTTTATTTTGATTTATGTAGAAGTGGCATTCTGGAGTTAAGAAAGAGTGTGGCAGTCAAGGTTAAGCAACTTGTGAAGAGTTTTTTTGAAAGCATGGATGAGATGATGCAGACATTTACTGCACAAGCTAATATTTATACCTAATCACCTTAACTTTCTTGTATCATCTCAATCATACTGATGAACCTCGCTTAACGTCACAAATTCTTCCTCTTTCTCATGTTGTTGGGTTGCTTTTTTTCTAGTTCACGCCATGTGCTTTTGTTTCTTCTCTAGTCCTGTCTTTGCCTCTGTCCTGTCACTAGTTACCCTAATGTGTTCACCTGTTACGTGTTAAGCCATTTGTTTATTTTGTCTATTATGCCCTCTTGTTTCCATTATCCATAGCAAAGTCATGCATTCTTGTATCATTTCAAACTCTGTTTTCTTATTTCCTTGTAAATCCTGTTTTTGCCTGGTTTTCAACTTTATTGATAGATTAACCCAGTTTATTGATAACAAGGATTAAAATATCTGGATTGTCTTACAAATCGTGTAATGTTCTAGAAATAAACTCATCCCCTTAGCCTCAACTCTCTTGTTGCTTTGAACTTGTACTTTTGATTTAAAACACCTACACACTGCCACACACCTGATCCCGAGCAGGTGGCAAAAGGTTGGCTGCAATTAGGACTTAATGAGCATGTCCTGATAACCAGACTGTCTCAGGGTGCTAACAGCCTACTTTAGCACCTGACGTTATCAGGAAATGATCAGTACGGTCTCTGTAACTAACTACCCCTGTAATGCAACACCTCACTTGTCTCCAATAACATAAATTGACACTACATGGATGACATCTCTCACTGGGCATGTAGTTCCTGGAACCAGCAAATTATGCCAGTTATCCCAGAAAAAAATGTAATGATTGGCGTGGATTTTTTTTTCCCCCTTTAAGCTGTGGCATTGATTTTAATTTAAATCTGTTGTTTCTTTCATGACAAGGAACCAGATCAACTTTAATGTATTATTGTTATGTCAAAGATAATTATACAGTCCCCTATAAAAGCATTGGAATAGCAAAGCCAATATTATTGTTTTCTATTGTTTTGTTTTACCACAAGATGCAAACCACGTAAGAATCGGAAAGAAATACCGAGATGAGCCACAAAATTTCTGGAGCCACGATTAACTTCTACCAAAGTGATGGAAAGGCCAAAAAATCAAGGATAGAAAATACGGACTGAAATATCAGATCTAAAGGGACTTTTATTTGTTTTGAAGTTGGTCCGTGGCATTGAATCTGTAGACCTCGAAGACGATAGCGAAACAAATTAAGGCACTGCATAAGTGTCCATTTTTTCTGCTTAATATTTTTATATTTCAGTGCAGGCACAGGCCTTAAGACAGCATTAATCATTCTCAAGTTTGTCAGCCTAAAGTGTCATTTTAAATTTCTGATGCATCATTCATCCAGTCAGCTAAAGTCATCCCAAAAATGCCTTCTGTAAGTCAAAAGTTTTGGACATGTTATTCTCTATGATGAATAATAAATTTCTTGTCATGGGAGTTCCACAAAAATATTTTTAACAAAGCAGCAACAGAAGGAAATGAAAGAAAGAAAGAAAAAAAGCGCCTACAATTTTATCAGAAAATCCAAATTCTATGAATATGTAAATTGGAAAAGCTCAGAACTCTTTCATTCTCTTCCCCTGTAACCATTGTATTAACAGAAATAATTTTCATATTTGACACTTGCCTGTCATATGTTTGTTACTAACTCCTAGAATATCCTAAAACACACTCAAATCATTTTTATTTGTTCTGTTATGGAAAAAAATCCATTAAAACCTGTGATCACAGAACAGTTGTATTATACAACTCCTCAAACATTTGTGTGCATTAGGCATTGTTGATTTTATTGTTTATATGTTTACATTGTTTAATTATCAGAGCCATTTTTATTTTTTATTTTCAGTTAGATTCAAGCTAACATCATTTAGGTGAGGATAAATAACCATGGGCTGTTCTGTTAGAAGAAAATAATCAACTTGGGGTTCAGTGTCTTGCCCAAGGACACTTCAACATGTGGAGTCATGTGGGCCGGGAATCAAACTGCCAACCCTATGATTAGTAGACAACCCGCTCTACCACCTGAGCCACAGCTGCTGATATGGCCATTACGCCGACCTGCAGAGACCTTTACTTGGGAAAACATCACCACACTGTAAACCTTAACAAGTTGACTGTACTCCACTGATTGAGTACTCTCATTCCCTCAATTTAATTGAGTAAACAGGTCTTCCAAAACATGTATATTTAAGTTTACTTAACTTGGTGCCCATGTTGTGTAATTTATAGTTTATTGAACGGGAATCAAACACAGGTCACATCAATGAGAACACTGCATGCTAGCCACTAGTCCACTAGTGAACCTGTGTGCTTACATAAACAGGTTTAAGGGGCAATTAACACTTTTTAGCAAAACGCTAATTTATTTACAAAACATCCTCTACATGATTGCCATTTCTTTGTAAACACACATGGAGTCGTTTCTCCTACTCATTATGAACTCTAGAATTTCACTACGCTGGTACCAGCAACAGATGAGACAAAGAGGACCTCCTTTTGCAATCAGCCACCAATCAGTGCATTAGTTTGCTCGTTGCCAGGTGGAACTCCTTGCATAGCCTATCACATCAAATAAAGACCAGAGTTAGCTATTTTAATAAATCATGATTTTGAATTTGTAACACTGGAAATCTTAAGTTTATAGATTTTGTAGGTAAATAAATTAAACAAACTTTAGATTTGTGATTTATAGGTCCAAAGCCCAACATTTTAAGTAATATTTAGTCATAATTACTTGATTGTGTAAAGTAAAGACAACATTAGGGTTTACAGTGCATAAACAATTACACACTTTTTTTCTCAACGTAATTTAGTAATGTAGTACTATAGTAATAATAAGCATTAATATAAACCTTGCTGTTATAGAAAATTAATCAACCCCTTCTGCCCCAGCAGAACTGAGAACTGAGATACTGTGGTATAAATGTTTTAATGTTTTAAACTTTTTTTTAAATTATGGAGTCCATTCAAATGAATGGATAAATAAAATATATATATATATTTGTAGTAGGTAATAATGATTCCCATCAATGTAGCATCATAAAGTTATAATAATATAATTGCCAGTCCTCTGGTGATATTTTGAGAACCCGAATCTTGAAAACTCACTGCAGAAAAAAAAAAAAAACTGTGAAAGTTTTTTTGACCACTCTAATTAGTTTCTCTGAAATGAACTAGCCATAAAGTAAATCAAAAGTTTAGGACAAGGTGGCATTCTATAGCATCGAGTGCTGGTTAATAGCCAGAAGAAATATGGTTCATACTACTATACACAAAACAATAATTCCAGGCATAAAAATGTGGCAATTAGTGTGTCTGGCACTATTCCAAATTGGACAACTTGTTGACGTTCAAGTTGTTCAACTTGTTGAGAAATTTCTGCACCATTATCTTATTATTTGGAACATGATGTGACGGAGATTAACTCAATAATATGTTTTTTTGGGAAGAGTACAGGACACACTACAGCACAGAAAAACTTTACTGAACTGTAACATTCCTTGTTGCTCAGATCGTACCCTCAAGTGTACAAATTTCTTATGTTTAGTATGCATTGTTTACCTGATCTAATGTGCCATCAAAGCTTTACTTTAAGGTAATTAGAGCCCAATTACTTGTATCTATTTGTATAATATTGTACCTTAAATCTTTTTTAAAGGTACTCAATATTCACATGATACCTATTAAAAGGTACAAAAGCCGAGTGTGTAGAATAAATATCTCTGATAGTCATTAAAGCAGTTTGTCTCTGGTGCCAAAATGGGTCTTTTTGTGAAACTGCGAGCACGGCACAGAAACTCTGAACGGACGTGACATTAAACCCTGGGTCATGCCTGTACCGCTGACATTGCTGTAGTCATGAGGAGCGATTCATGCTTAGTTAATTAGGCTGTAGACAGTCTCAGAAGCAAGATCAAATCATTAACCTTTCTTTTGCTCTGTCCAATAGCGTGCAACAAGAAGTGCTTTACTCCTGGCGCATGCACTGACTGACGGTAATGAAAGACCTCCTCAATAATGGACTCGTCCTGTTTAGCTTCTTTTTTTTTTCCAGCAAGCAAATGAGGCTAGTCAGTGGCTATCTTATGAATTATGTAATTAAATGAAGCACACCGCCTGTAGTTAGTACACGGTTGAAATTATTGCTCCATACTGCAATTTTCAATTCCCCACACTATTTAATAGAGTGCTGAAAACTTAATTAAAACCAAAAATTTATTTGAGGAGAATTCATGCGCATGTAAAAAATCTTTTGTAGGCTCTTATTACTTAGGCTTCAGATTAGAGATCTCAGGGTGCACTGACAGGGGTGCTCGAAGAGATAAATTAGATATGCACATACAGCAGAGTCTGTAAATAACTTCACAGTATGGTTCCATCCAAAAATGTGTGGTAAACTATTGATATGGGGAGTAAAGAATATTTGTCTTTAAACCACATCAGTAATAACAAATTACACAGGAATGTGTATGTCCTTCCACTTAAAAAGCTTGCTTAATTTTTCATATGGTGACACTTTCAGAAGGAGTCTCCAGGGTAAAGGTGTAACGTTACGTTTTCCGATACAGGAAATTCTTCCGGTCAGAGGACATTGCGCTTTCTGCTTTCTCCGTAACATGGCAAGCTGCGTTTTGTTTTGTTTTGTCAGTTGAGAAACCGGTAAAGGAACAACTGTTTATAGCTGTTATAACATAAATGTTAACAGGAAGTTGCTTTGTCAAACTTCCACTACATAAAATGTAACTATAAATGGATAATAAAAGTATGGCGTATCTTTCTTTAATAAGTAAAACTTGTAATGAGTGTCAAAATGCTCATTTGAGACATGCTATTATTGGAAAAAGAATCAACATTGGGTTGTTGATTAATTTACTATAACAGCACTAGCTGTTGTGTTTTATTCCTTACGCTGTATACCATTAGACTAAAAGCAATCTTATATTAACACAATGAAGGTAATACATATTCCTGGCACTTTATCCCAAATCATATTGATATTTCTTGTGAGACTGTTCACATAAAGGATTTATCTGTTACATTGACTAGCTCCAAAATTGTGTATTGACCATGATATCATCAGCCAGCGATAACCCTACAAACTGGATTCTCAAGATGCGATGTTCAAATTGTCATAAAGACATTTGAAGAGATGCAAAGACCCAACAGCTGCATCTTACAGGTTAATAGAATGTCTCGTGCTTGCTCGTCTTAGACTTTGGCTTCGAATGTGAATGAGATTATAATACATTAAAGGACCAAAATCATGCTACATAAAACAGGAGCATACAGTGTTACAGAACAGTGGGTCCGATTTTTAGATTTTCAGTTTTAAAAAGGTATTAGTTTGTCGGAAGATGAGCTCTGTCGTGCTCTAGAGGTGCATTTCGACCAATGATTAATTAAATCTGGTCAAAAACAACTAAATCCTGACGGCTTATAGAACACATGCTGTACTTTGGGGAAAAAACAACTGACTGATAAAACATTGTTTTGTGCATGATAATGACCAACCAAACACTCTGCAAACACAATTAAGTTCTACTTGCAGTGAAAGTCTGATTAATTATATATGCTGTTACAACAAGAAAGTACACCATTTTTTTTTCCAAGGTAGAGTTCTCTAAACATAAGCCTATTAGGTGTAAGACGTGCACAGTACTTTATATAAGACAGTATACTGTATATATGGGAGGCATGCTGGCTTAGTGGTTTGCCTCACACCTCTGGGGCTGGGAGCTTGAATCCTGCCTCCACCCTGTGTGTACAAAGTTTGTGTGTTCTCCCTGGGCTTTGGGGGTTTCCTTCAGGTACTCTAGTTTCCTCCCCTAGTCCAAAGACATGCAGGTGTGTTAATGGGTGTGAAATTGTGCCCTGTGATGGGTTGGCACCCTGTCCAGGTTGTCCCTCACCTTGTGCCCCGAATTCTCTGGGATAGGCTCCAGGCTTCCCACGACCCTGAATGATACACAAAATGGATGGATGGATGCTGACTATATTGTGATTCTTTAAGGTTGAACTCAGATCCAGTACAATGTCTTGCACTTGACTTTTCCTCCTCCATTCCTCATGGATGACATGCCATTTGAAATGTTTTTTTTTTTTTTTTAAATAAGTTTGTACGACCCAGGGACAATGTCAAAAGCGGGGTTGGTATCTATGAGTGAAATTAATTCTTCCCTGTCAGTCTGCCATTATAAAACTAGTCTTTAGTGGATACTTTTGAACTGATAGCTATGCCTTATTAAACAACCTCACCTAAATTCACACCCAAGCCATATCAGTGTGTTTCTATATAAGTGAGAAAAACTGTAGGAAGTGTAAACTCTCACATCGACCAAGGATCAGGGTGGGCGGCTTCAAACGTGGCAGCCGATGCACTCATCCAAGAAGGAGCCCTGTCGTTTCTTTAATTACCACTCACCAGTTCCTCCACTTACTTTAATCCCCTTTCTTTTTATGAAACCTAAACAAGCATACCGTGACTTTAATGAGATGAAGACTTTCACCAAAAAAAAAGGTGGTGGGGGGATGGGGGGGAGGTGAGTAGCAGGAAAGCGCGAGCTGCAATGGCTGATATCTGAAAGGCCCATTTGCCATTTAATGAACCCTGGAGCCCTTACAGACAGCAGGGTGCATAAGTGTGGAGGGCTGCTGGATACTATAGTCCTTCACTTCAGAGTTGGCCACTGGCAAAGAAATAAGAAAAATAGTAAGCTGGGGTCATTAGAGGAAGGCAGGAAAGCAACCTGCTGATCCAATGAGACGAGGTAGACAGACACTTAGATATTTCATTGACTAAGCTCAAAGGGTTGTTAATACTAAAGGATTAGTTCATAAGTTAACTCTATAACAATGTTCCTTAAGTATCTCTTGTTTCATAAGATTCTATTTCACTCCTAAATAAGTTTGCCTTACTCCCATCAGAAATTAGACAGGTATCGGTGTCACATCCAGTGAGAGGCAGGAAGCATGAGTGCAAACTCAACGCATGCTTTATTTAGGTGAATCCAATTATCATAAATAGCGTCTATAGTTGGGCTCAAACATCAAACAGGGATAACGGATAACTAAGCAAACAATGGGAAAAAGTGAACAAAACCAGGATATACAATGAGACAAAATTCATAACTTCAAGTAAGCAAAAGGCATGATACAAATTCAATGACACAATTTGGTATACATAGAGAAATGAATCAAGGACTAACACAGAATCGGTGAACACAATCAGGTAACAAATCGATGACAGGACACAGGCAGAGACAGGACTAAAACCAAAACAATGTAAACAAGAGCATACCGAGAAACCCAAAACAAAACAACACAAACGTAGCTCTAATCATACTAGGATCCATGATCTGTGCTGATGACAGAACTCATGACAGTCAATGAAAAGGTCTGTTTTAATATAATCTCAGCCTCAGACACTCCATTATTGCCCCACAAAGCATACAATACTTATTGTACATGTTTCTGGCCACATGCATCAGAATCGTGAATACTGTAGTCTGAATTCGAACTTCCATGTATAAACAGGCAAACAAACTTTCGAACATGACTCAGCTCATGGCATCATGTCTCTAAAGTTTCTCTAAAGTTTTATTTGAAGACGTAAACATGATACACTGTTGAGTTTTACAACAGGTCTTGTTGGTCAGCTTCAGTGAAACAGTGAAACAGCCTCTTTCTGTGATAGTAACCAGTTCCAGGCTTGGTATGCAAGAGTAGTTCTATCCTGTGGCATCAGTTTCTCTGTATTGGTGTCGGTATTGACGCATCATGTTGAAGCTCTACTTGAAGGAAGACACACATTTTTCTTTGTAGAGAGAACCACTAATGGTGAAGAAATATAAATATAATGTAAAATTTACAGTAGCCTTTGTACAGCCTCATCGCAGTTAATCATTTAATTATAAAACAGTATGTAACTAATTTGTTTTCAGACTTAATTAACCTTTTGTTACTACACAGTTCATGGTCTAATATAATTTTGCTTGGATTTGAGGCCATCATACATCAAAATGTACAATTTTCTGTATATTATGATTGCAGTATGTAAAAAATTATAGTTTTTTTTTTAGTTTTTTTTTATATGTAGCCTTCAGATACAAATCGGCATGAGTGTTACATGCAGTTAGAGGCTGCACAGAATGAGTGTGCTCAGCGTGGTTATTATTTTTGAGGAGACAAATCCAAAAATCATAGCCAATATCCATAACTCGTGTCAAAAGAAATGTACGCAATACCAAAATCAAAATTCAAAGAAATGTCTGCAGTCAGTGTCTAAACCAGCATGAAAAAAAAATAATTTGTCATAAGATAAGCTATGCACTTGTCTGACCTGTGAAGACTCCCAAGTGCTTCGACTCACTGCTCTATTTGTACACATATATCACCGGAGACTATTGAGTACTTGGCCATTGATGCATATGATACAAGGCAGATCATCAAGTGCTACTTCCAAGAACTGACTAGCTACACATTTCTATAATTATGCTGAAATGAGCTTAAATGAGCTTCTGTTTTTCTCCCCTCACCAGCATATCACACACACACACACACACACACACACACACACACACACACACACAAAGGCCGGCCAAGAAGAACATTCATAAACTCCCGATCGTTTGAGGTACTTTGTGTGGCTGATAGAATGTGAGTTGTTCACGATGAGAAAAAAGAAAGGTGGCCAGAGAGACACACATAGCCTGGATAGTAAAGAGTTACAAAATATACACAAGTCACGTCCACTGTATAATCAAACCATTCTGTGCAGAGAACCAATTTAAGGGATGAATGAATCTTAACCTGATTTTTCCCCCCTTCACGTGCAGCAGAGGGAAGGAAAATGCCTTCTCTTTATTTCTGTAGCAGGGGAAAGCTAGGGGATGTTATTTTCGGGTTGTTCGCAAGGGAATAAAACAATAAACGCGAAGAAAGCTCCTGTATGAGAGCTCGTGTTTTCTCATAGTTATTGTTTAACTTGAGTAAGTGTGCTCTTGGTGTCCAGCTATGAGGGAAATTCGGTGCGCTTCATTTCAAAACTGTAGCGAGGAAAAGTGATTCTGATGCTTCTTTTGCCAGGTGTGGATTCCCTGGAGACATGCTGAGACCCGCTTTAATTATGGGATGTATTCCATCTGTCTGAGTTTTCTATGATGTTTTATATGACCGCGCTGTTGAATTCTTGATTCTGATTGGTTTAGACGATGTTGATTGAATTTCTAAAACAGCAGCTCTGACAGCAGTTACGGCTGCAAGGTTTATATTACTTGTTCTAATACGCTATTGTTCTATCATAAGAACTTACACAGGGACTTGTATGGCAGACATAACGTATAGCCTATTCAGTAGCTAAATGGCTACTTTTTGGTGTTCATACATAATGGTATTCAGTCTACAAAAACAAAACAGCTTAATGCAAGGCACAAGGATGGCTAGATATAGCTGTGTGGGAGATAATGTTGCTAAATTAGTTGTGTTTGATAAAATTACACAATGTTTGTAGCCATTTCTGAATGTTTAGACCAGTGTACAATCACACTGTGTTATGGGAATACACAATCCCTTTGTCAAAGGATTAACTATTCAGGAGCAGGAGTAGCAAGCGGAGCTAATCTCTGGCAATATGTTTATAACTGCTAGACAGTTCACCAAGAGCTTCTTGGTGCTTCATGGAATTTCAGCTTGTTACATGCATTGTTATAACTTTAGCTATAGCTATAACGTTAGCCGAAACATTATAGCTATATAACTATAATGTTAGCCGAAAGTAAATCGAGAGCATTCTGTCACATACTTAGCTAGCTAAAGAGCTAGCTAGCCTACATGAACCTAAATAAAACTTCTTCATTCAAGTGAATACACTTTTTTTTTTTTTTAATCAAATTTAATATGGAGTTTGTGTGATTATGATGGTTGCTGTTTGGACAACACCTGTTGATAAACGCACTCAAAGGACACATTTGTGATCTAGCACTGAGGATTAAACTTGCTAGTCAGATCCTCACCCTTAACACCTGAGTAAGATACTGATGACAAAAAATAAAATAAAAAATTCTCTCACTATTTTTGACAAGTAAAAAGAATTCTACTCTAATCATACTCTAGTCTGATATTCAGCCTTTTTTAAAAGTGATATTTATCATGGTCATTATTCCATAAACAATTCAGTATAGCTGAAAGGGCTTAGAATGGTGATGAAATAACATTTCAGTCTGCTTTGGTTTCCTGTTTATTTACATTTGAACCTTAAAGCAAAATGTATTCATTGTTCCTAGCTAGTTTAAGGCTTTATTGTACGTGAATCATGCTAGTTTAGGCTAGGTTAGGGCTTTAGTGAATGAATCATGCTATTTTAAGCTAATTTAAGGCTTTAGTGTATATGAATCATGCTAGTTTAAGCTAGTTTCAGGCTTTAGTGTGTATGAATCATGCTAGTTTAAGCTAGTGTATGGCTTTAGTGTATACAATTAGTGCCAGTTTGAGGCTTTAGTGTATATATGAATCATGCTAGTTTAAGCTAGTTTAAGGCTTTATTGTATATGATTCATGCTAGTTTAAGCTAGGATAAGGCTTTAGCGTATATGAATCATGCTAGTTTAAGGCTTTAGCGTATATGAATCATGCTAGTTTAAGGCTTTAGTGTATATGAATCATGCTAGTTTAAGCTAGTTTAAGGTTTTAGGGTATACGAATCATTCTAGTTTAAGGCTTTAGTGTATTTGAATCATGCTAGTTTAAGCTAGGATAAGGATTTAGTGTATATGAATCAAGCTAGTTTAGGGCTTTAGTGAATGTGAATCATGCTAGTTCAAGCTAGTTCAATGCTTTAGTGTATATGAATCATGCTCAGTTAAGCTAATTTAAGGCTTTAGTGTATTTGAATCATGCTAGTTTAAGCTAGGATAAGGATTTAGTGTATATGAATCATGCTAGTTTAGGGCTTTAGTGTATGTGAATCATGCTAGTTCAAGCTAGTTCAATGCTTTAGTGTATATGAATCATGCTCGGTTAAGCTAATTTAAGACTTTAATGTATATGAATTATTCCCTATTATCTAAATATTAATCAGAAAATCCTTAAAAATGCACTATCATAATTTTATGAATAATTACTAAGGAAATGGTGGTTATTACATATCATCTGTCCACTCTCACCTCCGATGTCAACAGCGTTTAAATAGAGTGTCTACATTAGACTATCCAAACAAAGTGTTTCCAAATTTGCATATGCCTACTCACACGAAAAGCTGCAAATGTTTGAGCTTATGGCGAGGAGGATTCTATGAATCCTACATGAGATTGGGTTGTAAATTTTTTGACAGGGTAGAGCCTTAGAAACGCCTAGCCTCAGGACTCTGTTTTGGGTTATTATAAATTATTTTCTAAACGAGCACTGTCGACCTTTATAGATCTTGCAGCAGAAGCAGGTCAAACTTTTAATTGATTTAGCTTATGAGGGCTATGTTTAGCATGTAGACTAATGTGAAACAGTGAACCATTAGCCCGTGTAGACTGGGGATTTTCCTATGTGTGAGAGAGGTTTATGAGATGTTACATTTGAAATTGAACTCAAAGCAATAAAGAAAAAGACTGGATGGTTACTCAAGGGCTGGGTTTAGCATTCCACAATAACATCCCTAAACACTAAAGTCCCATGAATAACAGCATGGCAGAAAGCTACCATAACACAACCTTTCCATCCATCTCTCCAAACAGCTTCGAGATCCTTCCTAAATGAAGCATAAATCATCGTTATGGCCAAAACTGTGCTGCGGCACACAGTTTGAATGCTGATTGTAAATATCTGCACTGAGATGTACTCAGGGACGTTTCTGTCCTAAGATTAGAATCAGTGATGTGAGAGGAAATGTGCTAATGAACCAAATGTATAGAAAATGCATTTATTTTTCTTCCATATGTGACTGAACATTATCAGGCACATTCATGTTCTATTATTCAATTCTGTGTGGCAATTTGCTTGCCTCACCTTGAAACCTTAAATGATGTCTATTCTTCATCTTCATTTGTTTTGCTTGTATATGAGGGGAAAAAACTAATAGACTGTGTCAGCCTACTTCACCATTGTTCTTTCTTTCTTTCTTTCTTTTTGTCATAAAGCACATGTGCAGAATGCGTCAACGACTGTTCTGTGTGAAATGACTGCTCTCTTGTGGTAGAGAAACAAAGCAGACCCTTCATGATTGAACCATTTAACATAACTCTTTTAAGGCAGAATCTGACTAACCAAAAAGGTCATTGTGGCAATGTTACTGTTTTGGTTTTATAAAAAGCATTCATAATTTGTCTAAGTTGTGAAAAATCACATACATTTCAATCATGATCATACAGTATATGACAAATTCATGCGAAGGTGCAGTTCAACATGTTACAGTGGCAAGAAAAAAGTATGTGAACCTTTTGGATTTTCATGGTTTTCTGAATAAATTTGTCATAAAAATGGGAAGTCAAGGGAATTGACAAATATAATGTGTCTAAAATAATAACACAAAAAAATTCTGATCCCTCATGTCTTTGTTGAGAACAACCAAAAAAAACCTCATAGTGCTTGTGGAAAAAGTATGTGAACCCTTGAGTTAATGACTACAAAAAAGCTAATTGGAGAAAGAAAATGAGTTTGGAGGTGTGGACTACAGCTGCTTTGACTGATAAAAACCCCTCAAACTTTTGGAGTTTGCTCTGCACAAGAAGCACACACTTATGTGAGCCATGCCTCACCAAAAAGAGCTTTCAGAGGATCTACAATCAAGAAGTGTTGATTTACATAAAGCTGGCAAGGGTTACAGAGTGATTTCAAAGACTTTAGAAATTCACCAGTCTAGAGTTTGGCAAACATTCTACAAATGGGGGGGGGGGGGGGGGGGGGGGTCAACCAGTTATTAATTCTAAGGGTTCACTTACTTTTTCCACTGCCATTTTGAATTTTGAATGAGTGTGTTCAATAAAGACATGAGGGATCAGAATTTTTTTTGTGTTATTATTTTAGGCACATTATATTTGTCAATACCCTTGACTTAGATGAAGATCAGATCACATTTTATGACAAATTTATTCAGAAAACCATGAAATTCCAAAAGGTTCACATACTTTTTCTTGCCACTGTATATCATGAAACGACATGTGTGAATTAAAGTACACATGACAGAATGTGAATGATGTGTAAAAAAATTTTTAATAATAATCAATGTGAAAAATTAAAAAATTAATTGTTAAAACCACATGTGAAAAGAATTAATGAATCAATGGGAAAAATTTATATGTCACAATAAATGAATCGATGGAAAAGCCCCAGTGGAATGAACATGAATGATAAGTTAAGAATGAACATGTGAAAGTGGATGAATCGTGAAAACAATTAATCAAGTGAAAATAAATGAATTATGTGCAATAAAGTAAGGAATAAATAAATAAATCATTTGAAAAATCACATCAACAATAATGGAATCGCTAGAAAGAGCTACATGTGGAAAAATACATGAAACATTGGAAATATTACATGTAAAAGTACTGTATATGTTTCAGTGGGGAGGGAAGGGGGGAGGTATCACACTTAAAAAAACATGTTTAAAAAATTAATCATGCAAAGGAAATATATGTAAGAATAAACGGTCATTAGAAAAATCACGTGAAAAAGAATTTTTTTGGAAAGCACCATTTTTGAAAAATAAACGATCCAGGTGACTTCATACAAACAAAGTTTTAAGAAAAGCTTTGACCGCTAAACCTGTTTGCCAGCACCACATCGGTTGTGGCTTCGTCAGTGGATGTTCGTGGACGTCCACTTCTTGGTTGGTCTGTAACATTTCCAGTCTTTTTGAATTTGTTAATAAGTTTGGCAACAGTGTCGTGTGTGATGTGCTTGCCATGTTTCCTGTTAAAGTCCATCGCAACCTTGGGACAGCTTCAATAATGATTTCAATACGTTCTTTTGTCACAGGAATATATATATATATATATATATATATATATATATATATATATATATATATATATATATATATATAAATCCCCTATGAATGGAGACTTTTGGGAACACCCTGTAGTTGGCTTGTACAAAATTATAAATTTGCAAAAATTAGCCTCAATGGCTTGTAAACATATTCATTTAATGTAAGGTGGGGTCTGACGGAGACACTTGGCCCATGAAGCTACTCAACCAATTTCCCAAACAATTACTTTGAATTATAATGTATGAGACCAAGAGCTCACACTTCATCTAACCTTAACCATTCACTACATTCATAAAACTCATGAATTTAAAATGGAGCCCGGTTGAAGGATTATGCCCCATAAACTGTAAACAAGAACACCTTTACAAATCCCTGTTTGCAACTTAATTTTAGTACTTCGCATTCATTCCTAGCTTAAATATTTTTCTCTTTGGTTATTTGAACGAATGAATTTTCCATTTTCCAAGAATGAAGGCGTAAACAGATAAATACATTTCATTATAGTGAACACGGTCCGTTTTTCATTCATGAAAGAATCAAATCAACAAGAATAAGTAAATAAATACAGGGACGCCAAAGCAATTTCTGCCATTCAGTAGCTCTCCGCTGACAAATTGTACAAAAATAATGGGCTGTTCTGTGTCTGCGAGGAGGCTTGCTTCTTTAGTTTTGCCACTGCTTTTGACATTGCTGCTTTTTTGCAATTTAAATATTGATTCAGTGTTATTGTGTGCTTTGTGCAAGGAGCAACTCTCGAGATCTCATGTTCTCCTTCTCTCTGTCTCTTATCTTTTTTTTATTACAGGCCCGTATTTGTCCATGGTAGTTAATTCTCCGTATCTGTATATATCACACGTCGGCACTACATCACGACATCAGAATGTTGCATTTTCTCACTTTAGCTGTCATTTAATCCATTTCCCAGGGTTTCATTCACTCCCTTCCCTTCTCCAGTCATTAACCAGCTCTCCAGTGCCACTGTTTCAGCACACACTTATCTTTCTTTTTCGCTTCCCCATTTCATTGTTTTCTTCTCGCACCGTGAGCACCCCTGAGGTATCTGTTATCGAGAAGTCTCTCAAGAGGTAAACCATCCTGCACCACTCAATGTTCTTTCCTCCTGCCCACGAGCCCGGAAACTCCAGCCTCAAATTACTTATGCTCCATTGGCCAAAAGTGTTTGGCAAATAACTCATGCAGTCTTTTGAATAAAACACTGCAGCTGCACCCAAATTATGTAAATGAACTGTTATACTTACATTACGTTTATTAATTTATTAGATGCATTTAGCAAGAGTCAGAGAGTAAAAAAACTTTAATCCAAATAAGAAAGGCTTAAGTAAAGTTCAGATGGGCTATATATTTAGAGTTGAGTTGAGTGCACATAATGAGGATTTATTACCGAAACTGCACACATACTGGAGATATTCACACCTCAGATGCAACGACAGGCTTAAGCGCTATTCAGATGTTACACACAAAGGGTGGAGATTTCCTAAAACTGAGACATGTCTAAAACTCACTTACACGTTATTCTCACCTTGGAATGAAGCTAATTTTTCTTCGGTGTTATTGAAGAGCATTATTAAGTCATGTTTCACTATCTGATAGTTGAATGTAACCAGAATATGTCATACTGAAAATCATGTTGGGGCTGTACACTCAAAAAGCTATGCAATGCCACTTAAGGCCAATATTAAATACATAAATATAACTCACAGACATATCATGACTTATTCATGACATTAATTAGTAGTCTCATGTTCTTCCACATGAATCTTTATCTCAATCTTAATAAGACATTGCTTATCTTAAGGATAACGTTTTTAGGGTTTTGGATAAAGTCATGAATCAAGTTAAAGTGAGCTGTAGCCATTGAGTGCTCAGTCAGCTTATCCTTCAAACTGTTGTCACGTTTTGTTTTGTTTTGTTTTTTACAAGAGAGTGCATCGAACAGACAAAAGCCCTGCCATTAAGTAAATAAATTCAAAGTAATAGAATGTGCTATTTTATAATGTGTCAAATAATCAGGGTGGGTGCTTCTACTCAAGAAAAACGTCAGAAAGTCATGAACTATAATCTCAACATAATCTGAATGGGGTGCCTGGAAAACTTTTGAGCAGGTGCTTAACCAGACTCTGAATACACTCATATTTCCCCACAACTTCAGGACTTAAGTAGCCAACTCTGAATACGACCCAGAGTGAACTGCTGTAACAAGGCAACTGTACTTTGTTACTGCCTACTTTTGATAACTACTCAGTAATTACTCAGTAACTACAGTTCACTGTAGTTAGTGAGTACTTTATAGTGGTTACCAGAAGTCTCATTTTTAAGTCTATGTAATTTATTCAAGCATTCTTTTCACCAAAATTCCTCAGTATATTTTCAAACATACTCTTCTTTATAACTAGGTATTTGTGAAGTCATAAGCTTTTTTTTTTTTTTTTTTTTAGCATCAATCACCTGTAAAGGAGTCGATTTAAATTCCCAACAAATCTAACATTTAACAGATGTGGCAGTGAGAATACCCATTACAGCAGTTTGTATTTTGCCACCTAGCTATTATCATTCAGCTGGTTTGTATCATCATGCTAGGTAACAGCTAGGTAACATGCTTTCCCACATTCCTTGCTTCCTTGGTGAAAATACTTTTATACATTTAGTAACATTTAAGTGTTTTTACATTTCTGCTTTAACCTGAATGAAGAATTTGATGCTATATGTTAAAGATTTATATAGGTAATTGCATTTTTTACTTCAGTAAAGAATTTGGGTACCTTTCCTTTTCTGGTAGTTAGTTAATAATATGATTGAAGGTGAATAACTGAATAATAGGCTGGACATTTAAGAGTTTAAAAGACTAGAGACCGCTATGAGTATATCAGAATACATAATATGCTTTATATAATATTGCTGTTCTACATTCAGCCCTCATTACTAACAACTTTCAAAAATACTTATCGAGCCCTCAAGATCAGACAGCAATCATTTCCAGAGTCTCAGCCTCCTACGCTATTAGTGATGGAAAGCTCTCAAAAGTCCAGTCTCACTTCAACCCTGCCTCATTTGCCTGCAGCTCCTGAAGACATTTAATCACTCCATAGACAAGTGGGAAAAAATCCTAATGGAAATGACATTCCAAATAGAAGACTGAGGTCAAATACATTTAGATAATATTTTAACTTTTATGAGCTGGTGACAGGAGAGGAGACTTCATAAGATAAAAGTATATTTCTTCAGGTGTGATTTTTCTGAAATTACTCTTTTTTTTTTCAAGAGGGTTTCCATCTTTGACTTAGGGAAAATTGGCCCGATTGTGCCAAAATAATATACTACAATTTAAAATAAAAACATAAGATCTTTTGCATCATGAGGTAAATCTGATAGATAATCACCTTATATATGCAGTTATAACATCTGATGATTTTACAGCTTTAGGAATATGTTAATATTTCTGGAAAGGCATTTGTCCACATCATTTATCCGTGATTTATAGTCAGCTTGAAGGCTTAAATTAATTACCCAATGGTCAGTAAAACCAGGCCAATTCCAAAACTCTAAATATTACTCTAATAAATCCTGGTTACTACTGTCAAATATATTGAAATGCTGTTAAATTCTGGACTCGTTTGAGAGGAAGGGCTCAGTCATTTCTGAAACGTGGAAAATGGTAAGTATTAGGTTTATCAGTTTATTGTTGTTGTTTTTTTATTATTATTTTATTTGTTTTTGTACCAACACTCAAGCTACGAAGAATAACACTTTTTGGAGGGCATGGATTATCATCATTCAGGTATACCTGCTTGGAAAGAATAGCTTGACCAATTGATGCAAACCCCAGAGTACTGTTTTCAAGACGACCAGTGATTGGTTATTGCTAAGTTTGAAAACTGCCTGTATAGACTTTCATCAAGGTCTCATCTAGAACATATATGTGAATGACACACAACAAGCTCCTTCATACAGTTAACCTGCTACTTTCATTACATATGCATTCACCATTTCATATGTTATCATTTAAATCATATCCACATGCCACATACATTTGGAATAAAAAAATTTAAAAATGAAATTAATAAAACCCTCCATATTACCTATCTTGCTTGAAATTGATAGCAAATCAAAAGTATGAAAAAGCTTCCAATGCCCTATCCCATGGACAAAAAAATTCATCAAAAAGTGACAGAAAAACTTGGCAACCCAGTCACAATCCACTGGACGGAGACTCAAAGACCCACTGGAATGAGCAGATCTCAACAATTGGCTTGGGGACATCAAGGGATTACCCAGATGGAGCTAGAATCTGTGGTCAGGGATACAGAAGTCTGTGCTGCCGGTTGCTATTGCAACCCCATCAGGAAAAGAGAATGGAAATGAATGGATGAATGAATGAATGAATGAATAACAAAGTGGCAACGGTATAATGCATGAAATCATGCAGATACAGGTCAAGAGGTTCAGTTAATGTTCACATCAAACATCAGAATGGGGAAAAATGTGATTTCATTATCTTTAATCATAGCATGTTTGTTGTTGTCATACGGGCTGGATTGAGTATTTCAGGATCTCCTGAAATTATAACCCTCCTTTGTGGATTTCCTTGGCATTTATACAAGATGAGAAAAATTTCTGCATCTGAAATATGTAAATAAGCACCAAATGTTTATTTATAAAGCACCAAATACATTCATGGATTTGTTGGTTTTGTGTACTGGTATTTAATGAGATCATTCTATTTCCATAAAGTGACTCTTGCTATTTGGTTGCTCAAGCAAAACACATTTGTGTGGCTTCTCGTTATGGAACGTAATCATTACAGCATTACAGCAGAAGTGAAAAAGTGACAACGGTGCTCATATGCTTATGATCAGTGAAGCTTGGTTCATAGAGAAGTTCATTTTTGGATAGTTTCATCACTTCAATAGCTCCCTTGAATCGCTTTGAGAGGATTTGTAGACTTTCTCACAGTAATGCCAAATAGATTGCCAAAGAGGCTTTACTGCAACAGATCGGTTAATTCAGTGGTGTTTTTAAAATCTTCACGCAGGTTTTTAAAGTAGATTTGGATCACACAAACACCTCTTCAGTCACTTCATCTCGCCTCCCTTTGGAAGAGCGACGGTCGATGAGGCTGTCTGTCATGTGATCAGCAAAGAGCCAGAGGGACGTCACTCTTTGAGATAACCTAATTGGAAATCAAACAATTTCACCACGCACTTAGAGAGAGCACGAGTGTGAGATTGAGCAGGGATCTGTTGGGCGTCACAGAAAAGGACAGGATGCAGGGAGCGACGGAATAGTGCAGAGAGAGAAAACAGGCCACTCTCAAGGCCAGTATTGACTGGGATTGTGGAGAAAAATGAGAATGGGGAAGAGAGTGGTGGCAAGAGAGAATAATAAATAAAAGATTAAATGGCTTGACATTGGCTTGGATGGGATTCGATGGAAATAATAATGTTACAGTGCGCATTTTGGTTCAGCCCAGTGAGATGATTAAAAGCCTGACAGGCTTTGCTGTGACTAAAAGCTTTGGTTGTGCCTTGTGTTTTGTATGTACAACAGGAATAAAACGATCTGGGATGTGCTGTTATTGGACAATAATCTTCAAGGCGCTTTGTGTTGGGCCGGATCACACCACCCTCACGTTGATTATCTTCCTATAACAGCACACTTTGTCATGTTTTGTTGGTCAGTTGTCTTCAATGTTCATGTACATCATTCACGTCACGTACGTTTCACCTTATACACATATAATATGGCATGAAATACAGTATGTCAGTGGATATGATTCAAAATATGGAAGAACTCATTTCCTTAGCGTTATATACAGTGCTTGGAAACAGAAAAGGTACCATGGCAGGATTCATTCCTCCACGGATGAAGGCTGACATGGTGAAATTCTGCCACTAAGCACCAATCATAGGAAGGTCAACCAACCAATCAGTCAACCGTACGGAAACCCCTGGAACATTCCATCATCTAGCAGCAGCCAGGGACTGCATGGACTCAAAAGCATAACCAAGTAGTAATGGATATTTGCAGGAATATCCGTTCCTGCAAATAGGAACGGATATTAACACTCCTAACACAAATGAGATGATGTGTACAGAATAGTAGAAAGATCCTATAGAACCTACAGATTCAGACATTGTAATAATAGATAATGAGCAGAAAAATCAGTGGTGATAGATGTAGCAATCCCAAGTGACAGTAACATCAAAAGGAAGGATATGTGATGCTGGAGATTTATAGAGAACTGAAAGAGAAGCAGAGAGAATGTCAAAAGGTACAGGTCGTATTGATGATAGAAGTCATTGTCACTGCAACGTAACATATTTAGGATAGACATTACATAACCCAGTTCAGTATATACACTCACTATCCACTTATCTTATAATGGGAAAAATGAATCTCAGTGACTTTGACCATGGCATGTTTGTTGGTTTTAGTAACTGATACTCTCCTGTGATTTAAATGTACAGCTGTTTCTATAGTTTACACAGAATGGTGCAAAAAACAAAAATATCCAAGTGAATGGTGGTTCTGTGGGCAAAAACACCTTGTTGATGAGAGAAGTCAGACGACACAGGAGCTGACTGGAAGGCCACAGTAATTCAAAAAAACCACTCTGCACTGACATGGTTAGCAGAAAAGCATCTCAGAATGCAAAACCATCGAAGCTTGAGGAGGATGGGCTACAGCTACATAGCTGCCTAGGTACAGTAGGTATGTACTAAAGGTACAAAAGATGTGCTCTTGAGGGTACCTTCAAGGAAAGGTACATTTTATTACCTTTTACTATAAAATATACTGGTGATCATTGATGCATTGCAGCTGTTTTGTGGCTCACAAATTCTGCTAAGCACCCAGAATATTTTAGCCCAGAATCTGGTTGCGTCTGCCAGGAGGTTAAAACTTGATCATCATCTTTCAACAAAATAATGATTGCCAAACCAGCACAGAAAAGACTGCAGGAATGCTGTCAAATCTCCTCATTTGACTATCACTGATTTTTTTATTTTTCCCAACAAACCTGTCAAAATTTTAAACCTGTATGTATCTGTGCGAACCTGAATGTAGATGTACGATGGACATCTCGACAACACAAAGACCGTAAACATACATCCAAAATAATTCACAAAGGCCCTGCATGGCCTTGACTTTCTTGAATGATGCAGGTTTTTGAAATTGCAAGTCCATCAGAGGGACCCTCATAACTTTGGGGAATTGAAGACGATTTTCCAAGAGCATTAGGAATCGCTGGACAGGTGCGCAATACAAGCTTTCACAATGCACTCCCTATTCAATACTGTAGCAAAATTCACTTGGAATATAACCAGCACAGAAACTTGCACACAATCATTATATAGCAGCGACAATTTCATGAATGTTTTCACTGGCAAAATTGAAAATATTCAACAACAAATTCAGACAATTAATTTACAACCAGACAGTCTTATAAGTAACCCTGTAGATAATAATATAGCAATATCACATCAACGATTAGAAGGTTTTACTCCCCTTACAGACGCCAAAATAATTTAATTGATTTCTTCATCACAATAATCAACTTGTATACTAGATTCCCTACCTCCATGTTTTTTCAAACAGATTATTCCAGAAGTAATCAAACCCCTTCTAAAAATAATAAATTCTTCCCTTAGCACTGGCTATGTACCGAAATCCTTTAAACTAGCAGTTATCAGATTCCTGATTAAAACACCTGACCTCGACCCCTGTCAATTGTCCAACTGTGGGCCAATATCAAATCTCCCCTTTATCTCCAAGATCTTAGAAAAGCTATGCTCTTACCTACATATGAATAACACCCATGAAATGTATCAGTCAGGACTTAGGCCTCATCATAGCACTGAGACAGTAAATGACCTACTACTGGCCTCTGATCAGGGTTGTGTCTCCTTGCTTGTGTTGCTTGACCTTAGTGCAGTTTTTGATACCACTGATCATACTATTCTCCTTCTCCAACCCCCCCAACATACACACACACATTTTTGCATTCACCCAGGTTATGTCCCAAGGAACCCTCATTTCTGTGTTATCTTCTGGCTCTCCCTTTTAGTTATGTTGTCATAGCTAGTTGCCAGAGTCCCTGATTGCACTCAAACAAAGTACATTGTCCTTAACCATTACGGGACAATAAGCATACCTAATATTCTCTCCCTCTCTATCCTTTTCTCTCACTCTCTCTGTCGAGCTACACATGATACTCCTGAGATACCAGTGATCCTGACCCCTTCTGCTCTCTGGATCTATCTGATCCATCCTCATGCCCTACTTCTGGTTGGAGTTTTCATCATTTGGAAGTTACATGCTCCTGCTGAGGATGGCCCCACATGCTGCAGCCTGGAGGTCACTGGGATTGCTGAAGATGATGCCCCTTGAAGACCATGAGGATGGCTTTGGACCTCAACTCATGTGAACAGTTGTGCTATGATGGCCAAGACTACAAATTGCTATTATAGCCTCAGCACTGCAATCACCACAAACAGTTTTGGGCTCAAGTCTCCATCAGTGAACAGTAGAGAAGTTCAACAAAACAGACTTCATGTAAAAACTGTAATGAATTTTCCTGGTTACACAACTGCACTATTTGACCATGTAGTATTAGTACATTAATAGAAGGGATTTATAATTACACTATTCTGTGTCACCCAGATGAGTATGGGTTCCCTTTTGAGTCTGGTTCCTCTCAAGGTTTCTTCCTCATATCGTCTCAGGGAGTTTTTACTCATCGTAATGATAAGGAAGGTAAAAGAGAAGCCATTAGTCACTCGAAAAGAGTTGCAGGATGACCTGAAAGCAGCAGGAGCAAAAGTTACACAGAGAACAATAAGCAGTGAACTGCACCACAATCATCTCTGTTCCTACACCTCACTCAATACTCCTCTGCTAAAAAAGCACAGAGATGTGCATCTAAAAGTATTTACACAAATCAGACCTCTTTTAAAAGAATAAAAGAGGCAATATGAAATGAAAATAGTACTCTTAGACAATATTCAGCTTGTCAGGTTCTGAGAAAGAAGGTTTGCCCGTATGATCCTAAGAACACCATACACACAGTGAAGCACGGCGGTGGGAGCATCATGATATTAGGCTGCAAATGCTACTACAGCGTTATACGTTGTTAAAAGAGGATACTAGAGAAGATTTTAATCTTAGCCCAGAAACTGAATTTGGGGAGAATGGATGGACATCTCGACAAGACAAAAACCCCAAACATAAAGTAAAAATCACTCACAAAGACCCTGCATTTTTATGCCTGTCTTTAATCCTATTCAACATTTATGGAAGATTTGGAAATCGCGAGTCCATGATAGGGACCCTCATAACCTTGGGGAATTGAACAACAATGCTGGAAAAAGCTAATTACTTCTTACTTGTCTCGAAGCTGTAATTGTCAACAAGAGCTTTGCAAAAAAGTACTAATGTTGGTAATTTGCCATGTCTGAATCAGTTCCCTATCAATTTTGTTTTTCTGTATGTATCTGCAACAAGCTGGATTTTATATTATTGGCATGGGCACACACGCACCATAATATGAAGATATGTGCTACTTATTTAGAGAAAACGTTAAGGCTTAGAGATTTGTAGGAATGAAGCAGTGCTACTGTGGAAATCAAGTTAGAATGAGAACTATTAGACCCCATCTCTCTAATTTGTGTTTTCTGCTGTTCCAAGCCAGAGGCAGTAAATTATAGGCTGCATTGTGTATTCTCTAAGATATACTTTGCATCATGCATTCTCTTAGAAGTTCCCTTTAAAGCCATAAAAAAAATTCTCACATTTCAGTTCTCTCAGATGTTGTATTCTGTTTCTAACTACTGCATCTCTGGCCTGTATCAGATGAGACACACGGCTAAAAGATCAAGCTTGGATGTTTCATACCAAATTTAGATTTGGATTATAAATTTAGATTATACTAATGTTGTTTTGCAGGAACATGTTGCTTGGGTACAAAGTGCAAAGTTGAAAGGTTTATCCAGCCACAGAGATTCTGCGGTAGTGTTCCTCACTAATTAATTTTTTCCCCCCTAAAATGGCCCAAGGCTCAGAATAAGCAAACCTCTGCTTATCATTTCATAGCTAGAAGCTCTGTATCAGCCCCTTTAGATATGCTAATTAATTAAATGGAGTGCAACAGATAGATCATTAAAACTGCATTTATAAATTCTGTGTATTCTAATAATTTACATTTGCTGCAAGATGTATTCATATTGTAAAAAAGAAAAAGAAAAATGGCTGACACCTGAGACAGAGCATTTGCTGGAAAGTGTTTTCTTAGGAATGTTTTGCTAGATGCACACTATTATCATCCATGAGGAAAGAACAGAAACAGTGCTCTTTTGTTAGATAATAACACTGCAGTGCTGCTAACTAATGCGTATTAGTTGAATGAAGTTGAATTAAGATAAGATAAGATAATACTTTATTAATCCCCAGATGGAGAAATTAGGGAAGAATTACAGAGTGGAGGCAATGGCAAGCCACCATCCTAAGGCGGCCAGATTTCTAGAATAATGTTGTTTTGTAGCAAATTTATATTAAATTTGGACACTTTTGTTTCAGGTCACATACTGCATTAATGCTGCAGAAAATGTTCTCCTGCAAGTTTCACCTATGTAATTATAAATGACGTTGGATGGAAAGATTTTAAATCAACAAGTAGCAATCCTGGCAAGGATTTTGGGATCTAAAAGCATTTACACAAATCAGATCTATTTTAAAAGAATAAAGGAAATCAAACGAAAAAATATTACAACTCTTTGGCTATAATTCAGCTCGTCATGTTTGGAGAAAGAAGTATGATCATAAGAACACCATACACACAGTGAAGCACGGTGGTGGGAGCATTATGATATAGGGCTACTTTTCTGCAAATGCTACTGTAGTGTTATGCATCGTTGATGGAAACAGGAATGGAGCCATGTAGTCGGACATATTAAAGGAGATTTTAATCTTATCAGCCATGAAACTGAATTTGGGGGAGAAGATGGGCATCTCGACAAGACAAAGACCTCAAACATAAAGCAAAAGTAACTCACAGATGTCCTGCATTTTTATGCCTGTCTTGAATCCCATTCAACATTTATGGAGGATTTGGAAATTGCGAGTCCGAATCAAAGGGACCCTCATAACCTCTGGGAATTGAAGACGATTTGCCAAGTCCAAAGGGCCAGAATTGAACAACAATGCTGGAAAAAACTAATTACTTCTTATTTTAGATTGTGTCAACAAGAGCTTTGTAAAAAAAAAATAATAATAATAAATAAAAAAAAGTGCAGATGTTGGTAATCTGTCATGTCTGAATCAATTCCTTATCAATTTTGTCATTATCACTAAACTTGGTTGCCTCTGCCAGATGGTTAAGGCATAGATGAATCTTTCAACAAGACAATAGTGATTCATGTTAGATCCAATCCATAACCACGTGCTGAAAATATAAAATATCAGTGGAAGGGATGGAAGACTGGAAGGAAAATTTGACAAAATCCCTACATCTTCAAGATATTAAACATTCCTTTCTTTGGTATAAATGTTTTGAAATTCTAAAACTTTGTTGATTTCCAGTTTAAAAATCCCATTCTTTTAGACCTCACTGTACATCCAGTACTACATTAAACTCAGTAGATTGCAGCAACTGGCAAGTGAGACTGATTGCCTGTGAATGTCCATGCATCAACTTAATTATGCATCAATATATATGTGATGCTCCATGGGATGGCATACAGAACCCCTTATATCAGTCAGGCACAGAACCAATAAGCAGTCGGGTGATTTTGAAAGATTTAATCTTGGGAATGGAGGCAGGATTGTAAAATGTGTCATAAATAATAAGCTTGGACCTCTGCTTTGATGATCCAGCATGTGGGTTCTGAGATGAGGTGAAGAGGTGGATAGCGGGTAAATCATATTTTTGGCTATCAAACTAAAACATGTCAAATATCTGAAGTCATTTGCAAATGTTGACCAAATCTCTATATCTCATGTTGGGATGAGAGTTGCTCTGAGCGCTAGATGATGCCTGTTTACAAATGATAAAAAAGAACAGACTTCAAGAATTAATGAAGACACTGGTGCAAACCAGAATAGGTTGTTTTCTGAACTCTAATGTTTTTTGTGGGAGAGTAATGCTGACATCTTTTGGGTTGTTTAAGAAACGCAAGCATGTCTGAGGTCCTCTTGTACGGTCAATTAAAATACTTACACAAAATTTATTGTGTACGGGTTTGCCAAGGTACAATCCTGTAGGCATATAGCAAATAAATGCAATGTGATGTGAGAAATTTGAGATTAAATGGGATGCTTTATAGTTCATTAGAAGGTTAGAAGTTTCGAGAAGGAATTCACCATTCGTGGAAGCTCATATTTTTGAGCTCAGGGAAAAGAGGAAATGATCAAAGGCAACAGACAATAGACTTTCTGGAGACTTGGAAGAAATTTTTATGTATTTAATATATAATATGCAAACTCAACTTATGCAAAATGTAGCCCTGAATATGCCTTTTTGCCCTATCTTTTAAAACTGTGTTGTTAAATTACTCATAAGCATCTGTCTGTCAATCATTTTTTTTTAATTATTCTATTTGTAAAGAAAATGGCCACCGCCTGCCAATAAGTCACTGCAAGGTTGGAGCTTAATTGACTCATACAGCTATAACACATGATGTGTATTGGATGGATTCGCACAAAAAAAATGTGAACAGTACAGTAGATATAAAAAGTTTTTTGTTTTTTTTTGTTTTTTAAATGTTTTACATGTGAAAAAAAAAATTGAGACCCAAGATTAATCGGGGGGGGGGGGGGGGGGGGGGGGGGGGGGGTTACATTAACCTGGTTGCATAAGTGTGCATACACCTAAACTAATACTTTTTTGAAGAACCTTTGGATTTTATAACGGTATTCAATTTTTTTGGGTAAGAGTCAATCAACTGGCACATCTTGACTTGGCAATATTTTGCCATTCGTCCTTGCAAAAGGATTTTAACTCTGTCAGATTGGCTGGGCATCTCCTGTACACAGCCCTCTTCAAGTTACCATGCAGAGTTTTGATTGGATTTTGGTCAGCCATTCCAAAACCTTGAACTTGTTTTGGTGAAGCCATTCCTTTGTTGATCCATGATCCATGAGCCAATAAGCTCATGTATATCCTGAGGGTCAGTGCTAATCCTCTGACTTTGAGCAAAACTCACTTGTAACGTATTTATGACCTAAAAGTTCCTGTATTTATTACCTGAATGGTCATCAGTGTATCACCTTGCTTAATTGGTTTATTACACCACAGCTCTGAGTTCTCCATTCTGATTGGTCAGGGGGTGTGGGACCATTTTCTATAACAGTAGCTCTGACAGTAGAGCAGATGCAAATCACGGGTTTATATGAATTCTATAGTTATCTACGTTATCGTTTCTATAGTAGCAGCTCGTTCACTGGGATTTGTACAGGTTATAGCTGCTATAGCGTACGTGAGAACAGGAACGAATGTATAATTCGTAAACAGATAAAAGCGTATAAATAAATAAACAAACAATTCCATAGTTGACAAATCGTTGTTGTGTAAGAGGAATAAAAGACGTTGGGATGTGCTTTTACTTCAGGATGGTAACAGTAACTTCTCTTTATCGCATCCTGGAGCTCATTTTTATTAAAGCAACAGAACGACACGAGGAGTGTTTTATTCATTGCATAAAAGGATCAAGCTACGTTAACTTACATACAGGAGCATCTCAAAAAAATGTGAATATCGTGGATTTCAAAATATTGGAACAAGATGGAGGCGATATTTTGAGATTAAAGAGAAAAAAATTAAACTTTTCCACGATATTCGCATTTTTTTAGCTGTACCTGTAAAGATCCTAAAAGCAAAAATCAGGTGAAATTAATGACACTGCACTGTGTGAGTGTTTTCTCGTTATCTTTTCTAGATTATTCCGCGGGTGCAGGAAGTATCTGAGACAGAGAGCGATCTGAAGTCTGCATCAGAGAGAGAGAATGAAGAGAGGGAGAGAGAGAATGAAGAGAGAGAGAGCAATAGAGAGAAGTGTTTGTGCCATTGTTCATGGTTTAAAAGCTGTTCTTGGTTTTAAAGCTGTTCATAATGTGTACATAAGGAAGAGAGAGAGAAAGGGAGAGAGAAGGGAGGAAGAGAGAAGGAAGAGAGAGAAAGGGAGAGAGAAGGGAGAGAGGAAGAGAGATGGAGAAGGGAGAGAGAGAGAAAGGGAGAGAGAAGGGAGAGAAAAGGAAGAGAGCTAGAGAAGGGAGAGAGAGATGATGCTGCGGGAAGTATGTGAGACAGAGAGCGGTCTGAAGTCTGCATCAGAGCGAGAGAAGGAAGAGAGAGAGAGAGAGAGAGAGAGCAATAGAGAGAAGTGTTTGTGCCATTGTCACTAACAAATGGCTGAAGTGCTGTTCATGGTTTAAAAGCTGTTCATACATTCCAGGCAATATAGGTGCACACAGTTATCTTGCATAACTCAATCCAGTTATACAAACCTGCCTGGAATTTGTTACGTTACATCCAAAGAATGGGTCAAAGATTTTTGTAAGTAATAGCCCCATTTCCAGAAAATTTGGGATTTTTTTTCTAAAATACATTGAAAACAAAAATCTGTGACTTGTCAAGTCTCTTGAAACTTTAATTAACTCACAAAAGTACAAAGAAAATATATTCAGTGTTTTCACTGACCAACTTAATTGTATTTTGTAAATATAAACAAATTTAGAATTTAATACTTTCAGCACACTCAAAAAAGTTGGGAAAGAGGCTAGATAAGACTGAAAAGTTTATAGAATATTTCTTTTCTTTGTACTTTTGTCATTCAGATTTCAATGATATCTTTTTTATTTTGTAAGGCACTTTGAATTATTGTTATTATTATATGGCTGAATAAGGTAATGCGATATTAAACTCCAACGCCAAACTTCTGCTCTAATCACCATGACTTCCTGACACGTTTCGTGTTACATTCTAGTTCTTTCCTTACACCTCTCTGCTGCTGGCTGTCTTCATGTACGTTCCCACGCTGTTCTGGCGCTTTTAATTATTATTGTTATTATTGTTAATAAAAAAAACTATACACGTTTATGGGAGTTGTTCTTCGTGTGCGTTTTCACTCTTTACACCGAAGCGCAGTTGAATTCACGAAGCTGATTGCTCGTTGTTTCTGTAGTAACGACAACTAACTCGTACTGCCTCGCACGCTGGACGCTCCACATAAACATAAACCCAAGCTGTCAAATACGGTGAGGTTTTCTGTGAGGAGATATTGATGTCAATTTTTGGAAGGAGTCTCCAGTGTCGGTGCTTTGTCACAGTCTGAGGTAAAGCCTCTTTTCTTTTTCAGGCCCCCCCCCTTAATCGTACCCGAGTTTGCTGTACCTCTCTGACGTTAGTTTATCCATCACCAATAAATCACCTTTAAAGTCTAACCTTGTCCTGCAAACTCAGATTTAGTCCTTAGTCAGTAGTTCAACCCGTAGGTACTAGTGTCAGTGTGTTTCAGATGAGAATGTTTGTTTAGTCTAGGACAGACATCAACTTTTACATAGCAGACAATAAAAATAAACTCTCAGAATATGATCTTGCTCACATGTACAAGTGCATTACTCTGTAAGGTTCTCAACATTTAGACCGGGCTATCTTTAAAAATAAAGAAATAAAAATTCCAAGGACTATGATCAGGAGAAATGAATTGAGTCGAATGAATCAGGAGAAATGAGATGTTTCCTGTCATTTGATTCGAGTGAATAAATTATACTGTAGTCTACAGGAAGGTAAGAAGGTCTTCATGTTCACGAATTGCTCAGTTGAGTTAAACCCATTCAATTCTCCAGTAAAACAGGTTCGTAACTATAAGAACAGCTATAATAAATAATAAATACGTTCAATAACGGTGTGCTGTGATTTCCACCACTTTAACAAAGTTCCACCACTAAAACAAATCAAACATGACCATCTAACTATGTCTGATGGATCCCGAAGTGCTTTTATAAATGTTAGATGTTCATTTTTACCAATACGGTTTGGTCATCAACCTTTCGCCCGAGCACAGGAAACACTAACACGTGTCGTATCGCCCGTGTTTGTGGAGCTCATTAACGGTTTTGCCTGGTTTCTGGTCCAGGAAAAACATCTTCACAAATTACACCCAACAGCTGTCGCCTTCTGTTGCCCTCTGAAGCAAGCACCCTGTTTTCTACGCAGCATTTCTGTTGTTGTTTTTAATCCCCAATAATTGGAGCACTTTGCTGGACACATGATTCAGGGTTCCGTTCGCTCTGATGAACTTTTATTCCCGAACTGATTTGAAGTGAAGTTCTCCGAATGCACGCTGGAAGGAGTACGCCAACGTTCACGCGACTTTTCCGAAGAAGCGGGCGTCTGCTCTGGAAGTCGAGTCCGTTCAGGCATAAAAGTGAATTAGCTAGAACAAACACAGCTAATGTGGCATGTGCGATTGGACAGCCACTTAACAGCATTAGAGGTTCTGTGCACGTCTGATGCGCTTTTTTTCCGCTGACTCTGACGAAGCCGACCTGCTCAGGTATAAAGGTGGAGAAGAGCCACGGCTCGTCCTCAACCACCTCTGATCTCTCAGCGTCTCCGACCACCTTCGTAGAGCATCTCCTCCGTCAAACTAACACAGGTAAGACAATCACATCTCCTATTATTTATTCATTTAATGGTTCTTTTGGGTTGTGTATATGTTCGGAAGAGCTAGCCAAACCCTATACTGCTTTAAAGATATTTACATTTTCTGTTATACTTTGGTATAGATTATTAGCAGATGTAAATATCTTGAACAGTGACGTACAGATGTGGGATCGGGATCAAATAAAACATATCGGGGTTTCCTTTCGAAAGAGTTTCTTCAAAACGGAAAGAAACATAAACTATTTCGGCTGTAAAATAAGATTTGACTCGATTTCTTACAAATTTGTATGAGCCCTAACTCCTAAATAATTTTAACCTTTGAGAGAATTGTTGCTTATAGCTGCTTTAACCCAGAAACTAACTTGTTTCTCAGGCAGACAATTATCTGTAAAACGACATTATAAAGCATGGAAAGAATTATGTTTAAAATGTTTATTATTTTTTATAATTATATATAATGAGAAATAAAACACTTCATGATGTGTCTGTCTGCTTCCTGTTGGGTCTCCACCTCATCCCAAGTGGGGATGGTTTACTTTAGTTACACGGTGTCTGATCACAGAGTCTAATCAAATACAGTGTTCTTCTTTTCTTGTTCCTGCCCCTCTGTGTCACTCAGACAATGGCGATTTGGCTCCAGGGTGGTGCTCTGCTGTTCGTGCTGGCGTTCTACAGTGCAGGAGTCAATGCTGGGGCACCCCAACACCTGTGTGGTTCTCACCTGGTTGACGCCCTGTACCTAGTCTGCGGCCCGAACGGGTTCTTCTACAACCCTAAAAGAGAGGTGGATCCTCTGCTGGGTAAGGAATAATTCACGTTTAAATGTGATTCTTTCTAGTGTTTATCCTCAGATTGAAAATGGAACCAACGTTTTTGGATGACTGATTTATGAGGCCTGTTTCCAGGGTTCCTTCCCCCAAAATCTGCTCCGGAGGGGGAGCTGGCTGAATACCCCTATAAAGAGTACAGTGAGCTGATGGTGAAGAGAGGCATTGTGGAGCTGTGCTGCCATAAACCCTGCAGCTTACACGACCTGCAAAACTACTGCAACTGAAACACCAGCAAACTGTCGTATTACCTGCTGCGAATGAGACGACAGCCTGCTTAATTGTGGGGGTTTTCCCTAGAAAATAAAAAGGTACATCAAATGAACTTTTACCGTGTCGTGGTTCTTCTTTAGTGACACATAAAGCATGAACTATACAAACAAGACCATGAAGAACAACACTTGAATCAGACATTATAGACTTTGACTAAGTTAAAAAAAAAAAAAAAAAAAAAAACTTGAAAAGCAGGATACTAAAGCAAATATTCACATTTATACATTTAGCAGACGTTTGTCCAAACAGTGGGTTTAAAACGACCCAAATTGGGTTATTTTTAGCCCAACTGCTGGGTAAATATAGAACAGAACACATTCTGGGCTAATCTAACGCATCAAGTTGGGTTGTTCATTTTAACCCAGCAAAACAGGTTGTTTTTTCAACCCAAAGGACAGTTTCATTTTTATAAAAAAAAAAAAAAAAAAAAAAAAAATGCTGGGTTCATTTTATGTCATAAATGGGTTCGTATTTTCCGGGTTATTTTCACCCTAACAAAAAAAAAAACAATCTGTCAATTACAAACCATCAGCTAACCATTTAAACTATTAACAATACTGTTTCTTAATGGTATCCACTAGATATAACATGTCACCAATAGAAGGACAACAAAGTAGAGTCCAGGAGAGACCCAAAGGGACCATTACAGTTTCATTCAAACCAACACAATTCCCATTATAACCATTAAAACAATTAATTCTTTCAATTGCTTTTTTTTTCCAGCAGGGATCAAATTAATTGTTGCAAATGATGAGATGAGCTACAACGCATATAATAATAATAATAATAATAATAATAATAATAATAATAATAATAATAATACTATATATTTTTTTAAAACACTAAATACACAAAAAAAACAGAATACAAGCCCTAATATTTAAATGGTGTTTAATGATTTGTAAATTATATCGAAAACATTACACTGTTATGAAGATATTTGCAATTGTTTGTACTAGGTCTCATTATGTTTGGGGCTAGAGCTCGTTGCGTTTACACTGTTTGGCCAGCAGGGGTCGCCAAAGTGTGGCGTGAAACAGTGAATCATTTTGATTCAATTCATTCGAAGCTTTGAAAAGCTTCGTTTTTCCCTTCAGTACTATTAATAGATTTTTTTTAACAATTCGTTTAGTATATTATTATCAGTATTATTATTTTTATTTTTTTAAGATCCCCGGATGCTAGTAAATTAGCATGTCACTGACTTACTAGCATTAGCATGTTCTGTTTAGGCTGGATTAGCTGAAATGTTTCTCGTGCATGCTGAAGTCTTTGCAGAAAGCTACAGAATGTTATTGCTTTAATATTAACAGCCACATTTGTGCTAGCCATGTTACAGAACTGTATCACAGTTTATGTGTTCTGTATGAACGCAGAAATGAATTTTTGTATAAAATGCGAATAGAATGTGGTGACAGTTATACAGGATAGTTTATAGTGAGAAAAATCGGATGGGAGGATCAAGGGGTTCAATTCAGAAAACAAGTTAATCACACTAATATAAGTGAACTCTACTGGAAATATCCTATATACTCACAAGTGCAAAACCTTTAAGTTCAGGTTCAACCTGCACTCCCTGAGCAGCTTCTTATGACTGGAACGCCTGATTCAAATTTTATGGAATTGAAAATTTAAATATGCAACATACAATAATGAAATGTTCATATGACGTACTTGTACATCAACCGGAGGCTAAAATACGACAATAAATGTGTTCATGATACTGCTAGAAATACAAAATAGAGCCAATCTAAAAAATTACACAATTAAAAACACAATCATAAAAATATATAAAATTGTCCTATTTTTATATACAATTCTGTAGAACCGCACAAAATAAACGAGTGTCTTATTGCGTGCAAAACAAAGTGCCTTTACGAAGACATGCAAGGTCCGCTAATCCAGGCTCGATCCAGACTCCAGATCATTCACTAAGAACGGCTCTTTCTCCCGGAGGATTTTACAGAATTCTTCTTTCACAGCTCTTCCACCCGTGTCGAGAGATCTGTACAGGAGCCTCATTTGCTTATAAGATGTTGATTCCTCTTTAATGTCATAGTACATTTCATCACGAATCATGTTCTTGCTTTTTAAACAGTCTGCTATCTCCATTACAGAAGAAACTCTCTGAATGAGCGTTTCTCTGTGTTTGTCCACAAACTCAGCACCTAAAATGCAGATGATAATCGAATGATTGTAAACATTAAACATTTAGACAGTGTACACAGCAACTGGATTAGATATGCAGCAGTATTTCATAGAAATATTTTAATATTTAAAACACAAAAAACAAATATATTTGCCATATAGTCTAACGTGAAATGTGCAATCTAATGTGAAACTTCCACCGAGTTCAATGTTACAGAGAGCCTTACCTGTTCTATCCATTCTGGCTCTCTCTGTACCTGATGCGACAAGACAGAAAACTAGACTTGATCATCTCATTAATATACAGCCCGAGCTACAGTTCCTGAAAACGAGCCAAAACCATTCGTTCATATTCAGTAACCAATAGGGGTGTTTCACTCTGTGTTTCACACCTGACCTAGCTGCTATTTTACACTATGTTTACAGAAGCAAGCAAGAAAGTGACACTCAACCATTGATTTCTTCAATTTCCCCACTCACAGCTTTAGTTCCTACCTGCAATTACTTCCTAAAAATCTTATCCTTGTACTGCTGATAGACGACATCTGTATAAGTGTACAGAGCTAGTCCATAGCATGTACCACGTAAATCAAACTTAACTTCTATTTACATTGAACTGGTGGGTATAAATTATATAGTGGGCTGTAGGCTAATCATTATTGTTACTACCATATCTTATCCAAGATAAAATAATAAATACATAAATAAATAATTTTAAAAAACTGGACAGGCCACACCACAAGTGACAATAGCACCCACTACAAGCCCACAAGAGACTACAAACTACAACATTGCTTCAGTGGCCCTGGCTTTTATGAATTTGGAAAATTGAGGTCAGAAATATCTAGTCTATTGTCTAATAATTATTTATTTTAGGAGTTTTGCAGGAATGTGTGTGTATATATCCTCTGCTTTAGTGGTATTGTAGGCTGTTTTGGTATTCATGACTTACTGCAGATACCACATTCTAGACCTAGTTGTTCTTTTCATTTCCTTGTGGCTTTCTTCAAGGCTCTCCTCCCAAAAACATACCAGTTGGTGGACTGGCTGCACTAACGTGTGTGTGCGTGTGTGCGTGCGTGCGTGCGTGCGTGTTGCCCTGTGATGACCTGGTGTCCCATCCAGGTTGTATTCCTACCTTGAGTCCCGTATTCCCGGGTGTAAGGATGTGTTCTAGCTCCGCTACAACTCTGTTCAGGATAAACAAATGAAAATTGCTTCTATGCAAATATAAAAACTCTGTTAGGAAGATGACAAACTACAGTACATTTTTTGTGTGTGTTCGTTCCATCATACCACCCATTCCTATACGGCACATCCCCGTGTGTTTCCTTACATAAATGTTGTATAATCTCAGATTGTCACAATATCAGGGTTTTTTATTTTGACACCAGTACCAGGTGTATTGTGATTGTCAATACTAAAACGATACTTTTAAATGAGTTATTTCGTTAGATAACGACTTAACTAAGTAGCATTAGTGCTGCATCAATCAGGACTCCATAAGAATGCCATATGTTCACAAAGGTCATACATGTGGGTGGCACACATTCACAGTCTACCTGCCCTGGATTTAAGAAACCATTCTGTAGGTGTCAGTGATAACACAAAGATAAGAGCCATGTTTTTACTTCTGCCATAAGGTGGATTGCTTACTATAGGGTTCACACTTGAGTACTGATCACCCTTGAGTACAACTTTTTACTTGAAAGAGCCACTTTTCATAAAAAAGTTTCTCATTTCCAGAGTAAATGGCATCTGTGTGTCTCATCTCTATGGTCCTTGGATAAAGAAAGGATAGACCTTACTTATCATGTTTCTCATAGACTTTTCAAGGTCAAACCAACGAGGACTGTACTGTAAGTGTAGCCAAACAATATACATTCGAACAGTAGCATTTTCCATAACAATGCGACTGAATCTGTATAGGAAATAAAGATTAATATAAAGAAAACAAAACACTCTGAAAACCACTCAGACAAGCTTATTACAAAGTCCAATATTCAGACTACATGTAATTCTACTACAGGTTCATTAACAACACTGCAATGTTTTTTTACTGATGAGCCTCTGAAAACAAGTTCTTTATTTCAAAACATAAACAGTACTTTTGAGGTCAGATATTTTTAAAACAGTAGAATCAACATGTAAAATCTGAAAAGCTTCCAAATGACTGCCAATGTTTAATTAATTATTACCAGGGTAAAGTTTCCCATTGATAAACGAGGCATAAAACATATATCAAACATACCGTATCTCAGATAACAGACAGATACAATAGCAGTATAGAAGAGGGAAGAAAAACAGTTGATGATTGATCAAATTTGTCTGAATAACATTTGATAAATACAGGTATTCTTTCTGATTTACTTTCTGAGTATTTTTATATTACTCCAAACCCATGTAAAAAAACTGAAGGGAAAAAAAACTACTGCTTGCAAAAGTATTCAACCCCCAGGTTCCAGAAGCTCAAGATGAATGCTATTGTTTTACTTAGGACCAAATTCACTTTTAATTGGCCTTCACCTGTGAAATATTAAAACATCTACCATTTTCTTTGTCATTGAGCAGACTGAAGGAAAGGAGTAAAAATGAAGACTAATGAGCATTCTAAGGAAGTTCAATATCATTTAATAGAATTTCCTTACTTAGGAATGAGGTGTAAAATGATATCCAAGAGGACATCCCAGTAATCACTGTCACGTCAATAGTTAGGATGCAGCATCACACCAACCAAGCACTACCAGGACAAGGCCTTCCCTCAAAACCCAGTGCAAACCCAAGACAGAGACTGTTGAGCTCTTAACTGTTAAGAGCTCTGTATGTATTTTCGAGGACTGTATGGGAGGTTGGCTAGAAAGAAACCATTGCTCAAGAAAAGCCACATGAAGGCACAAGAGTGATCCAGTGAAGATGTGGTTTTTTGGTGTGATGAGATCATGATTGAGTTGGTGTATTTGGGGAAGTTTCAAAGCACGGTGTGGTGTAAACCTAACACAGGTCATACCTCAGTTAAAACCATCCCTAACAGTGAACAATGGTGGTGGCCACATCATGCCCTGGGGATGCTTTTCATCCTCAGAATCGGGGCTTCTTATCAGAAATTTGACGGAGAACAGACGGGGCAAAATATAAGGTGGTAGTACAAGAAATCCTGCTTCAGTTTGCTAACAAACCCCCATAAAAAAAACCCTCAAGCTTGGGAGAAAGATTCAATTTCAGTAGGACAACTTTGCCAAACACAAGACCAATACACAATAAGCAATCCAGATCTGAATCTCACTGTGAATCTGTGGTACTGCTTGAAAATTGAAGAATGGGCAAAAATGACTCTCAAACAGTGTGCAAAGTTGAAAGGAAAGTACTAGCCTGAAAGGACTGAATACTTATGCAAGCAAGATTTTTTCTTCATTTTTTTTAGATCAGTGACAAATAATGATTAGTTGAAAATGTACTTGAAGAGCATAATGGTTTGCAATAACAATGCTGTCTGGTGTGCTATCTGTGTGAGTGTCATTTGTAATCCAGATGAATCTGATGACTTTGAAGGAGGATGAATACTTGAAGGCACTGTACTTGGTTGGAATATTTACTTTGTTTACAATAACACAACTGAAAAATGCAAGCATATGTGCTCTCCATTAAGTGTTAACTAAACCTGAACTGCTCCGATCTCCAGTTCCTCGACCAAGAAGGGCTGCTTCTTTTTAAGAATTTGATAGAATTCAGCTTTCACTTTTCTTCCTCCTGATTCCAGATGTTTGTACAGTTCTCTCATTTTCTCTTGAGGTGTTGACTGTACCTCAATGTAACTGTACATTTCCTTAGTGATCATTTCCTTGCTTCTTAGACTGTCCGCGATCTCCATGATTGAAGTAACTCTCTGAATGAGCATTTCTCTGTGCTGATCCACAAAGTCAGCACCTAAAATGCAGACAGTAATCAAATGATTGTGAACATTAAAGAGACTTTGTAAGTGTTACACATCACACTTCCAATGCATCAGGATATTGGATTGGTGAAAAATCAGCATCACCCATGGAGAACTAATTTCATTTACAACATTTACAGGAAGTTGTCAGAGTTGTAGTAATATTTTATAGAAATATTTCAATGTTTAAATTTGAATGGACTTGTAGGACAGTCTGTTGTGTAAGTCTATCTGGAGTCTCTTGCTTCCAAGAAGTAAACAAAGTCAGACTTACCTGTTACATCTGTTTTGGGTGAGGTTGCCTCTATACCTAATGTGACAAGACAGGAAATAAGGCTTGATATGACTTCATGTAATTTTTTTTTTACAGATTTAGTTATAGTTACGGGCCTCACAGTGGTGTTGGTGTTGCTGTGCACATGCCACCAGACACAAACACTAAGGAAGCGCTTGGGACATTTTACTCACAAGTCCGTGTAAATTACAGACTGCACAACCAGATGGTCTCTTCGTCAATGCTGGGGACTTTAATCAAGCTAACCTCAAACTAGTCCTATCTATATTGCACTGAAATGTCTAGTTTGCAAACAGAGGAAAAAACACATTGGTCCAGGCATTCACAAATGTACTTGAAGCCTACAAAGCCGAACCCCACCCCCGCCTCAGACGATACATATTCACTAGGCTAAATCCAGCCAACAGACCACTGCTCAAATGAAAGAGGCCAGTTCTCAAGCAACTAAGAATATGACCAAAGGGTGTCACTTCAGCTCTATTAGACTGCGTTAACTGTACAAACTGGTCTATGTTTAGAGAAGCAGGGTTAGGGTGACGATGACGTCACCACTGATATGGAGAAGTGCACATCATCTGTTACAGGCTACATTAGCAAGTGTAAAGAAGCTGTCACTGATTCCAAGAACATCAGAGTTAACATTAAGTGTGGTTTTTGTTTCAACCTTGTAATGTTGCCTTCAGATCAGGTGACATGATAGCACTCAGCATATGCTGCAGCAGTGAAGCATCCCTACCGAATGTGCTGAGTGACTTCTACACTTGGTTTGAGGCACAGAACGACATTCCTATGAGAAAGTCCACACTTCCACCAGTCAACCATGTGCTCTGTCTGTTTAAAGTGGATGTAAGGAGAACTCTATCTAGGGTTAATCCACAGACAGCCAGACAGGACCTGTTCTGTATGACTGAGGCTTTCATGGTGACTCATATCAACCTAGCAGGCCATACTAACTTCATGGAACTGCCTAATTGGCAATACAACATCTGCTTGGCTTGCCAATTCAAATGTTCAAGAAGGCGAGACCCTTACTGCTTATCAGGAGTTGCACTAGGCTAGGCTGGATTAGCACTGTCTGTCAATTGACCATCATGCCTGGTAACATCAATACCCCATGATGTTAGCTGTGGCAGGTTGCCATACTCGACTGGAAGTAGGTGAACTATTCAAGACAGATTAAAGAGGCCATGAGTATCCTCAAGGCAAAGACTACACATGTAGAAGTAGATGGTCGAAGGTCAAACTACTACTGTCCTGATCAAATTTAAGCAAGTGTGACCTGTCTACTCTCCACTGGGAGATGATAAGACATGTGTCTTGCAACCTATGGCTTATAGCTTCCTGTGGACGTCAGATAGTCAGGGTCAAGTTCACTTTAGTGTACTTGGTGTCCTATTCCAGAGTTGCCATTAAGTGTCTGCACTCAATGCCTTGGCTAGATTCCAAGACACTTAACAATGTTAACTTGATTTAAGTTTGTATCTTGTTGATTTAAGGCATTTTTTGACACTTAAATGTCAGAAATATAGGATCTCAACAAAAGTCATACTTGTTATATCAACTCAGTAACGCTGCTGGTGAAATCACATGATAAGAAGCTCCTGGAACTTGCAGAAACAAACAAATGGATCCAAGGGTCTCCCTTCCTGCTGCAAAACCCCAGTGAAAGACTTAAAATTGTCCGACCTGTTAAGTGGAACATCTGTGACATTACTGGTGCTGCCGTAAACCAGCCAGATCCCAAGAGAACCATAGGTGCGGAATATGTTCAGGAAGAAGTACCCTAAATTGCCCTCACAGAGGTGGAGGTGATTCAAAGCCATTGGGATATGTATCTTCTTAGGATTCTGAACCAGTGACTCCAAATGTTCTTCTGATGGGGTAGCCATAGGGATCCTTACTTCGTATTGTGTACCCAAGGAGGAGCTCCTGAGTGGCTGCTGATGCAGATACTTGCAAGTGTTGGCAGGCCACTTTTGATATTGCTTAATCTGGCTCAACTTACATGCCAGAAGTGATAAGCTACACTAGCTATCACAAAAGAGTCTTTGGTGATGATTGTGGAGCCCCAGATGCCTGTGGCCCTTTGACCACTGGGAAAGTTCATCCAAGTCCACCCACAGTTCAAATAGTTATGTCAGGGCAGCTGACATGAGGGTGAAGGAGGGAAAGTAGACCCGACTGAATGTCGGGCTTGTGGTTCTTCAAATCAGTGAAGAGAAAAGTTCTCATTCAGTAATTACGTTCTGTACATTGGTGGCACTTGGTTGAAGATAGGACTGCAGGCTTTGGTACAGATTCAGGGATATTTAAAAAATCAATAATGGGAGAATACTAAATGAAATCACACAAGCAGCAAAGAAACAGGACTAAGACTAAGATCCAGCCTTGATACAAATTTATGAGTTCCAACTATTAAGTAATGGTTGATTTTCTTGCTTTTGTCCATGAGGATAAATAGATAAATATAGCCAGTCCACCTACTGAGATGTTTTTGGAAGGTGGGAGGTGACTGCAGAACCTTTGTCGTTCTCTCCAATAATGTCTTTTCCTCTGGTCTCATCTTTTGTAATATATTTGAGTCTTGGTGAAAAAAGAGACAAGTTGTTGTCATAATTAAGATAATTGAAAATGACTATTCTACGGAAAACAGAAGATTGACTGATTTACAAAATAACTCACACACATGTTCGTTGAACACTTTTAACATCCTCTCCATCAGTCTCTCATCCTCTACTTCCTTCGACTCTTCTACTCGTCGTAATGTCTTCGGGACCTTTTCGAAATGATAGCATCCTTTTTCTGTAATCATCTGTATCTTCAGCAGCAGCTCAGTGACCTGAAAACCATCGTGTGCCTGTCTATTGTTAAAGACATGATATCTGTTTCCACATTTCTCAACCAGCCACCGTAGAGCCTCCCCTTCACTCTCAATGTGTCTCTCTATGGTTGTGTTTCCCAGAGAGTCCCCAAAGGTAAACAGAACTATGGTCTGACTCCAGATTTTGTCACCAAGAAGCTTCATGTATCCTGCTAATATTGTTCTGTCTTTCTCTGTGAATATCCTGTCCCCATTTACCACCAGCAGTACAGCACATGGTCCTGGAGGACATTCGGACACACTGAGGACAATCTCCTGTTTAAGCATCTCAGTGCTCTCCTCGACAGGTCTATCAGGCCACCATCCTGGAGCTTCAACTACAGTGAGATTCATCCCTGATACATTTCCCTGTCTCTTGACACAAGTTTTACTTTTACTGTTAAACTCTTTATCGTTCCGAAGGATTGTGTTTCCTGTTGAACTTTTCCCAGAATTCCTGCAGCCCAGCAGTACAATGCTCAGCTCTGAGAAACCGTGTAGGCCACCTGCAGGACACAAATATTCTGATTAAGACCTGAAAAGAAACTCTTTGTTCTCATAGTTAGGATAATCAGGAACAAATACTCTCCCAAAAACAGAACACTGAATTCACAAAATGACTTACGCATGTGTGAGTGAATGAATTCTCTGTGGTTTGACACCCAAAACATCCTCTCCATTGACCTTTCTATCTCTTCTTTCCTCCTATCTTTTAATAGTGATAGATTTGTGTCGATTTCCAAATGGCAGTCTTTGTTTCCTGCCACTATCTCCTCTATCTTTTCCAGCAGCTCTTTGACCTGAATATCATCCCTCTTTTGAATGTTAAAAACATGATATCTGTTTTGACATTTCTCAACCAGCCACTGGAGATCCTCCCCTTCACTCTCGATGTGTCTCTCTATGGTTGTGTTTCCCATAGTGTCCATAAAGGTGAACAGAACTATAGTGTGACTCCAGACTTTGTCACCGAGAAGCATCAGGTATCCTTCTAATATTTCTCTGTCGTTCTTTCTGAACATCCTGTCCCCATTTACCACCGCCAGTACAGCATGTGGTCCTGGAGGACACTCGGACACACTGAGGACAATCTCCTGTTTAAGCATCTCAGTGCTCTCCTCGACAGGTCTATCAGGCCACCATCCTGGAGCTTCAACCACAGTGATCTTCCTATCTGCTGCATTTCCCTTTCTCATTACAGAATCCACAGCTCTGTTTAATTGAAATGCTTCTCCGCGTAGGATGATGTTTCCTGCTGAACTTTTCCCAGCATTCCTGCAGCCCAGCAGCAAAATATTCACCTCTGGAAAATGGTTTGTCGGACCTGCGGTATACAAACAAGACTCTTTGTTGTGATAATTTGTATAATCTAGAAAAACTATTCTACTGCAAACAGAACACTTACTGAATTTATTAAATGACTTACGCATGTGCTTTCTAATTTCTTCTCTCTGCTTTGACACCTTCCTTCTTCTCTCCATTGATCTCCCTTGCACTACTCTCCTTTTCTCTTCCAATTCTTGTAAAATCTTTGTGTCAGTTTCAAAATGGTGACCCCTGTTTCTGTCCACCATCTCCTCTATCTTCTCTAGAAGATCTGTAACCTGCATATGATTCCTATTATCATTCATGAAAACATGATACCTGTTGCCACATTTCTCTACCAGCCATTTGAGGGCATTCCCTTCATCTTCAATGTGTTTTTCAATGGTGATGTTTTCCAGCGAGTCTCCAAATGTGAACAGAACTATGGTGTGAGTCCAGACCTGGTCACCAAAAAGATTCATGTGTCCTTCTAATATCTGTCTATCAATATCTTGAAAATTAATGTCCAAACCTACGACCAGCAGCACAGCATGAGGTCCTGGAGGACACATGGATACACTGAGGACAATCTCCTCTTTAAGTAAATTGGTGCTCTCTTCTACAAGTCTATCATTCAACCATCCTGGAGCTTCAACCAGAGTGATCTTCGTCCCTACTGCAGTTCTTTGTCTCTTTACACATTTTGCAGTTCTACTGAAGCCAAATCTTTTTCTGCCCAATATGGTATTTCCTGCTGAACTCTTTCCCGACTTCACATTTCCCACAAGCAAAATTCTCAGCTCTGAGAGATGTTGGTCTGATCCTGCAACAAAAAATAATGTTAACTTCCACAAAAAATCTATTTGTCATTTTGGCTTTGTCACAAACATTTTCTGAAACAAATAATAAGGAACATTTACATTTACGGCATTTTAAGAGCAGACGTCCTTATCCAGAGCGACTAACAGAAGTACTTTGAAGTCTCTATCAATAAATACATCCCGATATTAATTCACTAGGTCACAGACTAAGAATACCATCAGTCTTAAAACTCTGTTGGGAGGTAATATAGTAAGAAAAACACAAACAATACAAAATTTATTTGTATTTTTAAAATGAAAAGTACTAATTTAAGTACTTTAGGAATAGGTAGGTCTCTAGACGTCATTTGAAGACCACCAGTGATTTGGCTGTTCAGACATCTAGGGTAAGTTCATTCCACCACCTAGGTGCCAGGTCAAATGGTGCTCAGAGGTCGAATGGTGCTCAGAGGAAGACTTGCTAGGAGTGAGTTGCAGTAGTCCCGTCTCGAACTGACAAGAGATTGAACCAGCACCTGAGCGGCCTGTGCGGTTAGAAATGGACGAATCCTTCTGATCCTATAAAGGAGAGATCGTCATGAGTGTGTCAGATTAGCAATGTGAGAGGAAAAGGACAGTTGATTGTCCAAGGTTGCATGCAGTAACTGAAGGTGGGATCAAAGAGTTGTCCAGGGAGGTCACAAGATCCTGACATGATGATGAATCACCTGGGATGAAGAGCAGATCAGTTTTGCTGGGATTAAGTTGCAGCTGTTGAGCTGCCACCCATGATGAGATGTCTGCCAGACATGCTGAGATCTGAGCAGAAACAAGAAGACCTGAGGGAGGGAATGAGAGGATGAATTGAGTGTCATCTGTATAGCAGTGGTATGCGAACCCATGTGAGGATATAACCTCAGCAAGAGATTGAGAATAGAGGGTGAACTGAAGAGTGCCGAGTACTGAGCCTTGTGGGACACCAATGGAGGGTCTGCAGGGAACAAATGTGGATCCCCTCAACATCACCTGGTATGAGCGACCTTCCAGGTAGGAAGCAAACCACTGCCATGGTGCACCACGAATTCCAAGACTCATGAAGGTAGACAAGAGAGTCTTGTGGTTGACTGTGTCAAATGCTGCTGAAAGGTCGAAAGGATGAATACGATTACAGTTTGGCTGATCTAGCAGCATGTAGCTTCTCAGAGACAGCCAAAAAGGCAGTCTCTGTGGAATGTGCTGCTTTGAAGCCGGACTGGTTAGGATCTTGGAGGTTGTTCCGTAAGAAGTAGAGAGTTGAAGTTGTAGAGTTGTAGACAGTGCGTTCGAGGATTTTAGAAAGAAATGAGAGAAGTGATACCAGTCGGTAGTTGCTGATGTCAGAGAGATCCAGAGTGGGTTTCTTCAGGATGGGAATAACCCTTGCTCTCTCGAATGCAGTTGGTAAATGACCAGATGTTATGGAACCATTGAGGATAGTCATGATGAAGAGGAGGAGGTCTTGTGAGATGGTCTGGAGCATTGCGGAAGGGATTGAATCTAATTGGCAAGTGGCAGGATTGCAGGACAAGATGACCTGCAGGATCTCTTCTGTTGCTAGATTAGAAAAATGTTCCAGTGAAGGAGAAGGGGAATCCTCAGTAGGTCGTGTAGGAGTTATGGTAGAAGTGAAGGGCTGGCAGATTTTTTTTAATCTTCATCATAAAAGGTACACTATATGGCCAAAAATATGTGGAGACCTGACAGTAACTGTCTGTAAATATGTGGTTATTTCCCAAACTGTTGTCACAAAATTGGAAACACAATTGTCTAGAATGTCTTTGTATGAGTTAGTATTAAGATTTCCTTTCACTGGAACTAAGAGACCTAGCCTAAATCTGTTCCAGCTTGACAATGCCGTTGTGCACAAACTGAGGTCCACAAACATATGGTTTGCCAAGGTTGATGTGGAAGAAATAGAGTGTCCTACACCGAGCCCAGACCTCAACCCCACCAAACACCTTTGGGAGGAACTGAAACACTTCATGGCGGGCTTTCTTGCCGGACACCACTTACACCACCACTTACACCACTTCTAAAATCTTGTGGAAAGATTTCTCAGAAGAGAGGAGTCTGTTATAGGAACAACTCAATAATAAAGACGCTGGTTTTAGAATGGGATATTCAATACTCATGTGTCCACATACTTTTGCCCATATAGTATAAATATAACAACTTTGGTAATGACTTTTTGTGACTTCCAACACTGTAATAATATTTAAATGTCCTTTGCTCCACATTGAGAACCCCTCTTAAAGCCAATCAATTTAATTCAGTTCAGTTCAATTTTATTTGTTTTATGCTTTTTCAAATATAGTTTCATATCTCTTAAGTGACATTGCCAATGAAAAACTGCCTGAGACTATATGTTGTTATAGCTGTTATTATTGCTGTTCTGACTGAAGAATGTTTGGTATGATCACGTTGTGAGCAAGTCCTGGGATGAAAATATGGATTGTCTCTTTAAGACTACAGCAGCAGTTCTCAGAGACAATAAACACTTGACATTTGTGGATGTAATTGATATGATTGAGTATAGATAACCATGATCTAAAATCTTACCAGATCCGAGGTAAGTGAGTGCCATGTTTAACTGTTCCTCCAGCTCTTTTTCACATCTACAATGCAAGATAAAAACACATTTTGCTAAAGAACATTTCACAGTGTCATGCTGTACGGACATCAAAACCAGGATAAACCTGGCTAATTAACTAATTAAAAACATGCCACATCTTCAGCTGTACACAATGACAGCAGGACAGGTAGAGCTGGAACAGGAATTAGAAAGACATGAATCAAGAAACTGTGGCATGTACCAAACTTCAGCAGAATTCAAACTGAAAACAGAGCCAACTTACTATTACTCAGAAATATTCTTTGTTAAATGCAGGTCACCAACCAGTGATTCAGTTTTGTAGTGCCGTGTGAAAAAGCACACAAATAGAATTCATTTATTAATTTACAAAGATTTAAAAGCTACTACCAAGTTATTATTATTATTATTATTATTATTAACTGCCTAATCATTACTGTAAAATAAAAACTACAGATTAATTTCGGAAGAGGTAGACCGCCTTTAGACGTCATTTGAAGACCGCCAGAGACTCACCTAGGTGGAGTAATAAATTCTAATGCTGCACGTACATCAACAAGCTACTTGTAGAACCGGTTCCTTTAAATTAAAGATGATTCATTTCCAAGAAACTGCTGAAAGACAAAAACAAAGCACAGACTATAAGATGTCATGCTGCTTATTGCTGTCCTGGAGCTGGTTCACGTCAACAGGTCGCCGTGGATATGCCAGTTGGCCAGACGGACGATGCTGGTAAAAACTAATATACATTATTGGTGCTCAGACTGGCTTTAAAAATACTGCAAAATACTAAACAGTTCTTCCAACTTGCTGGGTTTTTGGGTGCTGGGTCAAACTGAGTTATTAATGAGCAAGCCAGCATACTAACAATAAAGACTTCCACATTTACTTTAACTACAATGAGGATGAAGAAGCTTGAACAAGCTTTATAGATCTAAAGCTTGATCTAAAGTAAAACTCCCCCTAACCTATATAAAAGCACCATCACAAATAAAACAGTGTTTAGTGTAGAATAACAGAAATAACCTTCAGACTAAGAATACATTACATTTGTGTAAAACGGTAAATGTAAATGAAAGGTTTCGATTAAAATATGAAAGATTATTCAAGGTTAAAATATGAAACATTCCATAAGCAGCAGAAATGATGTCTAGATGATTCCTACCTTACGCTCTCACTGTTGTTGAGGAAATGACATATGAGCAGTTCAACAGTCTGCTTTCTTTGTGCTTTAAGAATTTAAGCCTGTATATAGGTTGACGCCCACAGGAATGTACAGTCATTATGCAACCCTAAATAAAGGAACAGTTTTGTTTGACAACATTCGAAAAAGGAGTTATTTATTATCCATGACTTGAACTCTATGTATCTTCTGAACTATTGGGAGTTTGCTTCGGTACCAGCACCTTGTGTTCACTGTGTGCAACAAGAACAAGGATGACCAAAAAAAATACCCATAAAAACCTTCAAACTTGTAGAACTACATGAATATTTAAAGTGAAATATGTCATGTGAAAGACAAAGTTTAAAAAGGTTAATTACAGCTAATAAGACAGTGTTAACGTTTCATGAAAATGGCCACCTAAAGGATCCATCATTATAATTCCTTCAGTCCCACCTGAGGGAGCTGCTGTCTGCTCACGCTTCACTGACTAATAACTGTAGAAGCATCAACCTGAAACACAATACTTCTTCATTTCAACATCTTCCTATGAATATTAATAATATTTGATACTTTCACAGACTGGACTTCCAACTAGACGTTGACAGCAAGAGTGGGATTCCATGCGACCCAACAAAAAAAGTTTGAGTGGGTTGGATTGGATTGGTGAAACTTTCTAGGGATGCTGGTGGGATTGGTTAAGAGTGTCTGCATTAGTGGGTGTAATTGGTCCAGTGTTCTGTGGCAGTTTACAACAGGATCTTTCTAATCCTGTTATAAGGAGCTATTGATTTGGGTCTATGAATAAGTAGCTATTCATCTGATTTGGACGACAAAAGCACTGCTCCAGTGGGTTCCGAAAGTATTCAGATTCAAACCCTTCACGTTTTCAACAATTGATTGTATTATTGTACATATAATGAAATTAAAATGGATTTAATGATCATTTTTTGACCTTTAATCTGAATACAAAATCATCCATAATGACAAAATAAATTGTACACACACAATAAGAACAAAGAACACTGACATTACAAGTGTGTGCATGTGTTAAACGCGACAACAGTCCTGTACAGTCGAGTCCAAGTATTTGGACAATAATTGTATAATTTTGCCTCTTTACACCACTACAATGGATTTGAAATGACGTAGTTGAGATGTGATTGGAGTGTGACTTAACTTTAATTCAAGAGTTTTTTATTATTATTATTATTATTATGAACCATTTACATTACAGCTAATTTTTTTTATTTATTTATTTTTTTAACATAGTCCTTCCATTTTCCAAGTGGACAAATAAACAACCATAAATATTAGGATTATTTTTAATACTTTGATGCAAATACTTTATAGTCAGTGACTGAGATCTGGATTCCATGGACCTCACAAAATGCTTTCTTCCCTTGAGATGTTTTGCCAGAACTTTACTGCAGCTGCTTGTTTGTATAATAATAATAATAATAATAATAATAATAATAATAATAAACTTTTACAGTAGCTCTTCATGACCCTGTTGCTGGTTCACCGGTTGTCCTTCCTTGGACCACTTTTGGTAGGTACTAACCCCTGCATACCGGGAACATCCCACAAGACCTGCGCTTTTATCTGGGTCAGAGCCTGTATATCACAATCTGGCCCTAGGTCAAAGTCTCTCAGATCCTTACACCCGCCCATTTCTCCGGCTTCCAACAGATCAACTTCGAGACCTGACTGTTCACCTGATGCCATACAGTTTATACTGTTTATCCAGTGATGTAATCAGATGATGAAAGTGATTTATTTCAGAACAGGAAATAATGTGTATGAGTGTGTGTGTGTGTGTGTGTGAGAGATGTAAGCAAGATGAAGACAACAATACAATAGCAGTGTACTCCAGGATTAACCCTTTAAGATCCTTTATTAATACACTTATGAACAGCAGAACTACATTTACATTTTCAGAACTACACACTAGTCTATATATTATTAGTATCAATAGTATTATAAGTAGCAGTATAAAAATGAGTATTGTTAGTAGTAGAATTAAGGAATAATCTTAGTAGTACATGCATGTTGTAGAAGATGCTATAATTATTTATTTAAAATTAAAAACAATAATTATTATTATTGTTAGCAATAGTAGTAGTATTGATTTTAGTAATAAAATTGTTACCAGTAATTGCCTTAGTTGTATTACAGATCTTTTTATTAGGCGGTGTAGTATTTATAATATTAATATCTGTAGTTGCAGCAGTAGTAGCCATTATAATAGTAGTATTAATACCAGTAGTAACAGCAGTAGCTGTATATAAATAAACTCTCTATGATCATTTAAAGCAAAGGCAATGAAACAAATTCATACATCTGTAACTAACTTTGTTTTGTGCACATTAGATTTCAGGAGGTGTTAGTCTGTTATTCCACTAGAGGGCAAAATAGAGCCACACACACACACACAAACTCAGATACTGACAATATGCTAATGAAGTGTAATTATTCATTAACAAGCTGAAAATATGATGCTGTTGCGTGTTTCTCAGAATCAGTAATAAAGTAAATAAAGAGATTTGTTTGTAATTAAAATAAGTTTGACACCCCTGCTCTAAAAATTCAGATACAGCAAATAATAATATACAATATAGTCAACAATAATAAATGTCCATATTAAGTACTTCATCAAACCTCTGGAAATAAAAATACTCGAATAATCACATAATAAATCAGAATAAGCACAAATGTACACCTTTTTTTATATCACCCAGATGTGGAAATTATTTGAAAATAAGGTTGTAAGATTTACTTTTATATACCATATTCACGGTAGCAGTGAGAAATATAAAATATAGCATAATGTGTGTTAATGTCGTTTACTCAGCGTGTGAGATTTACTGCATTAAGTGTTGACTAAGCCTGATCTGACTCAGACTTCAAATCGTCTACTAAATAAATGTACTTCCTTTCAAGGATGTCATAGAATTCTTCTTTCGCAGCTATTCCCCCTGAGTCGAGACATGCGTACAATGCTCTCATTTTATCCTGAGGTGTTGGCTTTGCCTGAATGTTATTGTACATTTCAGCAGTAATCATGTTCTTGCTCTTTAGACCGTCTGCAACCTCCATTACTGAAGGAACTCTCTGAATGAGCTTTTCTCTGTGTTTGTCCACAAAGACAGCACCTGAAATACAAATGATACTCGAATGACTGTAAACATTAAACTGTCTAATTGGATGATGAACCTGTAAGTCCCTGTATTTCAAACACACACCGCTAACATTTACAGTAAATCATTCGGTTTGTAGGAATATTTTATATAACGATTAATATAACATTAGGTTTTCCTAGACAAGATTAAATAACCAAAATATTTGCACGTGTCCATGTTAGGAAATAGTTCAATACATTTGCAGTACAGTCTAATGCACCTAAAAGTGTATTCGTTCCAGCAGGTAATTAATTCAGACAGGCTTACCTGCTGTATCCGTGTTTGTTGAGACTGCCTCTGTATCTGACATGACAAGACAAGACAGCAAGACCTGAGACTCAGGACTTTACATAATTAAATGCCTAGAGATAAAGTTCATGAAAATAATCAAAAATCATTCATTCATTAACCTTCAATAACCAATAATAGAAAAAAATATGTAATTCTCCTGCCTTATTCAACCTCTTATTAAACGTAGAGAGACATTTAAACAAACGGTGGGTATAAATCGTTCAGTGGGCTATAGGCTATACATTTTGGTTACTACCATTTCTCATCCAAACTAGAAAATCCTGGACAGGCCACGCCCACAAGAGACAAACGTGCAACAGGTCATCTGCTGCTGTGAATGTAAGGATGGGAGGAGCTACAGTCTGGGCTAGGAAGAAATCGGCCCCAGGGTCACGTCTGTATAGTTTGTGCATTATTCTTATGAACACTGGTGGTGCTGTTGCTTAGTTTCACAACCCGTAATAACAGCAAATTTGGTTGTGTTGCTGGCAAAAACGTCATCAATGCCACCTTCTATTTCTATTATTATATTCTATGGGGTTAACCCATTTACACCGGCCACTCTTGAACGCGTGCACACTGCACATTTAGAGAATGAACATTTGTTCACCTGTAAGAAGCGGGACATCACGTGGGGTCCACACCTCCTGGCCATTTTCATCCAAAAGACTTAGAGTGATCTTATCAGGCTCGGTATTAAACAGCACCTCAAACGTAGGGTGATAGTTGGGGCCGTAGTCAAGATCAAACGTCTCTTTCTAAGGAAACAGGTGACCGAGATTATTCCAGAAAGTTAACAATGTTTCTTAAAATATGACCAAGTGTTGATGAGCTTCGTGTTGTAGTCAAACGAGTCGGACGTTACCTCTGGTTGAGGTACGTAATCACGCTCAGTAGTTTTACAGCACGGCCTGTATAGTTTCCCAGGGATCAGCTGACATTTGGAGGTTGTCTCGATGTTCTCATTGCACTTGCGTTGTTTCTGCACCTTCAAGAGAAAGGAAATGAAATGGTGTTTGTGGTGCTCATGTGGATAGCATCAGGAATAACGTAATATGTTAACATTTTCATTAAAGCAGATTACCTCTTTAACTGGCACATTCCCTGGCAACAGATGGATGTTCAGTTTACTCACACTGTGTTTTTCAGTCTTTTTTTTATGGAACAAGAGAACTTGGGCTCTAATGGGATACGCTTGGAATACCAGCGCTTTTAATAAACCAAAGAGGGAGAGACCATGGATGTGTATGATCACATGTGTGTCTGTTACTTTTAGCGGCTGAATGATCTCCACATTTCCACTAGTTGCGTGCGCCACAGTCAATTTAACCACATTGGTAACTGTAACAAACAATGAAGGCATTTTGGATCATCATCATCATCATCATCATCATAATAATAATAATAATAATAATAATAATAATAATAATACCACCCTCACTAATATTGGTACCCTTGTTAAATATGAGTAAAGAAGACTATGAAAATTGTCTTTATTGTTTAACCTTTTGTTCACAAAAATACTCTGCTCTCGTGGAAATCCAACAATTGCAAATAAAACACACACACACAAATATATCTTTGTTAAAATGTTTATCTTTGTTTCACACCTATGAAAAATAAAGTTGAAGTATATTTCCATTGATATTTTAGATTGTTTAGTACACCTGAGTGATTAGGAACCGGAAATTGTTCAACCATGACTTCCTGTTTCACAGGGGTACAAATATGAGGTAAGACATAGGCCAAATTCCCTTAGTCATTCATAACGGGTAAGACCAGAGGAATATAGCTGTGATGTGCGGCAAAATGTTATTGAGCTTCACAAAATGGGAAAGATTTACCAAGGGTGGCAAAAAAATTTTTTTTCACGAGTCAGCTCGGATTTTAATTAATTATTTAATTAAGTAAGTAATCATATATTTAAGTTTAATGGCGATGGTCTAGATGATGTTAAAAATTCTGTCTTCGATGCTTCTGCTCAAGAAAAATCTGCCGGCCTTGGTAGCGTGAACTACACGGCATTTGCGTATTATGTTTAATGAGCCCAGAAAATTGACCCAATTGCAGCTTATTTATTAGTGATTAATAGGTCATCATTTCAATAGGTAATAGGTCTCATGACTGAGATACCACAGCCTAATTAACCTAATTTGCAACTAATTAGGTTAATTGGGAAGGGGTCAGTAACATGATTGGGTATAAAATGAGTATCTTAGAGAGGCAGAGTCTCTCAGAAGTAAAGATGGGATGGAATCTGGATGGAAGCATATGTTGCTCTAAAACCTGTATATACCTTTCAGCCTTGATGGTGCAAGCTGCCCATTCCATAGGCACTAATGTACCCCCATACCATCAGAGATCAGGCTTTTGTACTGAGTGATGATAAAAGCTGGATGGTCCTTCTCCTCTTTAGTTTAGAGGACGCAGCGACCATGATTTACAAGAAGAATTTCAAATTTTGATTCGTCTGACCACAGAACAGTTTTCCAGTTTGCCTCAGTCCATTTTAAATGAACTTTGTCCTAGAGAAGACCGCAGCGTTTCTGGATCATGTTCACATATGGCTTCTTCTTTGCATAATAGAGCTTTAACCAGCATTTGTGGATGGCACGGTGAACTGTGTTCACAGACAATGAGTTCTGGAAGCGTTTCTGAGCCCATGCAGTGATTTCCATTACAGAATCATGCCTGTTTTTAATACATTGCCGCCTGAGGGCCCGAAGATCACGGGCATGCGATATTGATTTTCACCCTTGTCCTGCGTGAACAGAGATTTCTCCAGATTCTCGGAATCTTTTGAGGATGATGATGATGATGATGATGATGATGATGATATGTACTGTAGATGATGAGATATTCATAGTCTTCATAATTTTACGTCGAGGAACATTATTCTGAAATTGTTCCACAAATTGCAGGCGCAGTTTTTCGCAGATTGATCGGTGAACCTCTACCCATCTTTACTTCTGAAAGACTCTGCCTCTCTAAGATACTCTTTTAATCCCCAATCACATTACTGACCTGTTCCCAATCAACCTCCAGCTATTTCTTTTTACTAACACTTACTTTCCCAGCGTTGTGTTGCTCCTGTCCCAACTTTTTTGAGATGTGTTGCAGCCATCAAATTCAAAATCACCTTATTTTTCTCTTAAAACGGTACATTTCCACAGATGAAACATTTGATATGTTTTCTATGTTCTATTGTGAATAACATACGGGTTTATGAGATCTGCAAATCATTCCATTCTGTTTTTATTTTATTTAAACTTTTTTGGAATTGGGATTGTATGTACAAGCAAAAAAAAAAATTACAAGTTTTAAAAAAATGTATTAGATAGTGCAGACACTTGTTAAATAAAAACCTCAGAATAATTAATAAACAAACAAACAAACAAATAAATAAATAAAAACAGATTTTCTTAATTTACTTATTACCATGGTAATATGCCTTTATTTCGAGAAACTGCTTAATTTCATTTAAACATTCACACTATTTTTAATTAGCAGAAACAGGCTTCGACAGGAAATGCTCATTTCACTTACTCATTAGGGCAAACACACCAAATTTGCTCATTCTGAAAGATGCACTCTTCCATAGACCCTGTTAATAAATCAGTTCGGATGTTGTTTTCTCAGGTGTTATCACATTTGCACATTTTTACACGTGCAAATCACTGGTAAACCCAGGCCGGAGAGAATTATGTAACGCTAGCTATGTTGGCTCCAGGCTGGTATAAAGAATTTAATATTTAATGTTTGATGAATGTTGAGAGGATTGTTGAGGGCTGAGAGGAATAGCTCAAATCCAACATTTAGTTGGTTCTACAAGCAGCTATTATTCTTCATCTATATAGTGACACTGTGTATGTTACAAGAATGATTTTTATTACAAATGTGTCTATATGCAATTTAGTCTCATTTTAAACTTACATCTTGCGATGAGCAAGTCATTTTCAGTCATGTTAAATACAATACTGCAGCATCGCACACAATATTCACCTACACACCCTTTATTAACTGTTAGTGAATGGTCAACGTACCGGTCTCACAGTGTGGAAAGTGCAGACGATGGATACAACCTTCAGGGCTGTTGATATCATACAGAGGTCCCGCAGGCTCCTTTTGACCCAATCCATCCAAGCGTCTCCTGTCCCAGGATACTATTCTGTACAGCACTTCCCCTTTACCTTCCGTCTCAAACACAAGTTCAGTCACTCCGCACTTAAACCGACCAGCATGAGGGCAAAGAAACCTGAACAACAGAAAACTCAGCTGAGCATGTGTTTGAATGCAGGGATGGACAAATCATAGGTTTTTTTTTTAATTACATGATATTTATTACATAGAAGCTGTTGACATGCAGTAAATATGAATTTTATTCTATGAGACTGGATGCTAGATACATAAATACACCAGTAAGGCCATAAACATGCGCGATACACATCCGGCAGATACCTATAATTAAAATAATGGGACGTGAACAAAACCAAAATTAGAAAGATTAAACATAGAACTTTACACTATATACATGCTTACACCAGCGGAAGCACGATGGGTTCAAACGGGTTTATGGTATATGCCATGATCTATGGGATTGTGCAAGCACTATGGATAAGTGCGGAATTTTATTTATTTTTTGTTTGCTTGTGTTAGTGTTTCCATGTACACAAGTGGTCCTTATTCTGTGTGAAAAACACAAACAGAATAAACACCAAATAAAAAACTATTATTTTGCAAAACTCAGTAAATCTACTCGTTTGTGGGCTGAAAAAAAAACATAATAGCCGAGACAAAACCTGTGTCCCCTACTGTAGACGCCCAAGCTACTGACGTGACCAACCCTGGAGTGACCGAATTAAATAAGCATGTATGATACCTGTATTTATCTTCGTCCTTATCCTCAGAACACCTTTTAACCAGTTCAGGAGTAAATTCTTGGATGTCTTCTGGGTGCTGAACACTTCGGTTTGAAATTTGTTTCTAAGACAAATGTAAATAGTCAAGTTGGTGTCTCTTTATTTCTGAATTAAGATGCATTTTACATAAGTAGTTTTTTTTTTTTTTTTTTTACATAAATCAAGTAATTGTTCCCAATCAAATCAGTATCTATTTAGATAGTGTTTATTTATTCCTACGGTGGTCACTAAAGTTCTCTAGGTGTGAAGAATAAACACATTCATTCATTCATTCATTCATTCATTCATTTTCCCATCCACACACACACACACACACACATTTACACACACATCCATATTTAAGGACAATTAGCCACAGCCAGTTGACCTACTGACATGTTTTGGGGAGGTGTGAAGACCCTTGTAGGAACCTTGGGTAGGATGTGTGGGTTGAGGTTTGCCTGCTGACTCCTTTCCTATAAAACACAAAAATATTTTTAGACAGAATTTGAACAGATTATAATATATAAACTGTTCTAACTGGGCTTGATTAATCACAGTCCTCATGAGCGAGTCTAGTGAATGAGAGTAAATTACTAAAGCATCTTGGAATATTTATACAATGTTGTACAATAATTCTTTATTTTATTATTAAAAAATGTAACACTTGGCATTATTTCCTTAATTTAGCGCCACACAGGAACAGGGGTAAAACAAGACATGTTCTAAAGGTAGCTAAACCAAGAGGAGAATATTTTGTGGCAAGAGGATAAACAAACGTTTATTTATTTATTACACAGTGTCCTCCTCCTGCTCAACATTTTAATGAGTAAATGCAGACGTACTTACCAGGGTTGTTTAGATGTGTAATGGAACCGGGGCGGGAGGGAATAGGGGAACACATCCGAGCAGGCCGACGAACAGGAGGAGAGTTCGAAGCTGCTGAAAAGTAGTACAAAAGTAGGAATGAAAATAGGCACGCAAATTCATAAAATCAATAGCCTTACTCTTTTTTTTTTTTTTAAAAATGTGAAGCTCCTCATGGACCTGGCTGGAAGTCAGTGTTGGACAAGCTATTAATTCTTGAATTATTTATTCAACTACATTAAAGCTCTCCATCACTAACTACACTAACAATTACATGCCAAAAGTAGCTAAACTACACACTACTTTCAGTCATTGTTTTTGACTTAATAATGAACAACTAATATTAATTTGGACAGTTACTCATGAGGACCGATCGTGGCTCAGCGGTTAAGGCTTTGGGAAATTGATCCGAAGGTCTAAATGCTAGAAGCACCAAATGAGTAATTGCAAATGTTAAACAAAGTGGGTCAGGGGGTGTCAATAAATCTATAGGCAGATAACACATCAGCAAACACCACATGAACTCACCTGCAGAATCTTCCACCTTTCTTTCCTTTTCCTTATGTTTCTTTGTCTTTTTCTTTGTCTTATGCTCTGCTTTTGTGTCCATTTCAAAATGGCAGCCTCCATTTCCTGCCACCATCTTCTCTATCTTCTCGAGCAGCTCTGTGACCTGAGAGACATCATCTCTCTTTTCATTGTTAAACACATGATATCTGTTTCCACATTTCTCAGTCAGCCACTGGATGTACTCTTTTCTTCTCTCCATGTATTGCTCGAGGGTTGTGTCTCTCAGAGAGTCCCCAAAGGTGAACAGAACTATGGTATGATTCCAGACATCGTCACCAAGAAGATTCAGATATCCCTCCAACACATTTTTCTCACTCTTCCACGATTTGACGTCTAGACGCAGGACCAGCAGAACAGCGTGGGGACATGTGGATGCACTGAGCACAATCTCCTGTTTAAATGACTCAGTGGAGTTGCTTACAGTTTTATTTCTCTGCCATCCTGGAGCTTCAACCACTGTGATCTTCCTCCCTGCTACTTCTCCATGTCTCTTCACACACTCTGCGCTTGTCCGTAAAGCAAATTCGTCTCTGCCCAGGATGGTGTTTCCTGATGAACTTTTCCCAGCTTTCCTGCAGCCCAAGAGCACAATCCTCACTTCAGGGAGATGGTGTGCGTCACCTGCAGGGCAAAAATAGAAAACATTTTTGTCTCCATCAATGCCTTTGATTAAGTACTGGTTATGTTGTGACTACTGGGAACAGTGAGTGATGCATAACTGCAATCCGTGGGTTTGTTTCAAGGTTTTTATCTAAAAACTCACCAGATCCATAACTGAGGTCACTGGAGGACATCTTTACTCCACCTTTCTTTTACATCTGTGATGAAAAATGAAAACATTTGCTACCACATTTGATAATCATGGGTCATATGGGGAAATATGGGGGGAGTCCAGGAGAGGGGGGGGCATGCGAACGGGACCAAAACGTTATAATTTACTCTCCAGCGATAATGCATCATGGTAACAGAAGACAATATAAGGTTTCAATTCTGCTATAAAACCATACAAAATATCTAGAGGACCTCGTTCATAAATGCACGGAAGTAGAGACGCCAAATTTATCTAGGTTGGCTAAGCTACGTAATCTGATCGCGACAAACACAACTGCTTCTGCTGGCCTACATTGTATTCACGAAAATGAGCTTGTAATAAATGATCATGTGTTACACATTGAAATTGCACATTACTTTTGATAACATTAAATGACTACATTTACAAGTAGACGTGTTTTTTTTTCCCCCGACCTCTGTAGATGTGTGCAGATGTTCAAAATTGCATAGTGTCCTCATTTTTTGTATATAGCTATAACAATCTTTAAATGTTCCATGATGTAGTGGGTGAATGAAATGTCACAAGACAGAAAAAAACTGTCTGTCAGAAAAGGGGAGGGTCAAACATGTCAAACGTGTACGTGTACTATAGCTCAATAGCTCTTGAGACCATAAAATTAAGATTCCAGTAGACTGCTAAAAATAACAGAGAAAATAAGATACACGGATAATAATAATTCAATGTAAATAACCTGTCCATGAGAGTAATGTTGTAAATAAGTCCAATCCAAGACATTATACACACGATGCATCATCAAGTACAAGCCGTGAAGACAGAACAGGTAGAGCTGGAGCACGAGTAAACAAGACCTGAAACATTAAACCAGTCTTGTGACATTTTTGTTTTGTTTTACTGTAAGAACACTGCTGGAAAGAATGCATCATGGGACAAGTCAAACCAAGGACTTCTCATTACTGTACAGGACTTTACAGTACAGCACCAAAAACACAGGCTGAGTCGCTCAGACTGCTAGAACATGTTTGCTGGTGGAAAAGGAAACAGTTTGTGAATGATCGACATCGTAGACATGTTCTTTTAGGAAAAGAATACAACAGTAAGGCGATTAGAAAGTCCCAAATATTTGATTGATATAGTCGAATAATAAAGAAAACAAGGTCGTCTACCAGCTTGATCAGCTCGGCCTGAGTTTTAGCAGCTAGACGTTCAGACCAAGCTGGATTTATCAGCAGGCTAAGGTCCAAAGGTAGACCGTATCCAGGTAAAGAGATACCGAAGTATTTCTGAGAATGTACAGTAGTATGGCATGTATTTATCATTACAATGCTGATCAAAATACTTTACAATCCACAACTATTGGTTCTACTTTTAATTTTTATTTTAATGACTCGCACTACAAACTTTAAGTTACGTGACATGAAGTTCTCGATACACCTACAGAACAGATGTGTTTACAGGACATTAATAGTATTAGTATTATTTTTAAACCTGTTACGCTGTGGTAAATGGTCAATATGAAATAAAAAATTAAAGTAGATATAACAGCACATGCTTTGTGACGGAATTATTATTTCAATGTATTTATTTAGTTTTATTTTGTCACCTAGCCAAATTGAATTAGCACCATGAATAAAAGCACCATGAGAATGAAAAGATTATGTAGAATCGGCATTAATGTTGGAAGTGCAGTTCAGATAAACTATAATACTGTAAATTTCTGTAAAAATAGATTGTGAAAATGAAATGCTTTGAATAGATATAAAATTGCTGGAAATAATGCACAAATTATTCCTACCTGACTCTCTCGCTGCTACTGTTGAGGAAATAACAGGTGAACAATTTAAACTGTGTTCATTCTTTCTTTACTTTCTTTTTTTTTTTTTTTGCAAATGAGTTCAGCACCATCTACTGGTAGATAGTCTATGGCCTATAAAAGCACCATCACAAATAAAACAGTGTTTAGTGTAGAATAACAGAAATAACCTTCAGACTAAGAATACATTACATTTGTGTAAAACGGTAAATGTAAATGAAAGGTTTCGATTAAAATATGAAAGATTATTCAAGGTTAAAATATGAAACATTCCATAAGCAGCAGAAATGATGTCTAGATGATTCCTACCTTACGCTCTCACTGTTGTTGAGGAAATGACATATGAGCAGTTCAACAGTCTGCTTTCTTTGTGTTTTTGCTTTAAGAATTTAAGCCTGTATATAGGTTGACGCCCACAGGAATGTACAGACATTATGCAACCTTAATTAAAGGAACAATTTGTTTGACAACATTCGAAACTATTTATTATCCATGACTTGAACTCCATGTGTCTTCTGATCTATTGGGAGTTTGCTTCGGTACCAGCACCTTGTGTTCACTGTGTGCACCAAGTAGAAGAACAAGGATGACCACAAAAATAACCATAAAAACCTTCAAACTTGTAGAACTACATGAATATTTAAAGTGAAATACGTCATGTTAAAGTTTAAAAAGGTTAATTACAGCTAATAAGACAGTGTTAACGTTGCATAAAAATGGCCACCTAAAGGATCCATCATTATAATTCCTTCAGTCCCACCTGAGGGAGCTGCTGTCTGCTCACTCTTCACTGACTAGTAACTGTAGAAGCATCAACCTGAAACACAATACTTATTCATTTCAACATCTTCCTATGAATATTAATAATATTTGATACTTTCACAGACTGGACTTCCAACTAGAAGTTGACAGCAAGACTGGGATTCCATGCGACCCAACAAAAAAAGTTTGAGTGGGTTGGATTGGTGAAACTTTCTGGGGATGCTGGTGGGATTGGTTAAGAGTGTCTGCATTAGTGGGTGTGATTGGTCCAGTGTTCTGTGGCAGTTTACAACAGGATCTTTCTAATCCTGTTATAAGGAGCTATTGATTTGGGTCTATGAATAAGTAGCTGTTCATCTGATTTGGACGACAAAAGCACTGCTCCAGTGGGTTCCGAAAGTATTCATATTCAAACCCTTCACGTTTTCAACAATTGATTGTATTATTGTATATATAATTAAATTAAAATGGATTTAATGATCATTTTTTGACCTTTAATCTGAATACAAATCATCCATAATGACAAAATAAATTGTACACACACAATAAGAACAAAGAACACTGACATTACAAGTGTGTGCATGTGTTAAATGCGACAACAGTCCTGTACAGTCGAGTCAAAGTATTTGGAAAATAATTGTATAATTTTGCCTCTTTACACCCCTACAATGGATTTGAAATGACGTAGTTGAGATGTGATTGGAGTGCGTCTATATGCAATTTATTCTCATTTTAAACTTGTATCTTGCGATGAGCAAGTCATTCTCAGTCATGTTAAATACAATATTGCAGCATCACACACAATATTCACCTACACACCTTTTATTAAATGTTAGTGAAAGGTCAACGTACCGGTCTCACAGTGTGGAAAGTGCAGACGACAGATACAACCTTCAGGGCTGTTGAGATTATACAGAGGTCCCGCAGGCTCCTTTTGACCCAATCCATCCAAGAGTCTCCTGTCCCAGTATACTATTCTGTACAGCACTTCCCCTTTACCTTCCGTCTCAAACACAATGTTGGTCAATTTGCACTTAAAATGACCAGCATGAGGGCAGAGAAACCTGAAGAATAATAGAAAACCCAGGCAAAGATATTCTGCTATGCATGTCAGTAATCAAGAGGTTGTTAGAATGAATTGATTGACAAATCATGAATTTATTAACTGAAGGTGGCCATAAGATGGTGGCGAGCTAATTTGCTAGTCAGGTGCATTAATATAGACTAAGGGAAATCAACAATTATATGATTAATATACTCTTAACATACTCTTCTAATAAAGTTTTTGATGGAGCAGAGTGTTAAACAAAAGTTGTTCTGCTATAATTAAAACTGCAGGTATGTTACCTGTATTCATCCGTGTTCCTATCCTCAGCACCGTTTACATCCAAAATAGGAGCAAAAAGTTCAGGGTCTGCTGAGGGCTGTTAAACAAAATAGGAGAAATAGGTGTACAGTTTTTTTTTTTAGTTTACTAAATAAATGTGCTTCCTTTCAAGGATGTCATAGAATTCTCCTTTCTATGAGTCAAGACATGCATACAATGCTCTCATTTTATCCTGAGGTGTTGGCTTTGCCTGAATCTTACTGTACATTTCAGCAGTAATCATGTTCTTGATGTTTAGACAGTCTGCAACCTCCATTACTGAATTACATCACTGAATCAGCTTTTCTGTTTATGCACGAAGTCAGCACCTAAAATACAAATGATAATCAAATGATTGTAAACAGCACATTTCCACTGCAACAGGATTCATCTGGTGTTCACACAAATTGCATTACGTGGGAAATCAAATGAACCTGTAAGGCCCTAGGAGAACCATTTTCATACAGCCACCAGTAATATTTATAGGAAATTGTTAGATTTGTAGTATTCCATTTAAATAATTCCATAGAAAAGTTCAACAGCCTAAACATATTTGGATGTGTCCCTGTGCCCTCCTTAAGAAAACTGGGTCAGTACAGTAAAAAGATTGCAGTAGTAGGGTCTAATGTGTAAGAGGTTCTGGGTTTCTGGAGTGTCTTACTTCCAGTGGGTAAGTTGGATGTTAAACTCTGAGCTTCAGTCTTACCTGTTGTATCCATATGGTGTGAGGCTGCACCTGCACCTGATGTGACGAGACAAAGAACAAGACCAGATTCCAAGGGCGTAACCATGGTATGGACAAACCCTCCCCAATATCCAAAATTTGATAGTGAAAATTTGTATATTAAGGACATAGTTTTAGGATTACAGTTACCGTTTGAATTCATGTGATTTCTGAGTGATAGAAGAGCAATGACCGAATTGGATGATGATTTTAATTTGATAAACTGAATATCCTGTTTGTGTAACTGGTGTTATTTATTATATTAATGTCATCATGCTGTTATGTAGCTTGCTATGTAATAAGTGTACAACAATATATAGTGGTAACCTGAAATGTTAGTTATGTAAAGGGTACTAGAGTTTTCTTTTCTTAATACTAAAGACAAACTGCAATAACCAGTTCTGAATGGATAACTACAATACGGCCACAACTCAGACGTTAGTGCCATATCTCTCGTTGCCAAGCTGGCACATCTCAGCATTATGCTGAGCCTTATATTTGTAAAATCACTCAGCTGTACTTGTCGTGGATAAATCAACCTTTTTAGCCTAAATCAAAAACTTCAGAGACAGAGTTTAGTAGATGTCAAAAAGTAAATAAACTTTACTGAAAACCAATACAGTGTGACAGTCTGCAGAAAGTCCAAATTGTACATACACAAACATGTCTTTATATACTTTTTGGAAACAGTAAAATTATCCCTTGGTGGGGCATTCACCTTTTCTTTCTAGGAACAAACCAATCTCTATTGCCTTAATTAATTATTCATGTCTATGCGTTACCTTAAATTTGTGGAGCATCTGTCTGTCTCTATCGGCTGTCCTGGCTGATATCTACCTCCCTTCCTGAGGCCCTCTTCCAACTCCCTAACTAGCACGTGGCATCAAGGTCATTCATCCACAAAAGCGAACATCTAATGCAAATTTATTGCAGTGCATAAAAGTGCCAGTTGATACAGAAGAACATTTATTGTACTCAAACCACACTCAGAATTTAACTTGATCAAACATTGTTCTATGGATTTTGATTATGTTTCTAACTATTGATTATACATATAGATTCTGCTTTTTAACCAATATTGATTATTCAATTATGCTTAAGTAATAGTTCTAAATGTTGGTTATATATATTAAGTACACTTCATTAACATATCCCAATATTAGTTACACATTGATTACACTTCAGAGAAATTTTCTATACATTTTTCCTATGGGACTTATTAAATTCCATCTAGCTTGAGAGAGTAATCTCACAATCCAGTCCCTTCATTTACACCAACTAGTGATCAACGTTGTTACGATGCGGTCTATGTCAGTCCACGTCATGAACACTCCTTCCCTTATACTCACAAACAAAGGAGAAAAGGGTTCCCTTTTCTATACAGTGCAAATTGGGACATAGGCTATTGAAGATCCTAATTTGACTCAAATATTAAAAAAAGTACAAGAGTATGTGGTACACAACTGTTAATTCTGCCGACAAGGGTACAAAAATACAAGAGTAAATTCAATATATTTATGTATATAGCACTTCAGCTAAATGCCAAAAGACAATGCATAGCGTTTGGTATAAATGAAAAGAATGAACTAGATATGTAACACTCAGCCTAAATAACAAAATGTGAGTTTATCAAATATGTAACACCCAAGCTCAATTAGCAGAAATACAGCATATCATGCATTCTTCAACAAAGGTTGTCTCCCCCCAGCTGGACCACACACCCTGTCTGTGGGTTAGTGACCGAAAAGCCTACACATACAATTTCTGGGAATATTTTTATATATTACAGGCCTAGAGGTTCCAAATAATTTACACAACGGGCAATCTGGTAGATGTACAAAAATATTTACATTGCCAAGTTCTCGGCTGCTCCACAATTTTTGTTAAAAAAAACAAAAACAAAACAAACAGTTATTGATACCAGAGTAATTATAATAATACAAACTGTCCCACCCCACAGTCGTTACAAATGATGTAATCATTCGAACCACATTCAAACATTCAATGAAAAAGCAACAATATTTTACGAGTATTGTGTCCTCCTGTCCAGGCTTGGTCAGGAACTGAGGAAAGGTCCAGTGATTTTGAAAATCTTGAGCCATGGGTGGCATTCATTGTTCATGTAAATTCCCGCATTGTTCTGGTGAAAGGAAGACCTATAAATGTCTGCAGGTCTGTTCCGTAACACGATGCACAGATAAATTGTTTATCAATGAAATTTTGTTTTACTTTCCTTACACGCTTTTGTTGCTGGCTGTGGTTGTCTACATTCCCACGCTGGTCTGGCACTCCACTGCTGCTCCTCAGCTCTCGGCTTCATCATGGAGGAGCTGGAGCACTGCTACAACAACGCAATTCTCCTCGCCTCCAGCGACCCCGTCGCCAAGGACATCACCGAGGATTTCTGCAGGTAATTGTGCACCTGTGGGAAAAATTCTGAAGAACAAACCCTAGTTCGTAACCAAAGACTTTATGCCTTTTAGTCGTCATGAGTGTGTGTGAGACAGGAATCTGCGGCAGGCGAAGGACTGCGTTAAGTACCCTCTGGTGGAACAGTTTCTGAGAACCAAACTGGTGACACAGGCACTGGCGTGGAAGTACCTGCTATGTCGGCTTCTCACTCTATCCACGTTAATCCTGGCTTGCAGCTGCCTGCTGTACTACATCAAGGTGTCTCAGATTGACCACTTCTCCTGCGAATTGCACACTGGTATGTCAGACCTTCATGACTGATGGATTCCAGTGTACATGGATTGCATGCTGTCATGTCAGTCCCTACGAGCGTTTAATCGCTAATCCGTGTGTTCTCAGGTGTTGTCCTGAATCGGAGCGCGTGCCATGCAAGATGGTGTCCGTGGGCGTGTTCCAAGGCTTCAGCTGCGTTAATGTCTTTGTGTACATGATCCTGCTAGTGTTTGTGGTGATCCACGCAGCATGCCTACGTGCCCGGCAGAGGCAGCAAAGCCAGTTGCTTAAACCCTACGAGCGCCTGCCTGCCTTCGTCTGCACCCAGGGCCTGTCTGACAGCTGTAGTCGCTTTGCCGATCTGTTTAGCTTATATTTGTGAAATCACTTAGTTGTCCTTAGCCCAAATGTAGTGTCAAGGAATGAAACGCTGCTATCCTCATAGTGAACTCGGCGGGAGGATATACAAGTGAATGTACCGTTAATGGTCAAAACCGGAAGTGACGTTTGCATAGTCTACTTCACCGGTTTGAAAATATCAAAATTGAATTGACATTATTAAGAACAAACTAAGCCATGGTATGATGACTTCTATACTAATCTAAGGTCACCTACTATTTAGGTAACTAGTTACTGACTGTCTGGAAAAAAAGTTCGTATGTTCTGCTGCACTTTTCTACACTTGGCTGCTGTCTCCATTTCTTACAGACTGAGCGGCTAATATAGCAAGGAACTTGCGTTGAGTATGGGCGCAACCAAGTGTACAATTGGAGTGGGGGTCACACCTATTTTCCTTAACAAACGGAAATATATTAAAAGAGAATAGACAAATAAATAGAATAGATGTAGAAAAGACAGATCTGTTGGCAGGGTTGATTAAACGGGGACATATAGAAAATATTTTGTAATTATATATATATATATATATATATATATATATATATAGGGATTTCCTCAACATTGGGGTGACACGACCCCCCCTTAAAGAATGCGTGGTTACGCCCATGTCTGATTAACTTCACAGCTCTGTATTGCAGTGCATTAGTTCTTGCTGTATCTATAACCGATAACATTAGCTCTCGCTGTAATAACAGTCGATAGAACATGTTTCCTAATTTTCTGATGAAGAAACCCACCGAGGGGACATACAGAGGGGTGCACGTGGTACTGGCCACAGATAAACAGGTTACTCGTCACGGTGGGGCTTCCTCTGCTACTTATCTCCCTCGCTTTTGCCAAGGAAGTGTCCATGGGTGAGTGTGTGTTTGTGTATTCATAATCATCATTTTTGCTATAAAAAATAAAAATAAAAAATTAAAAAAAAACTTGCTTGGTTCTCACATTACTGATTAATTTACATGCATGTGTGTGTGTTTCTGAGCCTCTACTCTCCTGATCGTTTAAAGTTACCTCAGCGGAGAAGTTTTTCTGATTGGCCAGTTCAAATTTGAGCGGAAAATCCTCAGCGTAGGAGTTTGTCTGATTGGCCAGTTCAAATTTGAGCGGGAAAATCCTTAGCGGAGGAGTTTTTCTGATTGGCCAGTTCAAATTTGAGCGGAAAATCCTCAGCGTAGGAGTTTGTCTGATTGGCCAGTTCAAATTTGAGCGGAAAATCACTCTGGGAAAGTGGGGGCGGGGTTTAGCCCGGCAGGAGGTCAAATTTAAAGCATTGTACGTTTTTGACCAGTCATTAGTGACTAGTTTAATTTTACTCACCATTTTATTTGTGAAAGCAGATCAACAATATTAATTAATGTAAGATTTACTCTACAGAGGTTTTAGTACATTGTTTAAATTTTGGAGGGAAAGTTGGTTTATGGCAATAGGAGGATGAGTATGGCTGTGATTGTATAAAATACACACAGCTTTTAAATGTTTGCCTGTAAATCACTGCATATTAGTCATTTACAGGTGAAGCAATAATACTACTTAAAATAGTTTATGCTATTTTTACTATTTATGATGAGTCTTTCAAAAATATCTATTTTAATCTATAATGTGTCACATTTAAATCTACGTATTTCAGCCTTTTTAACCAGTGGAGGAACAGATATTGAGATTTATCTGTCAGCAGGTAGTTTGGATTTAGTTTGAGGTGATAATTATGAACGGAACGATTGTAATTGAACGGTTAATAAGTCAAGTGTGCGGATGCACACCGCTCCTTTGTGGACTTCTAAACCCTAACAGTATCTAGGTTACACCAGTGAGCTTCAGCAGGTGTCCCTGTTCTTCACTGGGTCTTCCAAACTTTGCTACCGTTCCTGCAGTGCTTGCTTGCAAGGTATAGACACTGATAAATGTGGATTAAATAGTCAACTCTTTTCTGCTCTTAGATTCACAGATTAGCTGTTTCCCACCCGCTAACTTCACCCCGCGCCAGGCACTGTACGTCAATTCTTTCTGCTGGGTTGCTGCTGGATGGCAAAGTACAGAGAACGGCTTCCCTCTATTGCTGCATAAGGTAACCCAACGTTAAACTCCAAAGCCAAACTTCTGCTCTAATCACTGTGACTTCCTGACACATTTTGTGTTGCATTCTAGTACTTTCCTTACATTCTTCTGTTGCTGGCTGTGGTTGTGTACATTCCCACGCTGTTCTGGCGCTTCACTGCTGCTCCTCAGCTCTCCTCGGACCTCGGCTTCATCATGGAGGAGCTGGAGCACTGCTACAACCACGTGATTCTCCTCGCCTCCAGCAACCCCGCCGCCCAGAAAACCGCCAAGGATTTCTGCAGGTAATTGTGCACCTGTGGAAGAAATTCTTAAGAACCAGGTTAGAATATGATCCGTTAGCAAAACTAAAAAAAAAACCCAGTTCGTAACCAAAGACTTTATGCCTTTTAGTCTTCATGAGTGTGTGTGAGACAGTAATCTGCAGGAGGCGAATGGCTGTGTGAAGTACCCTTTGGCGGAACAGTTTCTGTTTAAAAAAAAAAAAAAAAAAAAAAAAAAAAGGACACATGGGCACTGGCGTGGAAGTACCTGCTATTTCTGCTTCTCACGCTATCCACGTTAATCCTGGCTTGCAGCTGCCTGCTGTACTACATCTTCAAGGTGTCTCAGATTGACCACTTCTCCTGTGAATTGCACACTGGTATGTCAGACCTTTATAGCATGGAGGTCCTTCATGACTGATGGATTCCAGTGTACATGGATTGCATGCTGTCATGTCAGTCCCTACGAGCGTTTAATTGCTAATCTGTGTGTTCTCAGGTGTTGTCCTGAATCGGAGCGCGTACCCTCCGGTGCCATGTAAGCTGGTGTCCGTGGGCGTGTTCCAAGTCTTCAGCTGCATTAATGTCTTTGTGTACACGATCCTCCTCGTGCTTGTAGTGATCCACGCAACATGCCCATGTGCCCGGCAGAGGCAGCAAAGGCAGTTGCTAAAACCATACGAGCGCCTGCCTGCCTTCGTCTGCGCCCAGGGCCTGTCTGACAGCTCTAGCCGCTTTGATGATCTCAGCATCTACCTGCTGTTCCTAGAGGAGAACCCGAGTGAGCTCAAGAGCTTTAAATATGTGCAGGTCTGTTCCGTAACACGATGCACAGATAAATTGTTTATTAATGAAACTTTATTTACATTATGATTTGTTTACAATGACGACTCTGAAATGGGAAGACTTTGGTATGGGGGGGCAGGGATTTAAGAACATTCCATAGTTTAACATTAAAATAGAAACGATTTTAGTTTCATGAGATCAGTTGCTTTATTTCTTGCCATCACCTGTATTATATTTGGAGACAAGAATGCAACATGAACTGTTGAATGAAAAAATTGTCTTAAAAAAAATTTAGTTAATGACATTTGCTCACAGATAGCTGATCCACACCATGTGTCCTGCGAGTTTCTGCTTATAACCAGCATGTTTTGGTGCGAATGTACAGGTATTGGACTCACTGATTGTGGGAGAGACTGCTGGCTATTCTGTCCTGCTGGGCCTCTTGAGCTCTCTTGGACAATTGAGGACCACCACCAGTGGGGTGGAGAAAAAGTGAAAGCCTGAGGGTCAGATGAAGCAGTGGTGCTCAGTCTGTCTTTTAGTGTTCCCCTGAAAGACTCAGACTCCTGTTCTTGTCTTATGGGTGTTGAACCTGATGTAGTCTACTGCTGTTGTAGTTCATCCACCTCAATGTTTGATGTGTTTTTTTTTTTGGTTTTCGCACCACTCTGTGTAAACTCTAGAGACTGCCGTGAGTGAAAATCCCATGAGATCAGCAGTTTCTGAAAAACTCAAAGCAGACCAGCACCAAACAACATGCCATGGTTAAAGACATAGAGATCACACTGTCACAAGGTGGATATTTCTGCCCAGTGTTCGAGTTTCGTAGTTCTTTGCGTCTGAAGAGCTAAGGAGGCTACACTAGTTTACCTTAATAAGGTAAAGGAGAACGCCACGCCCCCCTCCCCCGAAACAGAAGCTGACCCCAATACAGGGCTAGACAGCATGACGGAGACTACCGCAGGACAGAGAACACTGGTGTTACTGTTGAATACATATTTCTAAAATTGTATGATGTTTTTGTTGAGTTTTTATTACACAAAAATTTTCTGGCCTTGACAAATAACCCATTTTACAAAACACTAAAACTAAGCATTTTCAACAAAATACAAATTAAACTAAACTAGCAAACCCGCGTTAAAAACTAATTAAAACTAAACCGAATTTGAAAACATGGAACTAATGAAAAATGCAAAACTATAATAACCTTGATTCCCACTGAAACAATATTTTGGGATACAGAACAAAAAAAAGGATTTGACACTGTTAGTTTGCTCAAGCTTAGCAATGTTCTACTGATCGCTGGAAGGTCATGTATTTCGTTTAGAGACATTAATTGGAGTAATTTAACTAATTATTTTAACTACGTAATTTAACTAACTTATTTTTCATCCATATTGGTGTAAGAGAAGCTTGGGTAAAATATATAACACACCAACATGTGTATGCAGTATGTGAATATATAGTTACATCAATGTTGTAAATAATAAAATCCACTAGTATTTGAAGATCATTGTGGTCAATTAGCGTTATCTGCCTGTTTTTAATGAATATTTTTTATGTTCTTAAACTGGTAAGTTAGTCTAGGGCAATCACTAATGTCATCTTTATGACTTTCAGATAGTACAAGAGACAGGAGCCTATCAGTGATTGTCAACTCACTGCACGATGGGTCAGTGGACTAGCAGCAGCATGATGTTGTGTGTTGTCTTAAATCCATTGCAAATAACTGAAATGTGAAATTAAATTAATCCTAAAATCTTAAAACACATGTTCATACACAATCACATATTTATGTATGTTGACTTTTGCTATGCACTTATTTACAGCAATGGATTTATAAATACATTTCTAATAAACTGGAAAGCATGTCAAGCATTTTGTCTGTCCTTTCCTCTGTGTTGTCCTTGTATCGTGTCCACCATGGTTTGCTGTGCTACAGAGAAAGGAGTATGAATGCATGGCTCATGTTTTGATAAAATGTCTTTTGACCAGTGTTTTCGTCCCCAACCTTGATTTCTGCCTTGCCTTGTTTTGTTTGTCTGATCGCCTGACCTCTATCTGTTTCTCGACCATGAACTTTGCCTTCTCCTTTGGATTATGTTGCTTCAATTCTGTATACCTGCAACTGCTTCCATTTCCACCGGCGGTACATAACACATAATGCACCCCTGGACCTAGAAACAGAGCACATTGCTGCTGATCACAGCTATAGTGCTACAGGTGACATGGGTATAATATACATGAAGTCTCACTAAGTCATATTTCTTATTTTTAAATTATATGTTCAATATTTATAAATTAGCAGTAGCATGTCTCCTGCCCCAATCAGTTCCAAAGATTGAGGAAAGAAGGGATGAGGACACATATATTAATAGGATGCATCATAAAAATAGCTCTCTTCCAGAAAGGAGATATTTTATTCTCTATTATTCTCTAATGTGCATTAAAGAAAAAAATGGATATCCTCATTTTACCCTCATCCCTCTCTGCAAAGAATCATGTTTGAAAGCCTTTTCCTGTAATTTCACAACCATGGATGAAACTGCATTGTGTGTGTGTGTGTGGGGGAGGGGGGGAATGGGATTTCCTCAACATTGGGGTGACACGACCCCCCCTTAAAGAATGCGTGGTTACGCCCATGTCTGATTAATTTCACAGCTCTGTATTGCAGTGCATTAGTTCTTGCTGTATCTATAACCGATAACATTAGCTCTCGCTGTAATAACAGTAGATAGAACATGTTTCCTAATTTTCTGATGAAGAAACCCACCGAGGGGACATACAGAGGGGTGCGCGTGGTACTGGCCACAGATAAACGGGTTACTCGTCGCGGTAGGGCTTCCTCTGCTTCTTATCTCCCTCGCTTTTGCCAAGGAAGTGTCCATGGGTGAGTGTGTGTTTGTGTATTCATAATCATCATTTTTGCTTAAAAAATAAATAAATAAAAATTAAAAAAACCTTGCTTGGTTCTCACATTACTGATTAATTTACATGCATATGTGTGTGTTTCTGAGCCTCTACTCTCCTGATCGGTTAAAGTTACCTCAGCAGATAAGTTTTTCTGATTGGCCAGTTCAAATTTGAGCGGAAAATCCTCAGCGTAGGAGTTTTTCTGATTGGCCAGTTCAAATTTGAGCGGAAAATCACTCTGGGAAAGTGGGGGCGGGGTTTAGCCCGGCAGGAGGTCAAATTTAAAGCATTGTACGTTTTTGACCAGTCATTAGTGACTAGTTTAATTTTACTCACCATTTTATTTGTGAAAGCAGATCAACAATATTAATTAATGTAAGATTTACTCTAAAGAGGTTTTAGTACATTGTTTAAATTTTGGAGGGAAAGTTGGTTTATGGCAATAGGAGGATGAGTATGGCTGTGATTGTATAAAATACACAGCTTTTAAATGTTGAACTTTTAACTGAACACTGATTATGATGAGTGATATTGTTGGAAGATGTACTTATGGCAGGTAGTCACATGGCGTGCTGCAATCTGCCTCGTACCGTCTCGATCAGGCTGCCGAAGTGCCTCTTCAGAACATCTGCCGGAGCCTGATGTCGTTCGGCCCCATGTGCAGCACGACCGCTCCGATGCTCTCATCCTTCTTAAACTCTTGCTGTGCAGCTCTCAAATTTTCATGAAAATTCTCTGAAGTACCACAAAAGGTATATCGTAGTTCTTTGGGATCCTCAATGTTCTGAACATAGTGTAGTCTGAACATCTTCGTTCTGAAACAATCTCCCCTTCCAGTATCACAGCAACATTCAGGACATCTGCTGGGAAGAAACCATCACGTCTGGTATCCTCACTCACAGTCAGGATGCCCACCTTAACTGTGACTTCCACATCATCAGTTGGCTAAAGAGACAAGAAGAGAGGACTAGTCATTTATTGTACACCACAACCACAATAGGAATACAATACTACTACTGGGAGATAGATAGATAGATAGATAGATAGAAAGCTGTAAGCAGCAATGGCGGATTCTTCCTCAAGATGGTGGACCATTTAAAAATGGACATGGTGGAAAAATGTATCCCATACATGCAACATTTCAACACATTTGGCAGATTTTAAGTTCATTTTTGTAGTTTTCCACAAATGATCACAAAGAAAATGTAATTGCTGTATTTTTTATGTTGAAAAAGTATATGATATGCTTTAGAAGGATGGACTTCCAATTAAACTCGACAAACTAGGAATAAATGGTAAGATATATAATTAAGTATTAGACTTCTTGAACAGAAGAGCAATAGAAGTTAGAGTAGGTGCAGAGTACTCAAAGAGGTATGCAGTGGAAAATGGTACCCCACAAGGCAGTGCATGTAGCCCAATACTGTTAATATTATGATTAATGACATATTTGATCATCTCGGAGTAAATATAGGCAAGTCGCTTTATGCGGATGATGGGGCACTCTGGGTTAGGGGTCGGGATGTAGAATATTTAAGAAAGAAAATGCAACATGCAATAGGGAAAGTAGAACAGTGGGCAAATAAATGGGGATTTAAACTATCAATTTCAAAATCACAAGATGTATGTTTTTCTAAATGCCATAAAACAGTACCACTTAAATTATATGGGCTAGACCTTGAACAGGTCAAGGTTGTGAGATTTTTAGGAGTGATTTTTGATGAGAAGCTGACCTGGGGTCCACATACTCATAAAATTAAGAATAAATGTAAAAAGATAATGTCTCTGTCAATGTCTGTCAGGGCGAGCAAGTAGGGCATCGCTCATAAATATCTATCAGGCTCTTATGAGGGCCGCCTTTGATTATGGCTGCCTAGCATACATGTCTTCATTACAATCAAATCTTAAAAAGCTCAATGTGAAACAGGCACAGGCATGCCAGATCTGTACTAGAGCATTAAATCACCAGTGACCGCATTACAGGTTGAGACAGGAGAGATGCCGTTGTGTATCAGGAGGGTTAAGATCATGCTGGCATATTGGGTAAATGTACAAGGGCATAGCAGGGTGCACCCCACGAAAGTCATCTTACAAGAATGCTCAGGAATTCTACAGGACTAACTTTAATAGCTTTGGATGGTTTGGAAATGCAAAAGGCACAAAGCGCAGGTCTCAGTGAGCTAAAAGTAAGCCCCATTGTGACGATACCAAGTGTACCACCCTGGAGATTCATAAAACCATCTGAAGATACAAAATTACAACAAATTTTAAGAGAATTCTAAAATAGTGCCACAAGGGATAATAATTCAAAACTATATGGACCAGTATCAGGATAAATTACTCATATACAGATGTTTCCAAACAACCTGAGACAGGCTGCACTGGTGAGGCCTTTTTCATTCCTCGGTTTGAAGTAGCAGTCAAAAAAAGGCCGACCGATCATTTATCAGTGTACACTGCAGAATTATTAGGAGTCCTATTGGCATTGCAGTGGTTGGAAAAAAATAATCAGAACCAAGATGTCGCTATAGCCTCTGACAGTCTGTCAGCACGATCAAGCATACAGTCAAGGAAAACAAGACATTGTTTACCAAATTCTTTATCTGCTTCTCATACTTCATACTAAGGGGCTAAATGTTTCCTTCTTCTGGGTTCCAGCACATGTAGGGATAGAAGGAAATGAAACTGATATACTGGCAAAGAGATTGATATAAACATGAAACAGCTGATATACAAGTACCATTAAGTAGAGCAGATCAAAACCATTATAAAAAGGGACACGCATATAAAATATGGCAGGAATACTGGGACACAGCTCACGCCAGACGACATCTATATACCCTACAAAAACAAGTAGGCATGAGTGAGGCAGGGCAGAAAGGAAGAGATGAGAATTACGCGTCTTAGAATAGGTCATGATGGCTTAAATCTAGCATTAAACAGAATAGGAAAAACACCCCACTGGACTCTGCACACAGAGCAGTACACAAGAGACGGTAAAACACATTCTGTTAGACTGCAAAAGGTATGGGGAAGAAAGAACTGAGCTAGAGATGCAGACTGGAAAACAAAACCTGACACTAGAGAACTTGCTGGGGAAAACATCTGGGAAAATGCACCGCCCTAAAAAATTCTGGGTTAAGTGAGACACTCAATCTAGTTGGAATATCTAGTATATAGTTATTCATCACTTTATTTTCTTTTATTTATGCAGTATTGTTTCGGTATTATTATTTTTCTATTTTATTTTCTCTGCCATTCTACTGCCCACCCTCCAATCCAGTAGGTGGCGGTAATGCACCGTTAACTGGTTTGCCAACGGCCATTAAAACTCAAAGAAGACGAAGATGCAGATTTGGGCGTGGCCTGTAGCACCACCTTTGAGCTCATGTGGGCCATTTGTTTTGTGGCAGTTACTCGTGGCCTGTAGAATCAATGTGTGGTAAAACTTACCATTCAGATCTTGCAGTACTGGCACTTTAGGAAAGTAATAATAATAAAATAACTAATAATAATAATAATAATAATAATAACAACAACAACAACCTTCCTCAAAGTGACTTGTAGAGCGCACAGTGGAAATGGTCTGTGAACACGTGCTGATTACACGTGCAGAACGATCAACCAACACGTGCAGCCCTAACCGACTGAACAAGTGAGAACGACTCAAATGATTCTGAAACGGTTCATTTAAGAAATCATTACCAAAGCCGCTTATCCTTTTTCGATGGTTTTAATGAAGGAACTGAATCAGTTGAACCGACTCTTCATTTAAGCAAAATCACCCAGTAAGCCAACGCCGACGAGACTTAATTAAAAACTTAATATTTTTGATGCATTCAAACGAATTGGACACGAATTTATAATTCCAATACATTTAACTAAAAAAAAAAAAAAAAAAAAAAAAAACAACCTACAATCGGTCTGATTAGCTTCAAATGCTCAGAGACAAAAAGGAGACACGAATTTGCTTGAGAGAAACAACGGATTGAGATTATTTTATTCACACACAAAAAAAGAACAATACTCGCTAAAATAATAATAATAATAATAATAATAATAATGTTACCGCAAAAAAGTGACAAATTACCTCCTTAAAATAGTTTACCGCCTTAAAATGCATGTGTTGTCGCAATGCAACTCATCTATCAGCAAACTGTCAAAGTTAACCAAAATCTAAGAGAAATTTTGAGAGTAATATCAAATACATATTAATATTGAGATTAATATTATATAAAATGAGTTACCCGACATGGATGCATCCAAGATGTCCACCGATGAAAAAAGAACACAATCATCCTTGTGAGGGACACTTAACGGCGTGCGGAAGTGACGTAGGCAGTAATGTAATTGGTTGATAGTTAATACATTGTGTTGAGAACGTGTGATTCCATATGAATAATTAAATGTTGAGCCAACTTGTTTAAATGACAATAAAACTAAATCGGCTATTAATTTGATCAACTGAATAAAATAAGTTGAACTTACTAAAGTCAATAAATATTTTTACAGAGTACTTTCAGTGTGGACTATATAAAGAGACTTTTTATAGAGATGTTTGCGAGATTAAAGAGATTTTTGTGTGAGATTTTAACCAAATAACCTTTTTGTCTAAGTCATGTTTTAAGCTATTTTTTTAACCTTAGCGGTTTCAAAGTGCTTTACACTGGTTCTCATTCTCACACACCAAGGTTATAATCGAAAACGAACGAAAACTAGGAGTGAAAAAAACCTAGTTGTTAACTGAAATCGAAATAAAAACGACAACTAACTAAACCTGTATTGTCTGTTTGCAAAACTAACTAAAATAAAATACAATTATAGAGCAAATGTCCTTAGTTTTTGTCATTGTCAATATCTTTGAGAGTTGACATTTCCGACTGGGAAGCCGGAAATTACGACATTTCATGTCAAATTGAACACAGCATAGCTCCTCTCACACCATGCTCCTCTCCTGGCATCATGGCGGTACCGGAAGTTGGAAGAAAGTGGCAGAGTCCTATTTGGGATTACTTTATATATGACTGTGTGTCAGATAAAAGCAAGTGTCCTGCAGTGGAAGGTGGTGAAATATGTGGACAATTTATTAAAGGGGAAAATCCCACGAATTTGAAAGTACATTTGAGAAGCGCGCACAAGGAGGCTAACCTAGTTTACCTTAATAAGGTAAAGGAGAACGCCACGCCCCCCTCCCCCGAAACAGAAGCTGACCCCGGTACAGGGCTAGACAGCATGACGGAGACTACCGCAGGACAGAGAACACTACAGCAGTGCTTTCACCAGAGAACCGGTAGCTGTTGGTTAGTAAATACACAGGAACACCACAATGAGAGGAAGCGCTGGTTCATATGTTTATTGATACTGAGATGTCTACACAACTGTGTGAGTCGATTGCCTTCAAAAAGTTCTCCACTTTACTCGAACCAAAGTTCAAAACACCTGGAGCTGCAAGAGTCAGTAGCCTTATTGGGGCTAAGATGGATACGGCAAAGCAGAAACGAAAAGAGATCATTAAAAATGTGAGGAAGCTGAACCTATGTGTAGATGGTTGGAGCAAGAGAGGATTAACAGAATCTTTCATGGGTGTGTCAGTTTATTTGTGCCCATATGTACATTTTATGTACTGGTGTTATTGTTGAATACATATTTCCAAAATTGTATGATGTTTTTATTACACAATACTTTTTCTGGCCTTGACAAATAACCCATATTACAAAACACTAAAACTAAGCATTTTCAGAAAAAAAAACAAACAAACTAAAATAGCAAATCTGCTTTAAAAACTAATTAAAACTAAACTGAATTTGAAAACATAAAGTCAAAACTAAATAAAAACTATAATAACCTTGACTCCCACTGAAACAATATTTTGGGATATAGGACCAAAAAAAAAGGATTTGACACTGTTAGTTTGCTCAAGCTTAACAATGTTCTACTGATCGCTGGAAGGTCATGTATTTCGTTTAGAGACATTAATTGGAGTAATTTAACTAATTATTTTAACTAAGCAATTTAACTAACATATTTCATCCATATTGGTGTAAGAGAAGCTTGGGTAAAATATATAACACACCAACATGTGTATGCAGTATGTGAATATATAGTTACATCAATGTTGTAAATAATAAAATCCACTAATATTTGAAGATCATTGTGGTCAATTAGCGTTTTCTGCCTGTTTTTAATGAATATTTTTTATGTTCTTAAACTGGTAAGTTAGTCTAGGGCAATCACTAATGTCATCTTTATGACTTTCAGATAGTACAAGAGACAGGAGCCTATCAGTGATTGTCAACTCACTGCACGATGGGTCAGTGGACTAGCAGCAGCATGATGTTGTGTGTTGTCTTAAATCCATTGCAAATAACTGAAATGTGAAATTAAATTAACCATAAAAACAAAAACTTAAAACACATGTTCATACACAATCACATATTTATGTATGTTGACTTTTGCTATGCACTTATTTACAGCAATGGATTTATAAAGACATTTCTAATAAACTGGAAAGCATGTCAGGCATTTTGTCTGTCCTTTCCTCTGTGTTGTCCTTGTATAGTGTCCACCATGGTTTGCTGTGCTACAGAGAAAGGAGTATGAATGCATGGCTCATGTTTTGATAAAATGTCTTGACCAGTGTTTTCGTCCCCAACCTTGATTTCTGCCTTGCCTTGTTTTGTTTGTCTGATCGCCTGACCTCTGTTTCTCGACCATGAACTTTGCCTTCTCCTTTGCGTTATGTTGCTTCAAGTCTGTATACCTGCAACTGCTTCCGTTTCCACCTGCGGTACATAACAAACAATGCACCCCTGGACCTAGAAACATAGAGCACATTGCTGCTGATCACAGCTATAGTGCTACAGGTGACATGGGTATAATATACATGAAGTCTCACTAAGTGAAGTCATATTTCTTATTTTTAAATTATATGTTCAATATTTATAAATTAGCAGTAGCATGTCTCCTGCCTCAATCAGTTCCAAAGAGGAAAGAAGGGATGAGGACACAAAGATATATTAATAGGATGCATTATAAAAATAGCTCTCTTCCAGAAAGGAGATATTTTATTCTCTATTATTCTCTAATGTGCATTAAGGGAAAAATGGATATCCTCATTTTACCCTCATCCCTCTCTGCAAAGAATCATGTTTAGAAGCCTTTTCCTCTAATTTCACAACCATGGATGAAACTGCATAAAGAGAATGAATCCATTCATGGTCCATTGCAGTGAACGGAGTTGAAGCAATTATCTCTCAAGGGCTCTATGTTTTTCTTTCATTTTCAGCTGTATCTGTCTGTTTGGCTTCGTGCTTTTCAGACTATATAACATACATATGACATAACAAGGCTACTTGCATGTCTGGAAATTTAACGAACTTGAGTAGCTAGTACTTACCGACACATTCCCTCTCAATCGGTTTGAAAAGTACAGGCAATAAGATTATAAAATGCTGAAAGAATATCAAATCATGAAAGAAAAATACGAAAAAGACCCAGGACTGTTGAGCAGCTAAAATCCTGTATCAAACACGAATGGGACAACCTTCTTCTCCCAAAACTCCAGCAACTGGTCTCCTCAGTTCCCAGACATATATGAACTGTTGTTAAAAGAAGAGGTGATGCTAGACAATGGTAAACAGGGCACTGTCCCTACTTTTTTCAGGTGTGTTGCTACCATCAGATTCAAAATTACCTTATTTTTCCATTAAAATGGTACATTTCCTCAGCTGAAACACTTTGTTTTCTTTGTTCTATTGTGAAAAAAAATATGGGTTTATGATCTTTGCAAATCATTGCATTCTGCTTTTATTTACATGTTCCACAACGTCCCAACCTTTTTGGAATTGGGATTGTGTATATATATTTGACAAGATGACTGCTTATCTGCAGTTGAAATAGGATGCATTTCTACATGAATGGATACTACCTGAAACATCTGTTTTAAAGGAAATAGTTTGAATGAATTTTAACATATAAATCCTGCACATGTGCTAATGTGGACATTTTATGTTAATAGGCTGTCAGCCCGCCACCCCTCCCTCTCTTTTTTTACTTTTATTTTCTTTGCATGTTTGTTTGTTTGCTTGTTTATCTATGTTTGTAAAAAAAAATAAAAAAAATAAATAAATAAATAAAAACTTTAAAATTAAAATTATTTCCCTTCTCATTAGCCATACAATTGTGATTATTAAACAGAGAGTGAATTTGTGTTAACAGTTAATAAGCATTTAATTCGTTCATCAACTTCTACAGTCATATTACGTTTATTCATTCCTCCAGTAAAATATCAGTGCGCTTCAAGGCGCCATCTAGAGGCGATTGAAGGTAAGTACTGGAACTGCGAATAAAACGGCGCTTTAAGAAAGCCGGACGCGCCGCTGGTCTGTGACGTCACGACGAGAAGTGGAATATAGAAGGCAGCTTGTTGTCTTCAGAACAGTTTGTTATTCTACAGTTAGTGGTTGCATTAACCGTGAGTTTGGACTGAACGAAAATTTAGACATGGATTTCAACCTTGCGGAAATTTTACATTCAGGAATGAGTCGTTCTGAGCTGTACAGGGTTCTATCATCAGAGGGAATTCGTGCTGCAGAAGTCAAGTCTGGTGTTTTGCTGTACTTGTCTACAGGTGGTCTGTGAGCTGGCGACCCTGGCTGTCCACTTGGTTACTTGGTTAAAACAAATGCTTGTTTTATGTGTAAATATTTTCTGAACTGCACAAATATCATGTAGCTACAATTCTAACTGGTGATTCGGTCGGGACTTGATCTCTTCTGTTCACTTATGCTGTGTGCTTATCTTTACTATCTTCCCAAGAGCAACAATCAGTTTTCATAAACTGTTTCTTTGTTTACATTGTCACTACTTACTATAGTACATAACTTGACTACATGAACAATGGACAATATTACAATTTGAATATAAATAGTCATTTGATATTTAGCACCTAAAAATGGCCAGTAACAGGTGCTAATTTCAGTAAGTGCAGCGGACGGTAGATTTACCCTATTATTTAGTTACCAGGAAAATACCACCATTTTAGACAAATTAGTTTTAGACTCTGTGTTTTTTGTACGAAATGTATTTTGCTGGAGTACTCTTGTTATCTTATTCTTCTCATTGTTCTTGTACAGTATTCTACAGATGGCCAATCGATCACAGAACAAAACTAGTTGCATGTAAGTTAGGAATTTTTGCCCTGCACTAATTTCTTAGTACATTTTGAACTGAGCAGATTGTAATGTCTGTTTGAACTACACTACAGGTGTCAATGCTGCAGGCGGTTACATAGTGCATTTCACAGGTATCTTTATTTTACTCTGGAAAGTTATGTTACAAAACATATTTGTGCACATGGCAGTACATCAGTGTTACATAATCTTGCCTGCAGACTACATTATTCTGGCTGAGTGGGTGGAGGAGAACGTGCAGATAAGTGACACCATATCTCATGTTATCCGATGTGCTTTCACAATGCTGGAAATGTCCAAAGTCCAACGGTGTAAATATTCCTATGTGGACAATATCAAAATAGGTGCTTATTTAGTTCTACATGCATAATTTAGTGTCTTTATGTTTGTTAGAATATTTACATGTTGTTCTTGTTTGTGGTAGCATTATCAGCTGGGGCGTTCACCAAAATGAGACTGGGAGAAGAAGAGAGTCAGGTTTGTGCTGTCATTGGCCCGGCTGTGGAAGAGATACGATCGGCTGAAGTGCTGCTGAAGCGACGCAACATCATTTTGTGCCCTGAAGCATGGCGGCACTGTGACAGACAAAATCTTATTGTCAAAAGTATTAAAAATGAAGAAGCTGTCAAGGTTGGTCTTAAACCTCATCTAGCATACTTTTTTGAATTCCCTTTCCCTTAAGTTCCCTTTCTCTTCAGTTCAACTAAAGGTTAACTTAATGATATAAATGTTGATACATCAGTTGCTATGCAGCAGGGAACAGAAAAGTATGTCAGTGGATGACCTGCGCCGTTACAACATTCACTTTCCTATGAAGAGTAAGGCACTTTTTTCACACAGCTTTTAATAAGTAAATTTCTATTGTTACATAAATCAATTTACATGTTTTATTTCTTTAGACTATCCAATTACATACATATTAACAAATGAAGAGAGAGAAACCTTCATCCGTGAGTTTATGATTCATACAGCCTGTAACAAGGTGAGTACTATTTGAGGCAATAATGTATCAGAATTAGTATGTTAGATGGTCGTACAGTACACATTCTTGGTCAGAGTTGGACCTTGGTGTTTGCTTCGTGCTCCAACTGCACTTACAGCATAAGTGTAAATGGAGAATGGGACGAAGTTATTTATTTTTCTTCTATTAGATACATGAAAATCAGCAATGGCAAGCCCCCAATCCTGGCCTGCCAGAGATATGGCCTACCACCATCATGTTTGTGTATCTGCAATTCGTGCTGACTCAGATGGATCTGAGATTCGATCGTCACGAAGTCAGCGAAACTATTGCAGGGCAGATGTTCAGGTGCCGTGGGAAAATCTGCAATGTCTTCTTTTTTGAAGAGGTACGTTTTCCAGGTTTTCCTGGTTACTTTATTATTATTATTCTGCTTATTATTATTATTATTATTATTATTATTACTACAGTCAGTAACAGACATTTAACTGGGTAAACAGTTGATAATTTTACAGAGTTTAAAGTATAAAGTAACATACAGTCACAATCACAATTACAGTTTTATTTTCATGACGAGATTCTTACCTACTCGAGCGCACGGTGGCTTAGTGATTCCAGGGTCCGGGGTTCGAGTCCCGCCGGGGCCATGTGTGTGCGGAGTTTGTATGTTCTCCCCGTGCTGCGGGGGTTTCCTCCGGGTACACCGGTTTCCTCCCCCAGTCCAAAGACATGCATGGTAGGCTGATTGGGGTCACTAAAATGACACCTAAAATGTCAGTAGAATGGGTGTGTGAGGGTGTATGTGTGTGCCCTGCGATGGACTGCCAGCCCGTCCAGGGTGTACCCCGCCTTGTGCCCGATGCTCCCTGGGATAGGCTCCAGGTTCCCCCGCAACCCTGAAAAGGAGTAAGTGGTTGAAGATGGATGGATGGATGGATTCTTACCTACTAATAATAAGGTCAAGTTTGATCAGCCTTCAGAGAAAACTCACACCTGCCATTTTTACCACTGTAAAGCTGAATGGGAACATCACATGCAGTCATTTCTCTGTATCGGTCATGTGATTTCAGGGCTGTATTTTTGTGTGTGCCGTTGGCTTACCTGGGGATAAGAGACAGGATAAGACTGCTCAAGCAGTGCAGGCTGCCTTGCGGATACATGATACATGCTGCCAACAAATGGACAGTGTTTCGTAAGTCACAGCATGGAGTGTCCCAAACAAACTCCTCATTATCATTTTACGCACTTACACACCTGGAGAATTTCGACTTGTCCTGTTTGTGTCCTATAGGAGTATCTCTATAGGCGTAGCTACAGGAAGAGTCAAGTACAAGTTTGAAAAGAGCCCTTTGAGAGAATGTTTCAGTGGTGAGTGTTTTCCTACACAGCGTTACTTCAGTGTTCTCTAAACATTGATATTTTGTTAACTGTTAAAAATGTACCATTTCCCTCTGTGACAGTGTATGGAGAGAAAGTGCGTGAGGCTGCAAAGTTGTTGATGAAAAATCCAGGGATTGTGTCATGTGATGAGCCGACCAAACACTACTCCATGCTGCCTCTTTCAACCTTTAAGCTTCCAAATTGGACCCATGAGGTTGTGTAAGTGTATTATCGTGGCGATGCCAATCAGATGTAAATGCGTACAGTTCTATTTTTATTGTATTTTAATTTTTTTGTGCTGTATTGTAGTTTTTTTCTACTGATTGAAATCATCTGAACACAATGAGTGACAACCGATACAAAAGTGGATTATTTAACAATAATCTGAGGAACTGGTACTGCATTACAGGTGTGTTCTTGAACCTGGATTGTCATCTGATGAGATGAACGCCAGGCGATTGGGTGAGTGTTTAACTTTCGTCAATGAAGCACATTCCTTTTTTTCTAAACAAGGCTTACCTCAGCAATGCACTTACTACTTTTTGTTATATCTTGTCTAGCTTTGGCTAACATATGGACAATGCTGTACGAAGAGAAGGAGGTGGTGAAATATGCCGCTGTTATTGGATCCTTCACCGATAACAACTTCAACTTTGAGCAGCTGAAGAATACGATGCCTCCTAGGGATAATCAGAAGCTCATAATCCTCCTGAGATCACTGTTTAGAGTGGGCATCTTCAAGTGTGCCTCAGAGCCCAGGAACATCTCATCAACCAATTCCTGTTACTGCAAGAACAACTGCGAAGGTAAGAGATTATGAGCGGATGTGATTTATTTATTTTTTTCCCCTCAACTTTAATGGCTTGTTATCCTTTTCTGTCTTTTTCTTGGGTTTGCCCAAAGTATTGAATATTTGTCCGGAGGGATATAGCCAAATAGTTTTAGGTTGTGAGTCTCCATTGCTGAAACATGTGGTTTTGTTTAGAAAACAAATACATGTGCTTTTGAGGAATGACAGAGGATTTTAATATCGCTCTCAAGTTTAAGGTCAATCATTTCGATTACGTGTTTGTTTTTTTTGTGTAGACTACTGAAACTAAATTGTTTTGTGTGGTAGAGAAGGGGATTTGATGCATTCTTGTCCTGATAAAGAAACACAACCTCAAGGTTATAATGCTGACAGAAAGATAGAGGAAGTTAAAAGACGTAAAAATAGTGAAGAAAAAGTTGATGAAGGGGAAACGGTGACTAATCGTATTGAGGCAAGTGCAGGAAGAAGAAGAAAGGAACCAAGAAGGATGTGTTGAATGAAATCAAAGGAAAAATATGTGGGAAAACAGGACAATGTTGGTATAGATGTAGATGATGCAGGCTTGTTCTTTTCCTCTTTTCAGGGAGGATGAAGCAGTTTTTAAAATGCCAGCAACTAAGAGGAAATTTAATAGATGAGAAATGGAAGAAAAAAATCAATCTCAATGTTCAGTTCAAAATTTGAGGAGGGAGAACTTGGTACAGATGAGTTTTCAGGCTCAGAAAGTTAGAGAGTCCTCTGATTTGTCAGTTGTTGTCACGTAATAAACGTAATGGACGATAGAATGGACGCAAGTGCAGAAAAGAGCTTTTATTTGAAGAGAGGCAGGCAGACCAGTCCAAATCATCAGACAATTGCGTGGTCACAAAACAGGAAATGGGTCAGGTGATTGGCAAACAAGCATAAACGAGGCAAAACCAGAACCAAGAACGAGATCAAAACAATAACACATGAACCGAGAACAAACGCTTGGTATACGGAAAACTCACTTCACAAAGTCATAAATGACAGTCTGCCAGGAGGAAAGCTGCCACTGAGTTGTGCCACACAGTCCTAACTTTACTCCCAAGAAAGGTGATCTGAAAGAGATCAAGAACCGGAGGTCAGAGGCTTTATTGTGTGCTGATTGTAAAATCTTACCAAAGGCTTTGGCCACTAGGTTGAAAGAAGATTTCAGGCAGATCATACATACGGACCAGTCTTACTGTATACCTAACAGATTCGCAAGGACGAATTGGAAAGTGGAAATGGTTTTTGCCAAAAGATTTCCTGTAGGGGGAGAATTCGTATCAATAATTTACTTGCATCTGTTTTGTGGTATTATTTGGCAGTTTTAGAGCCTTCAGTGGGTCTTCCTGAAAAAGTTAAAACAATTATTATTATTTTATTTTTTTTGTGGGAAAACTACATTGGATTCCAAACAGTGTGCTGTATTTGCCATTAGAGGAAGTGGGTCAAGGGTTAATACATGTTGCAAACCTGAAGAGCTGCTTTTAGATTGCAGTTTAAGAAATTGTATCAGAATTTATCATGGGCACAAATAGTTTGTCTCCTTGTATGTGTGGTTGGGGGATTAGGTTTTGGGAAGAATTTCTTTTGGACTGACTCTAAAAGGGTAAATATTAAAGTAGTTTCCAAATTTTATGAGCATTCAAAAAGACTAGAGTGTGGTTAAAGTCTCGAGGTCTACAAATTGTGTACTGTTTCTTGAAGGAGCCTCTGATCAATGGAGTGTGTTTGGATTTATCTTGTGAAACATGGATTGGACAGAAATGAATAAATACGCACGCAATCACAATATAGGATCTCGTTGACCTAGCTCGGTGGCATTGGATAATAGTCTAATAATAACCCAGAGACTAGGCATTCAGTCTATAGGGACAGTTGGACACTTATTGGAAAGATGTTGAAGTCTTTTAATTGAAGATGGAATGAGTCTTTTACACAACTGCTTAATTGCACACTTCAGCCTAGATGCCGAGCATAATTTTCCAGGTCTAAATATCTCTCCAGATTTGCCGGATGTAGAAGTTAATTGTCCATTAGCTGTTTCAAATAATTTAATTGACTGGAGTTTAACATCAATCGGAGGCTAATCATTGTATTAAATATGTGTAAAGCAGTTAAATAAAGAAAGTCTGATACATTTTAATGCTCCTTGGAGGATTCATGTATGTGGAACTTCAAATTTTAAACCAATGGTGCGTGCTCATGGAATTCATGCCAAGTTTCTTGGAGGTCTGCAGTGTAGCATTTTGCTTGGTGTTATGACTGTTAATGATTTTTTTTTTAATCTGTTTTAAATCATTCTGTACAAGATAAATGTGTTTTGTTTTGTAATCAAAGTCTTGTGAAAGTCTTTTAATGAAATGTTTACCATGCTTCTTTTCATTTTTGACTTTAAATATTACAAAGGAAACAAATGAAGGGCCGTTTGATAAACTTTGTATTGGGTCAGGCAAAAATTAAAGTGGGAAACAGAAAATCAATGTTGGAAATGATTGTAATTTAGTCAATGTGTTCAAACGACTTATGTTCCGCAATGGGATATCTTTTTTTGGAATTTGAAAGCATATTGACGTTTGAAGAGAGATTGTGAAAGGTTGAAGACAATATTCTGTATTTTGCCGATGGAACAGGATGAAAAGTATGTTTGTTTGGGGGGTTTTTTTGTGCTATTGAACTGATGTTTTACTGGTAATAATAAAGGTGATTTACAACTCTAGTTCTCTCAACATACTTCACTGACTCGTTCTTATGAAAACATGGATTACAAAAATTAATGTTTGATCAAAGATCATTTTTGACATCACTGGATAACATTTACGTTTCCAAAGCATGGCACAATTTTGAGCAAATAAAGAATTGTTGTTAATCCTGATCAGCATCACGAAATCCTTGTGATTGTACTGTAATCACTTAACAACCCTAAATGTAACTCTTCTGTAATACTGAACAGTGCACTTAAACACTTAAACTGTTTCTCTCTCAGAGTTCATTTGGTTCTCAGTGGATCCTGTGTGGACGTGTCGGCAGATGAGTTTCTGCACCAAGGGTGAAATGGAGACATATGTGGATTTAATCTATTGCAATCAATTCGACGGTTACCACAGTGGCCGTGCCGAATTCCTGATGAAAAAGACCTACCGCTGCAGCAAGTGCAACGCCAGGAGTTTCCAGTTCGAAGAGGAAGTGGTCATAGATGACAATAGCGAGCATCTCCAAGAGATCTACAAGGCAATACGGCATTATGAGATCTTTCGTAGCCAAGGTCAGAGATTGAAATCTTGACTTCCATTCCAGGGCCTAATTCATACAAACATATATCAAATGCTTAAACCTTCAGATTGGTTACAATGTTGGCCAATACCAGATTTTCACCAATACTGACCATTTTGTTGAACCGTATCAGCCACATCAGCCAATTTTATCAGCAAGCCAATTAGTTGGTCAGGTCCTATTGTGAACAAGTTAATTCTTATTCATTACCGTTCTAAACATGCAAATATACTGTAGACACACACACTCAAGAACTCTATTGAGGTCAGCTTATGTTTATAAACACTGTGAGAAAAGAGTGTAGAAATTGTAAAATAAGTGTTTTTTCTATGTAGGGATGTGCTCTCGAAATAAGGTGTACACAACTGAAGGAAATGGGTGAGGATACAGTGATTGCATTGATATAGACAAAACATTTATTATAAAGATGTGATCATGATTCAGAGCTTATGTACAGATGCTGATAAATCTGATGGATGCATTGCTGTAATGTAACCTCACCATATACAGGGAGTAACATTGCTTGTGTGTATGTATGCAGTAATGATACAGAGAACTTCCTGGGCAAGGTGATGTCAGTACTGACGGAAGCGCGTGATAGGACGACTGCAGGCAGCTGCTGGTGTGCTCAGCTAGTGGAGACAGTACTCATCCCTACACTGAAACACTGGTGGCTTTCAGGATGCGTGTCCAAGACATTTTACTACCTGGTGGAGAGTGCAGCTGCCTTTGTATATCTTCAGAATTATGATAGGGTATGTGTGTAGTCTAACTGCTTATTTAACTGTATAACTGACCTAGTTGTGATCATTACACATGACTGTGAGAAAGTGTGTCTTGTTGCAGGCGTTGCAGTATTTGACTAAGGCCAGGCACTTTCCGGAAAATATAAAAAAAGGCAAGCCTGCATTTCCATCAGCCTTTAGACCTTCCCAATATATCGATGACTTTCATCAAGTATTTATGCATCGGCTCACAGGAGAGGTATGTAAAGACTTGGGTATCCAAGACTCGAATGCAAATCCAAAGTGCAAATATAACTTGGCAAATACAAACAGGTCTTCATTATGTCTTAATTTCTCCCAGATTCTGTTTAGAGCAGGGAAAATTCTGGAGGCAGAGGAGAATTTTAAGAACGCCTTGAAGATCCTGAACTGCAATCTGCCTCGCAGTTCTGTTGCACAATCCTTTAAGCTCATATACGAGAAGCTGAAGAAACTCCATTATCGGTCCAAACAGTTCCAGATCCCAAGGTATGAGTCTATTCATGTTATCATTGCACAAGAAATGAAGACTGTCAGAATGCAGAACGTTTTATAAGATGATTGTGTCTGTGTGTGTCTCTGTGTGTGTGTGTGTGTGTGTGTGTCTGTGTGTGTGTGTGTGTGTGTGTAGGGAAAGAAAGCTAGAGCGTCTACATGAATGCATCAATTGTCTGTCTTTCCTTTGGAAAATCAATTGCATGCGTGGCCGGCTCAGGTGTGCATCGCTGGCCATCACCATGGAAATCAATCTTGCCTTCCAGAGTACCAGTCCGTTCAAGGTCAGTGTCAAAGTTCAACAGGATTAAGACATGCGGACATGAGTCTGATTTTAATTATGATTCCACAGATTAATCACAGAAAAGGAAAACAGAGAAAGGTGAATCAGAGCAGAGAAAGAGTCTTATTAAAAGTGTGACCAATCATATTTAATGGAGGACATGTTTTTTGTATTATTTGCTTTTAGTTAACTTCAGTCCCTTATTATACCTTTTAATGTATGAACCTAGATTGTTAAACACAGATCTCAGACAGCCATGATCTTTTAAAGATTTGTGCTTTCCTTCAGGTTTGTTAAAGTCTTGTGGCCATTCATGACTAGATTGTGATGCCCATGACACGGACAAGAATAACAAGTCGTGTGATTGTGTATCTGCAGATCGTCTACTCCGCCATCGACTATCTCAAATACAGTCAGTTTACAGGCGAGAAGAGCGAGTGCAAGCGTCTCGAAGCCTTCCTGTACAGAACTTGTGCCAGCCTTTCAGACCACCCTGGGGGACGGAGGCTGATAAGCCACTTGACTCAAACCCTTGCCGTCGTTAAAATGTGCACAGGGGACCTGGAGCAGTCAATCGAGTGCAGTATGTAGACGTGTCCTTCTTAAAGGCTCAGTTTCCTAATGTGTATATGAAAGAACAAGACTAAGTTTGTGGTGGTATGCGTTCGACAGCTATTCGAGCTCAGCAGCTGTGTGAAGTCCAGAACATACCCGGTTTGGACGTGAGGACCACAGCTGCATTACACCTGCCTCTGCTCCTCACTGACAGGTGGGTATGGGTTGGTGTTGCTTCAGTTATTGCTTGAAACAATTATACCTGATGATGCAGAACATGTGACTGTGTGTGTATGTGTCAATGTGTACAGATACAGCGAGAGTGTGCAGCAGATCCAGACTCTGAGCAAAGAAATGTCAAGCAGCATAGCAAAGGGCTGGTTTTATGCTGCCTGCATGAACTTCTTTCTGTATGCTGGTATGCACTCTGTCAGTCATGGGAAGATCCATGATTATTATTCTGTTACACGTGAACAGCAATGGGAAAAAATTCGTAATGGAGCAAAATAAAATCTATGTATTACATTTTGCAATAGAAAAATTAGATCAGTATTTTTCTATTCTACAATCTTCAAGTACGAATTTTAGAAATACTGTTGTGTAATTTAAATACATATTTCAGACCCATGTATCATAAGTTCAGCCCATCCCTGTCCATGGTCAAATCAACTTTTAGCTGTTATGTTTATGGATAAACAGTAAACCGACCTGAAAATAATTATCTGAAATCTGTCCAGCACGAACCGTTTTGTCCTTGTTTGGTTCAGGATTTGTATTCAGACCATTCGAGGAGTGTTTGGCTTTTGTGGAAGAGTCTCGGTCAGATGCCAACCTGGAAGCTGATAAGAGTCTGATGCTGCATCTTTACTCTGCAGTGGCTCTGTGGTGAGACGTTGCTCTCAGTCACATAGAGTAACTTTACCATATATGACTCTCAGTCACATGTAAGATAGCATTCAGGATTGGTGTAAGACTAAAATACTGGCTCTGTAAGCGTGTGTGTGTGTGTGTGTTCAGGTATGCACGGCTGGAAAATTGGGAGATATTTGCTGTCTTCTTTGATAAGGCGTATAAATTGTACACTTGGATTCCAACCTTCATTGAGTCTATCAGTAGTGGTGGGGTCATGCTCCTGGAGTGCAGCATCCTACTCTTCAGGAAAGAACTGATTGATTGCAACCGTCAAAGAAGGATTACCCTTAAAAGAGCACAAAAGGTTTTTTTAAAGCTTTAATTCAGATTTTTTTTTTTTTTTTTAAATGAGCGGAACTGAAGCAAAAACAGATAATACACTTTTAATGTGAACCTGTCTGGAGAGTTTTTCCAAACTTGGTCCATACGTGATAAAGAACTACTGTGTATGTGTAATATTTTACGATATAGCTTCTACACTACATAAACATTACCTCAATCACTATATACATGATGTAACATGCCGTATTTTCTCACACAGCTCTCTTCAGACTTCACACGTTTTGGAAAAAGTCACATCTTCACCCCACGTGTGTTGCACCTGAATGCTTACCTGCACCACCTGACTGGAAGGAAAACGCTGGCGCAGGACCTCTTCAAGGAAGCTCTGGTGCTGTGTGAGAAACAGGGCAACCTTCTAGACCAGAAGTGGATCAGGCAGAGCCAGGTACACAAGCTCAACCATGAATGTCCTCACGCTGTCCACCGACTTCCTTTTACCATTACCCAAGAAAAATGCCTGAAAACTGACTGTATATCATAGAGTCTTAGTGAATTTACATTCTTTAGTGAATCTGGTTTCCTCTCTCGTAGGTTGACTGCTCTGGTGCATGTAGCCACACTCCAGCAGAGTGGTCTACAGCTGTTCTGAGCATGCCCAGATGGGACCAAGCAGCAAAACTCCAGCCTGAGGAGCTGCTTAACTATCGCTTCCACTGAAACAAGCAGAGGTTAGACGGCGTTCCCATATTTTGTAAAAACTTGCAGGTGGTCAAATGTGGCATGAAAATACAAATTGGAAATAAAATAGTGACACCAAACCCAAATCTGTGTCTGTCATTATGAAATATTATGGCGTGAACTGCAACACTTTTAATCATGAAACATTAAAAGACAGACGTGCAAACAAACGTGCAAACAAAACAGAAGGATGTATGTACGTGTGTTTAGTTACTGTCTTACTGTGTGGCCACATCATTTGCCATCACCCCCCCGCAGAACCTCACTGACACAGCGAGAAATCACCCGTAGCATTAGCTTCACCTGGAGCATACTGGACAATAAATCAAAAGGGCTGCATGGCCAAGTACCACTGCGTAATTCTGCTATCTGCTATTACTATAGAGCCTTATGGTCAGTTTCCACAATAAACTCTCCCCAACAGATAATATTTTGGGGAATCTCGAGCCCATTTCACAGCCAAGCACTCCTTTTCGATTGTAGAATATCGGACCTCTCTAGGAAAGAGTTTATGGCTAATACAAGCCACAAGTTGTCGTCCAATGGGTGGCCCTTGCAGAAGCACGGCTCCAATGCCTCGTTCCGAAGCATCTGTTTGCACAATAAACAATTGATTAAAGTCAGGCAACACAGGGTCCTCACCCAGGACAGTCTGGATGTCTTGAAAAGCCATTTTTGCTTCCTCAGACCACTGAAACTGGTTGGGGCATCTTGAGTACACCATATCAGTCAAGGCTGCTGCTCTGCCAGAGAAATTGGGAATAAATCTGTTATAAAAAACCTGCCATACCAAGGAATGATCTTAATTCTTTTTGTGTTTGAGGTATAGGACACTGTTGAATGATTGTACCCTCTTCACCTGGGGTCTGACCACCCCTTTAGGAATGATGTAGCCCAGATATTCAATTTCAGTTTGGCCACAGCACATTTAAATGGATTGATGGTGAGGCCTGCTTGTTGGAGTCGCTGCAGAACTTTTTGAACGTGTTGTAGGTGCTGTTCTCAAGTGTCACTGTAGAAAACAATGTAATCTAATTTGTCGGTCGTACAAGACAAACCATCCAATATCTGGTCCACAAGCCTCTGAAAAGTGGCTGGAGCAGGAGACAGGCCAAAATGAAGAACCCTTAAATGAAATAGCCCTCGTAGGGTTCTAAAGGAGGATAACTCTCTAGATTGAGGAGTGAGAGGAATTTGTCCTTATCCTTTGGTGAGGTCAACGGTGGTCAGATACTTGCTTTGACCTAGGCGGCCAATTAGGTCACTTATTGGGGGAGTTGAATAGGAATCAAACTTAGACCGTTCGTAGAGGGTTCAGGTATCGAAAATCGATAGAGAATCTTAAGGTTCCGTCGTTTTTTGGAACTAAAACCCCTGGTGATACCACTCACTCTTAGAAGGCTCGATGATTCCCAACGTCAGCATCAGCTCAATCTCTTTCCTCAATGAGGCTTGTAATCACTCAGGTATTCCATAACTCATCCTTTTAACAATAGCATCACTTTTCAACACAATCTCATTTTTAATCAATGTTGTGATGCCCAGATAGTCAGAAAAAAGTTCCGGGTTGCAAAGAGCTCTCACCTGCTGATACCTTTTGGCAAATGATCTAAATTAACACATTCTGTTACCGGCTGAGGCAAATATTGCTCTTCCAGTTCCTCTTCCTCAATCACCTGTTGAATCATCAGGACTTGCGACTCTTTCTCAGGATGAGGAATCCACCCCTTAAGCAAGTTAATATGTAACACTTTACTAGACCGGTCCAGACCATGTGTGGCAATTTCATAAGTGGTGGGTCGAAGCTTCTGCTTGATCTCAAATGGACCCTGCCATTTCGCCAATAGTTTGCTCTCTTGATACCAGCACTTTCTGGCCAGGGTTAAAGCTCCGCTCACAAGTGGACCGATCATGCCATGACTTCTGTTAGCTTTGTGCTTCAGCCATGTGAGTTTGAGCCAGTTTTGTCATTGCCTCCAACCGTTCCTTCACCTGCACAACATAAGAGATCACATTTACAGGGCCCCCGCTACCCTGGGTTCCTTCCCAGTTCTTGAAGCATGGTCAACGGGCCTCTCACCTCATGTCTATATATCAATTCAAAAGGAGAAAATCCAGTCGAGGCCTGGGGAACTTCTCTATATGCAAACAGGAGATAGCACAGCCACTGGTCCCAATCCATGCCCAACACACTGATGAATATGTGAAGCATTTGTTTGAAGGTTTGATTGAAACGTTCTGTGAGGCCATATAAGGAGTTGTATGTAAACTTTCGATACAAGATTATACACCTGCTTTAAGAGAGTGGACATGAAGTTAGTACCTTGATCAGTAAGAATCTGACATGAGAACCCCACTCTACAAAAATGTTGCATCAAGCTTGTTGCTACATACTTGGCCTTAATGGCCTTTATCAGGAACACTTTGGGATATCTGGTTGCATAATCAGTTACGACAAGCATGAATTGATTTCCAGCTCAACTCCTTTCTACAAGGTCCACAATATCCATACCATCCATTCATCCATCTTCTACTGCTTACTCCTTCTTCAGGGTCATGGGGAACCTGGAGCCTATCCCAGGATAGCATCGGGCACAAGGCGGGTTACACCCTGGACAGGGTGCCAATCCATCGCAGGGCACAATCACATACACACTCACACATCCATTCATACACTACGGACACTTTAGACACGCCAATCAGCCTACCATGGATGTCTTTGGACTGGGGGAGGAGACCGGGGTACCCGGAGGAAACCCCCGCATCACTGGGAGAACATGCAAACTCTGCACACACACGGCCACTGTGGGAATCGAACCCCCGACCCTGGAGGTGTGAATCGAACGTGCTAACCACTTTTTTAATAAATAAATTAAAAGAATTATTTGTACAGCATTGTATAAATATTCCAAGATGCTTTAGTGATTTACTCTCATTCACTAGACTGGCTCATGAGTTCACAGGTTCCTGTGATTTTGATTTATTTATTATTATTATTGTTTAAGCTCTTTAATGGCAAATTAAGCAAGATAATTAAAAAGTGATGTTTTCATTCTTTAAAAAAAAACTATTAGTAATCCCCGTCTGAAAAACCAAGTTTTATTTACTCCTGTATTTATTTATATCTCGTTATCCTTTATCACGGCTTGGGTTAGAAACATCCGGATTTCATCAGTTATACTGTATCTAGGACACTGGTACATCTATGGGTAACTACAACACGACACTTTTATTTAACGCATAACCAAAATGCTTTCACTGGACCTTCAGATTCCTGAAACATTTAGGAAGTGGATTGTTTATTTACAATAAACCTCATAAGCTACTGTCAGATATTCAGATGTTCTTTATAAACTGTGTCAGTAAAATCACATGACTCTATATTCAGATCAAGGAATCTTAATTTTTAGACACATTTTCATATTTATTCCTATTATCTGTTCAGAAGGATATTAAAGAGGAACATTTACAGATCGTTAGACTTCAGTTTTATAAAAGGGATATTTTCAGTCACGTTCGTTAGCTGTTGTAAAATCCTTGAAGTGATGTGACTGCCTGAAAATAACTCTTCTCCAGGTTTAAAACCAATGAAACTATGACAGTTCTGTGACTCCAAATCACAGGTTTATATTACTGTGCTCTTTCTAATGCTTTATCATCTCTATAGCAACAGCATCATTAATTGGGGTTTGTAGGAAAGATGCTAATTAACTGGTTTACAACAAAGAAAAACACTTATGTAGGATACTATTATTTTAATTCCTATGGAAGGAGTCTCCAGTGTCAGTCAGGATAGAGGAGTGTAAGCCTTGCAGATTTGTTTTATGACTTTCAAAAGAAAAAGGCAGCGGGTGAAGGAACAACCATTCATAGCTGCTATAACGTATGTGAACAGGTTTCAGTCGTTCTGCAATATAACAACATTTTTTAATCAAAAATTGCAGTTGTGGGAAGAAAAAAATAAACATCAGGGTGGTAAAATAGTAACCATAACAAACCACCGCATCACAGTTTATTTCTTATACAGCAAAATACTAGACAAAATCAAACGAATGAAAGTTAATGCATGTGCCAACAAACCGTCGTTTAAGCAGTTAAAACACTTGATAAAACACTCAAGCACTTTTCTATATTTCCTCCCTCGCCCAGACATCATCTTGGGTTGATTATGTTCCAGTCTTGGATAAGAGTTTAACATGTTCATGTTTATTCAAAACACTACTAGACCTCTTGCTCTTCAGACGCAAAGAACTACGAAACTCGAACACTGGGCAGAAATATCCACCTTGTGACAGTGTGATCTCCATGTCTTTAACCATGGCATGTTTGTTGGTGCTGGTCTGCTTTGAGTTTTTCAGAAACTGCTGATCTCATGGGATTTTCACTCACTTTTGCAGTCTCTAGAGTTTACACAGAGTGGTGCGAAAACCAAAAAACATCCCGTCAGTGGAGGGCCTACACGCTGAAACACCATGTTGATGAGAGAGATCAGAGGAGAATGAGCAGACTGGTTTGAGCTGACAGGAAATCTGTAGTAACTCAATCACACTTTACAACTGTCGTGAGCAGAAAAGCATCTCATAATGCAAAACACATCAAACATTGAGGTGGATGAACTACAACAGCAGTAGACTACATCAGGTTCCACACCTGTAAGACAACGTTTCAGGTTCTGTGCAAGCTGACATGCTTTTCTGGTCACCTTCCTGAGACCTCTCTCATCAACATGGTGTTTCCACCCACAGAACTGGTGCTTACGCAGTGTTTTTGTTTGTTTTTCACACCATTCTGTGTAAACTCTAGATTCTGAAATACTCAAATCAGACCATCTGGTACCAACAACCATGCTATGGTTAAAGTCACAGAGATTACACTTCCACTGAAACAAGCAGAGGTTAGACGGCGTTCCCATATTTTGTAAAAACTTGCAGGTGGTCAAATGTGGCATGAAAATACAAATTGGAAATAAAATAGTGACACCAAACCCAAATCTGTGTCCGTCATTATGAAATATTATGGCATGAACTGCAACACTTATAATCATGAAACACTAAAAGACAGACTGAGCACCACTGCTTCATCTGACCCTCAGGCTTTCACTTCTTCTCCACCCCACTGGTGGTGGTCCTCAATTGTCCAAGACGGCTCAAGATGCCCAGCAGGACAGAATAGTCAGCCTCTTTCTCCATCAATGAGTCCAATACCTGTACATTCGCACCAAAACATGCTGGTTATAAGCAGAAACTCACAGGACACATGGTGTGGATCAGCTATCTGTGAGCTAATGTCATTAACTGAAAATTTTTTTTTTTAAGACAATTTTTTCATTCAACAGTTCATGTTGCATTCTTGTCTCCAAATATAATACAGGTGATGGCAAGAAATAAAGCAACTGATCTCATGAAACTAAAATCGTTTCTATTTTAATGTTAAACTATGGAATGTTCTTATCTACCCCCCCCCAAAACCAAAGTCTTCCCATTTCAGAGTCATCATTGTAAACAAATCATAATGTAAATAAAGTTTCATTAATAAACAATTTATCTGTGCATCGTGTTACGGAACAGACCTGCACATATTTAAAGCTCTTGAGCTCACTCAGGTTCTCCTCTAGGAACAGCAGGTAGATGCTGAGATCGTCAAAGCGACTAGAGCGGTCAGACAGGCCCCGGGCGCAGACGAAGGCAGGCAGGCGCTCGTATGGTTTGAGCAACTGGCTTTGCTGCCTCTGCCGGGCACATAGGCATGCTGCGTGGATCACCACAAGCACGAGGAGGATCATGTATACAAACACATTAACGCAGCTGAAGACTTGGAACACGCCCACGGACACCAGCTTACATGGCACCGGAGGGTACGCGCTCCGATTCAGGACAACACCTGAGAACACACAGATTAGCGATTAAACGCTCGTAGGGACTGACATGACAGCATGCAATCCATGTACACTGGAATCCATCAGTCATGAAGGACCTCCATGCTATAAAGGTCTGACATACCAGTGTGCAATTCACAGGAGAAGTGGTCAATCTGAGACACCTTGAAGATGTAGTACAGCAGGCAGCTGCAAGCCAGGATTAACGTGGATAGCGTGAGAAGCAGAAATAGCAGGTACTTCCACGCCAGTGCCCATGTGTCCTTTTTTTTTTAACAGAAACTGTTCCGCCAAAGGGTACTTCACACAGCCATCCGCCTGCCGCAGATTCCTGTCACACACACACTCATGAAGACTAAAAGGCATAAAGTCTTTGGTTACGAACTGGGTTTTTTTTTAGTTTTGCTAACGGATCATATTCTAACCTGGTTCTTCAGAATTTCTTCCACAGGTGCACAATTACCTGCAGAAATCCTCGGTGATGTCCTTGGCGGCGGGGTTGCTGGAGACGAGGAGAATCACGTGGTTGTAGCAGTGCTCCAGCTCCTCCATGATGAAACCCAGGTCCGAGGAGAGCTGATGAGCAGCAGTGAAGCGCCAGAACAGCGTGGGAATGTACACGACCACAGCCAGCAACAGAAGAATGTAAGGAAAGTACTAGAATGTAACACAAAATGTGTCAGGAAGTCACGGTGATTAGAGCAGAAGTTTGGCTTTGAAGTTTGGCTTTGGAGTTTAACGTTGGGTTACCTTATGCAGCAACAGAGGGTAGCCATTCTCTGTACTTTGCCATCCAGCAGCAACCCAGCAGAAAGAATCAACGTACAGTGCCTGGCGCGGGGTGAAGTTAGCGGGCGGGAAACAGCTAATCTGTGAATCTAAGAGCAGAAAAGAGTTGACTATTTAATCCACATTTATCAGTGTCTATACCTTGCAAGCAAGCACTGCAGGAACGGTAGCAAAGTTTGGAAGACCCAGTGAAGAACAGGGACACCTGCTGAAGCTCACTGGTGTAACCTAGATACTGTTAGGGTTTAGGAGAAGTCCACAAAGGAGCGGTGTGCATCCGGACACTCGACTTATTAACCGTTCAATTACAATCGTTCCGTTCATAATTATCACCTCAAACTAAATCCAAACTACCTGCTGACATAAATCTGAATATCTTTGTTCCTTCACTGGTTAAAAAGGCTGAAATACGTACATTTAAATGTGACACATTATAGATTAAAATAGATATTTTTGAAAGACTCATCATAAATAGTAAAAATAGAATAAACTATTTTTAGTATTATTGCTTCACCTGTAAATGACTAATATGCAGTAATTTACAGGCAAACATTTAAAAGCTGTGTGTATTTTATACAATCACAGCCATACTCATCCTCCTATTGCCATAAACCAACTTTCCCTCCAAAATTTAAACAATGTACTAAACCCTCTGTAGAGTAAATCTTACATTAATTAATATTGTTGATCTGCTTTCACAAATAAAATGGTGAGTAAAATTAAACTAGTCACTAATGATTGGTAAAAAGCATACAATGCTTTAAATTTGACCTCCTGTCGGTCTAAACCCCGCCCCCACTTTCCCAGAGTGATTTTCCGCTCAAATTTGAACTGGCCAATCAGAAAAACTCCTCCGCTAAGGATTTTCCCGCTCAAATTTGAACTGGCCAATCAGAAAAACTCCTACGCTGAGGATTTCCCGCTCAAATTTGAACTGGCCAATCAGAAAAACTCCTCCGCTGAGGTAACTTTAACCGATCAGGAGAGTACAGAGGCTCAGAAACACACACATATGCATGTGAATTAATCAGTAATGTGAGAACCAAGCAAGTTTTGTTTTTTTTAGCAAAAATGATGATTATGAATACACAAACACACTCACCCATGGACACTTCCTTGGCAAAGGCGAGGGAGATGAAAAGCAGAGGAAGCCCCACCGCGACAAAAGTAACCCGTTTATCTGTGGCCAGTACCACGCGCACCCCTCTGTATGTCCCCTCGGTGGGTTTCTTCATCAGAAAATGAGAAAACATGCTTTATCTACTGTTATTACAGCGAGAGCTAATGTTATCGGTTATAGATACAGCGAGAGCTAATGTTTTCGGTTATAGATACAGCGAGAGCTAATGCACTGCAGTACAGAGCTGTGAAGTTAATCAGACATGGGCGTAACCACGCATTCTTTAAGGGTGGGGGGGTCGTGTCACCCCAATGTTGAGGAAATCCCCCCCCCACACACACACACACACACAAAATATATAGTACAAAATATTTTCTATATGTCCCCGTTTAATCAACCCTGCCAACTGATCTGTCTTTTCTACATCTATTCTATTTATTTATGTCTATTCTCTTTTAATATATTTCCGTTTGTTAAGGAAAATAGGTGTGACCCCCACTCCAATTGTACACTTGGTTGCGCCCATACTCAACGCAAGTTCCTTCCTATATTAGCCGCTCAGTCTGTAAGAAATGGAGACAGCAGCCAAGTGTAGAAAAGTGCAGCAGAGCATACGAACTTTTTTTCCAGACAGTCAGTAACTAGATACCTAAATAGTAGGTCACCTTAGATTAGTATAGAAGTCATCATACCATGGCTTAGTTTGTTCTTAATAATGTCAATTCAATTTTGATATTTTCAAACCGGTGAAGTAGACTAGGCAAACGTCACTTCCGGTTTTGACCATTAACGGTACATTCACTTGTATATCCTCCCGCCGAGTTCACTATGAGGATAGCAGCGTTTCATCCCTTGACACTACATTTGGGCTAAGGACAACTAAGTGATTTCACAAATATAAGCTAAACAGCATGATGACATTAACATAATAAATGGCACCAGTTACACAAACAGAATACTCAGTTAATCAAATTAAAGTGATCATCTGAGCCAGTCTTTGCTCTTCTGGGGAAATAATGGAACCTGGTCACAGTGCAGGCAGCACAGCATTGCTTGGAAGCATCCGTGGGGAAATTGTATTTACAACATATATAGTGTTGAATTTAATTTCATAGGTAACCATTCTTTGTGAGTTTGTTTAAAAGTCGTGTTTAAATGTTAGCGTGTGTGGTTCAAGGTTATAATCGAAAACGAACGAAAACTAGGAGTGGGGAAAAATATATAGTCGTTAACTGAAATCGAAATAAAAACTAGGCATTACCCCCCAAAAAAACCCCGACAACTAACTAAAAGTATTGTCTGTTTGCAAAACTAACTAAAATAAAATACAATTATAGAGTAAATGTCCTTAGTTTCGAGTTGACATTTCCGACTGGGAAGCCGGAAATTACGACATTCCATGTCAAATTGAACACAGCATAGTCCATGCTCCTCTCCTGGCATCATGGCGGTACCGGAAGTCGGAAGAAAGCGGCATAGTCCTATGTGGGATTACTTTATATATGACTGTGTGTCAGATAAAAGCAAGTGTCCTGCAGTGGAAGGTGGTGAAATATGTGGACAATTTATTAAAGGGGAAAATCCAACGAATTTGAAAGTACATTTGAGAAGCGCGCACAAGGAGGCTAACCTAGTTTACCTTAATAAGGTAAAGGAGAACGCCACGCCCCCCTCCCCCGAAACAGAAGCTGACCCCGGTACAGGGCTAGACAGCATGACGGAGACTACCGCAGGACAGAGAACACTACAGCAGTGCTTTCACCGGAGAACCGGTAGCTGTTATTTAGTGAACACACAGGAACACCACAAGCGGGAGGAAGCGCTGGTTCATATGTTTATTGATACTGGGATGTCTACACAACTGTGTGAGTCGATTGCCTTCAAAAAGTTCTCCACTTTACTCGAACCAAAGTTCAAAACACCTGGAGCTGCAAGAGTCAGTAGCCTTATTGGGGCTAAGATGGATACGGCAAAGCAGAAATGAAAAGAGATCATTAAAAATGTGAGGAAGCTGAACCTATGTGTAGATTGTTGGAGCAAGAGAGGATTAACAGAATCTTTCATGGGTGTGTCAGCTTATTTGTGCCCATATGTACATTTTATGTACTGGTGTTATTGTTGAATACATATTTCTAAAATTGTATGATGTTTTTGTTGAGTTTTTATTACACAATACTTTTTCTGGCCTTGACAAATAACCCATATTACAAAACACTAAAACTAAGCATTTTCAAAAAAAAAATAAAACTACAAACTAAACTAGCAAACCCACTTTAAAAAACTAAACTGAAATTTGAAAACATAATGTCAAAACTAGATAAAAAATAAAAACTAATAAAAATGCTAAACTATAATAACCTTGACACACACTCTCCCACCAATGGTAGCAGAGCTGAGCAACTTGGAAATCAGTGTCTTGCCCAAGGATTCCCTCCACAGTTATGTCTGGTATCTGACAGGTACCTTTATCTGATAAATTTCTCCAATGTGAGCAGATGATTATCAGCACAGTGTAATAGAATGTTCTATTATGGACAGAGAAACAGTTATATTCTGCTTGTTCAAATTTATCATTAAAGTCTGGCATCATGCACAGAAAGTTTACACTGTATTATTCACATCCACAGCAGAATTCTGGAGTTGATCAATAGAGGAAAGAAGAAGCAGGTGAGAACAGCATTAAAACTAAAAGAACCTGAACAGAAGATTTGAGATTTTTTTTTTTAATCAGTAGAAAGAAGAGACAAACAAGCTAGTACCGGATAAAAACAGGTTTCTTCAAAAGACCAGCAACAGAATGTTTTTTAAATGAACAATTATTATTGAACCCCCGACCTTCTGATCAGTAACCCTTAGCCTTCACCGTTGAGCCATGACTGCCCGTCTATATTTCTGCATAAATATGATCTAAATAGATTTTCACACAAGTCCTAAAAGTAGACAACAAGAACCCAATTAAATATATAAGACAAAAATATTATATTATATATACATTTATTTATTGAGGAAAATGATCTAATATTACATGTCTGTGAGTGGCAAAAGTATGTGAACCTATGCTTTCAGTATCTGGTCTGATCTCCTTGTACAGCAATACCAGCAACTATTTCCAGTAACTGTTGATCAGTCCTGTACTTCGGCTCCAAGGAATTTTAGCTCGTTTCTCAGTACAGAACAGCTTCCACTCTGGGATGTTGGTGAGTTTCCTCACATGAACGGCTTGCTTCAGGTTCTTCCACAACATTTCTGTTGGTTTAAGGTCAGGACTTTGACTTCGACATTCCAAAACATTAACTTTCTTCTTCTTTAACCGTTCTTTGGTGAACGACTAATGTGTTTAGACTCCTTGTCTTGCTGGATGACCCACTTTCTATTCAGATACAGTTCACAAACAGATATCCTGACATTTTCCTGTAGAATTTGCTAGTATAAATCAGAATTTATCGTTCCATCAATGATGGCAAGCCGTTCTGGCCCATATGCAGCCAAACAGGCCCAAACCTTGATACCACCACCATGTTTTACAGGTGGGATAAGGTTCTTATGCTGGAACGCAGTGTTTTCCTTTCTCCAAACAAACAAAAAAATTATGTTTTGGTATCATCAATCCACAAAACATTTTTCCAACAGCCTTCTGGCTTGTCCACATGATCTCTAGCAAATGCAGACATGCAGCAATGTTCCATATTGAAAACAGTAACTTTCTCCTTCCAACCCTGCCATACACACCACTGTTGTTCTGTGTTCTCCTGATGGTGGACTCATGAAGGGGCGGAGCTTGCAGATGAGAGAGGCCAGGGCAGTGAAATATAGGAGAAATGTAGAGATGTTTGCTTGTTGCCTGTGTTTAAATGCTTACCGTTATGAGGTAAATACTGAATATGAGCCGCTCTGAAATGCGGACACACTTCAGCCAAAGCAGCAGATATGTTTATATGTGGAACAGAAAATTTAAGATGGGTAAAAGTACATGTTCGTCACCAATGACTCAATAACCTGTCAAACGAATCCAGCACAATACACTGTGGAATTGTGCTTTAAAAATAAGTATTTCTAAAGTTTTTCTAAAGCATACAAACTACTTTTTAATAAATAATTATACCAAATATTTTTGCAGGAATGACAGAAAACATTTTTTAAAAAGGAATAAAACTCTGAGAAAGATACAGGTGCAGCAAGGCGGCATCAGACAACTTAATGACTGAACAACTGAACTGGAAAAAAAAATAAAAGAAGAGAAGGACAGAGAAAAGAGAACTTGAGAGTGAGCTGAAACTAGAGGTACAGTGAAGGACAGAGATGGAAGAAAATGTAAAGGAACTAAAACAAAAGAGGGAGAGAGATGGAGGAACAGTTCAGCAGACAGATGGAGGGGAAGGACAGAGAGCTAGAGACTCTTAAACAGAAACTTTCAGAGCTCACAGAGACTCTGTTTGAGGAAGTTTATGAGAAACCTGCGAAAAGTAGTTCAGAGAGAGCAGCTCCAACAAAAGAGGCACCAAAGGGAAGGTCTCAGATTTCAAAAGGTTTGCTTCACAAAATAACAGATATTATAAAGCCACAGAGACTCACCCATTAAAAAATGGCCAAGAAGCAGAAATAAACTCCCTGAGGGGAGATTAGTCTGGTATTCTACTGAGGTGGAAGGATGGCTGAGAAAGCCCCATGTCGACTTTCCTGTGTTGGAAAACTTAGTACAAAATGTTGACACTGAAGTCTCCTTCCGTTATTGTTAAATGAAGCTCTCCGTAAATAAAACTTCACCAATTTTTGGTTAAATAATAGCATAGCATGTTTTTTTAATGAGTTCTTTATTACAGAAATTATAATGTATTAAAATGTCAGAACTGCTGTTATAAAAAATGAACCAACACCTTCCGACCAAGTATATTTAATGATGCTTTAATGGTAAAATTGTAGGCTAGTTAGCAACAGATGCTTTTAGTGAATTAACATTGCTTTGTTCATATGAATTTGGAAACCAAGCACACGTACAAGCAGACTACTCTTTAAGAAGGAGTTACTAAACAGGAATACATCTGACTCATTGAAAAACAACACGTAGCAGAACAGCATGACCTACACAGCATATATAAAGCAAAGAAAGACATTTATGTTCATTGTTAACTCAGTAAACTTGTCTTGTATGCAGTCTTATAATAAGGTAGGGTAGAACTGCAGTGTTTCACTATCACTAGCATCATTTTCTTCATAATCAGTAATCCTGATTGGCTCAACTATAGCGGTCACCAAGTGTTCAGTGGGATTTGTAGTTTGCAAGTCCAGTGAGGTGACTTGCCCTCCAATAGGGAGTGCGGCGTCTGTTGTGTGACAGGGAGATAAAGCGTACATCTCCAGTTGATCTTGAGAAGTAGAGGCAACCTCAGCAGTTACAGCAGAGACACCAAGGTCAGTCGAGCACGCAGGGCCTACAGTGGAGCGGATTTGGCTCGTTAACATCTGAACAAGCTCCGAGGCATGTTTCTGCTCTGTGATGATCCTCAGAGTGAATCTGGGTTTATGGTTTCTACCTGAACCTGCAAAAGGCACGATCTCGATTTCTGCCATTTCCCTGAGAGAGAGAATAAGAGAGGAAATCAAGTGCTAATCAAGTGCATGTGGGCATGTTTGTTCATGTATATGTGTAGGTGTGTGTGTCAGTACTCTCTTGTTTTGTGTGTGCGACGGCTCCTTAAGAGACAGCAGACCACAAACATGTAAATAACTGTGAGCGACAGGACCACCATAAATACGATGAAAACATCAGATTTCAGCCACTCAGACATGAAGCTCACCCTAGTGTCAATCACACACACACACACACACACACACACACACACACACCAGACTTTACCTGTTCCATTCATAATGACATAATGATGTATAGTAACAAGGCAGAAATACTGTATTTAAGTGTTTTTTTAATGATATATTCTAAATAACTGAAGTATAAATGCATTTGTCAAATTTCACCTTAATTAATTACCTTTTTAAAAGTAACCAGCCACTTTAAAAAAAAAAAATGCTGATAAACGTCTACATACACCTTCAATACTTACTGCAATACACACTCTTACGTCAGTTCAAAAATAAACCCGACCGTTACTTCAAGGCTGTCTGACCACTAAAACGACTCTAGGAGTCGACTCTCAACGTGTGTTTCAACAAATCGATTCAAATAGCCGACCCAGAGAACCGACTCATTCGCGAACGATTCCGTTGTTCCCTTTCAAAGTGAGCTTCACGCGCGTCACCGGCATCTGAGGCTTGTGTACATTTACATTTATTCATTAAGCAGACGCTTTTATCTAAAGCGACTTACAAATGAAAAAATACAAGCAAAATATGTAATAAATATAAATATAAAGATGGCGGCCCGAGATCTCACCTCGTTATGACTAGTTGCACTTTGATTTGTCATTCCAGTGTATTTCTATTTCAGTGGCTGCAACTCTACTGCACTGCTAGCATTTTGTGCTAATTTCCGGGAAATATTGAGACGATCCGCCATTTCTGTAAGTTGACCCAACTCTCTCCCTCGCTCTCAAGGGCTCCGAGTTTTTCTTTAATTTCCTGCCATCTCTGTCTGTTTGTGCCTTTACCGACTGTATAACATACATATAATATAACAAGGCTACTTGCATGTCTGGAAATTTAACGAACTTAAGTAGCTAGTACTTACCAACACATTCCCTCTCAATCAGTTTGAACGCTACAGGCGATAAGAATATAACATGTTGCTAATATTACGAAATGGTTAACAGAAGAGCTAGTGGTTTTAGCAAGACACATCGAGATTGCATCATGATAATGAGACTATTTGATCGCAGACTCGAGTCGGACAAATAAATAGGAAAATTCTCACTCTTGTGATTAATTTGCTGTTTTGTGCACGCTCACGTGTTAATTTGAATTCTAATGCTTTTTACATTATATAATTGTTTATCGATTTATGTCGAGAGGGGCACTTTTAAATAATTTAGAAAAAGAGCAGGGGCTCAAGCCCCCAGAGCCCCCCATTCTGCACATCACTGCCTCAGTGCCAGTGTGACAGATGCCCTATGGGTCTGCGACCAACGCTGCAACTCCCCCAGTTTGCTGGATGTGAGCTTTAACTTAATTTAACCTTTTGATCTGATTTTTTGACCTGATGAATTCCAGAAACATTGGTCATCCGAGACAAATTTTGAGAATCCTAGAAGATTCTTGTAATCGTACGCCAAAATCGGTAGTCTTTGATCACTAGTTTGACGTGTTCCTCGACAGCCAATTAATAGCCGTTGCGATCAAATGTATCCTCCGATTAAATTCTGGCAGTGTCAAAAGATTTGAGGCACAGTCGTGTAGTAGTGAGGCTTCTCCTACTCCATATCAACCTTCTCGCATCTTGACTGTCGTACAGTCTGACATTAATGACAACTGAGATCCTACAGTGACATGGCATACAGCGAGGATCATGTTCATACAGTCTGACAAGCAACAGTCAAAAAGCACATTAAAAATCATATTAAACATATTAAAAACATTAAAAATCGCACAGTGTGAACCTGGCTTAATAGAGGTTTATGATTTCATCAAGGGATTGAGAGAGCCAGGTATAAATTGTTGTTGGTGTGTTGCACCACCAGGTTATTGACAATTTTATGCTGTTATCAATTGCCATCAACATTTTGGCAAATTCACAGTATTGTATCCCAATGAATGATTTGACTCACTCCTTTTTGGTTTCATTTGTTGAGCATTATCGCTGTTTGTATGGCAATGAACAGGTAGTATACAATATTCATGTCTTGGTACATCTTGCTGGCGATGTAAAATTGCATGGTCCTTTGGACAGCATATCTGGCTTCCCCTTTGCAAACTTTCTTGGAGAGCTTAAGTGTGATGAACAGGCCATGGAGGCTATGTTAGGATCAATGTGCAGGAACTTTGATTGAAAATACACAATCAAACAATCCAAATTGGTAAGCAGTGAGACATAGTTGAGGTGCAGGCAGATTAAGTTCTGTAACCCAAAAGAGAGTCCAACCAGGCAAACAAAACAAAGGATAATCCAAAAAATCAGTAATTCCAAAAAACAGGCAAAGGTCAAGACATGAAGCAAATATGGCAGGCAATGGAAAACGGCTCGGTAATGCAGATGAACTATCAATACTTTGCAAAGGTGAGGTGGAAATGGCATGTTTATATATGCAGCAAACCGGAAGTGAGCCTGAGGCACATGTCCATGTTTAGTATTCGGATAAGGGCTCCCTCTGGTGGGTGGATAGATGTGGAGCAGCCTCATTCATTACATTAAATTAGTGTTTCTCAACTAGGGGGGCACAAATTGTTTTCAAGAAAAAAAACAGACAGGGCATCATTTTGGTACTCTGTATTTTATTGCTTTTCAAATAGAATGTACATAAATGAAAAACCCTGAGCTTTCGTGCCATTATTTTCTCCACTTGTCGATTATTGTCTTTACAAATGTTCCATGGTATATCAAATGCCTTGGAAATTTTTTGTAACCCTCCCCTGATTGATATTTTTCAACGAGATCCCATCCATACCTACTTTGTAATCTCTTTGCGGCCTATGGTTTTTCAAATTGGATGTTACCAAGATGGTGTCGGTGGAAAAAAATCCTTCTTCTTCTTTTGCTTTTAATGGCAGTTGGCAAACCAACTTAAGGTGCTTTACCGCCACTTACTGGACAGGAGTGTGGGCAGCAGATTGGCAGGAAAACAAAAAAAAAGAGTAATAATAATAATTTATAACTATATATACTAGATATTCATACTAAATTACTAAAGTCTCTCACTTATCCAAATATTTTTCAGATAATTAATTAGAGGACGGTGCACTTTTCCAGATGTTTTTCCCAGATAGTTCTTTAGCGTCATGTTTTGATTTCCAATTTGCATATCTAGGTCAGTTCTTTTGTCCTCATATCTTTTGAAGTCTAACAGAATGTGTTTTACTGTCTCTTGTGTATTGCAGAGGCTGCAGAGTCCAATAGGGTGTTTTCCTATTCTGTGTAATATTAGATTTAAGCCAACATGACCTATTCTAAAACACATAATTATCATCTCTTCTTTTGGGTTCCTGCCCTGCCTCATACTCACGCCTACTTGTTCAGGAAAATCCTCTAGGAACAGATGTACTTTATTTGGGGTTAATCAGTGAGGTGTATACTAATTTGTATTTAACATGAGTTTGAAAGTGATTGGTTGATTCTGAACACTGCAACATTCCCAATTATAAAAGAGTATGCACACTTGTACAAGCTGGGTACTGGAAGTGTTTTATTATTATTATTATTATTATTATTATTATTATTATTATTATTATTATTTTCCCTAAAATGATTCTTATTGTTTTCACTTTAATTAATAGGTTAAAATTTCACAATAAAGGTAGGTTTTGACATTTCATTTTTTTAACATCACAAAAACCTGCCATTTTTACAGGCGTGTGTAGACTTCTTATATCCACTGTATATTCAGAACTATATTTTGAGACTGTCTGCTAAGACTGGGGTTTGAGCACCCTCAAGGGGTGGAGTTAAGTCCAAATACCATTTTCCTCCATATTTTCTCTCTAATTTAGTCTTAGCCAATTTCCACCCAGCAGTCAGGTCTCCTCTATCATGCAACAAACCAGCTAATGGTCATACTAAATTCAGGCAAAATCCATGCAGCCTATCAAAATCATTATTTCACATTTTCAGGAAAATGCAATGCCTGAAATTCAACAACTGTCTGAAACTTGGCTGACCCCAATGGTCATTATTCAGCCAAACATCCAGTATGCTGGGGTCACCTCCAGGGTTAGGGTTACCTATTCAGCTGGGACTGACCTAATGGGTAATGGGCACAGATACAAAGGGGGATAGAGCTTTTTCAGTTGTTGCCTCTCGTTTGTGGAATCAAATGCCACTGGACATCCGCCTTGCACCTTCTTTTACCACTTTTGAATAGAGGCTTAAACCATATCTCTTCTCCCAGGCGTTTAAATCAAATTTTTACTATTGTCTATGGTCTCTTATTATTTGGTTTTATTCTGTTTTACTTTCCTTGCTCTGTTCAGTGCTTTGGTCAGCTTTGCTGTATGAAATGTGCTATTTAAATAAAATGTACTTACTTACTTACACAGATGGCTCATAAGTATCTTCAACAACAGATGAAACCCTGGTCTGTTCAGTCAGAATGAGGCTATCAGCAACACAGTCTGTTGAATGCTGTGTCATCAATAACAGTGACGAGCAAACAGCTGAATCACCTGTTTGTTCAGCGTATAGAATGACAGTTGTTTTAAGAAGTCTCCTCTTTTTTTTAAAATATGAAATTATTTCACCATGGTCATTTCTATTGGTTGTTTTTCTATTAGCATCTGCACTTCTGTAGTCAGTTTAGCCAGTTTGGTTTTGTACCACTGTGTGGTGGACCCCTTGTGTTTGGTGTGAAACTGTAAACACTACACTGTAGCCAGACAGACGTCATATCCTCCATACATCTTTTATACCGCTTATCCTTCCTTCAGGGTCACGGGGAAACCTGGAACCTATCACAGGGAGCATGGGGCACAAGGCGGGTACACCCTGGACAGGGTGCCAATCCATCGCAGGGTGTGCCCACATACACATTCACACACCCATTCATACACTACGGACACTTTGGACACGCCAATCAGCCTACCATGCATGTCTTTGGACTGGGGGAAGAAACCGGAGTACCTGGAGGAAACCCCCGCAGCACGGGGAGAACATACAAACTCCGCACACACAGGGCCATGGTGGGAATCAAATCCCCGACCCTGGAGGTGTGAGGCGAACGACTAAGCCACCGTGCGCCATATCCTAATAAAATTGAATAAAATGGACAGTACGCTACTGAAAAATCCAGAACATTACATCAATTACAGCATGGACGAGTTGTTTTTGACAAAACAACACAACAGTAAGGCAATTACCTCCAAAATGTATTGATCAATTTAGACATAAGGATGCTGCAAAATCCATCTGTAAGTCCATCTGTTTGACCAATTGACCATGTGTTTTTGGAGATGGTAGCTCAGTCTAAACTGGATTTCTCATTAGGAAAATTTTGGCAGTACTCAGGTTTGTTTGTGGCTTAAAGGCAGTAGTACATTTTATTCATGGTTATTAATTTATTAACAGAATGATCTATTCTGACAATGCAAATTGGTGGTGAGTTTAATATCTGGACCATAAACATTAAAACAGTACCAGTGGCTAACCCATCCGCCATATTGGAAGCGTCCAGGCTGCCATATAACTCCATATATGCATGTTATCCTGGTGTACTCTGATTTATTTATTTTTAAATCAACTGTAAATGGCTTCATGTTGAATAAAAATTTTCCACAAATTTGCCTTTTTACATTCACGACAAATGTCTACACACAGAAAAAGATTTAAATGTCACTTAATATATGTAATGGCTGCTTGGAAAGCAATTACATTTTGATTAAATTTATGACTAGACATCTGCCTTTTTTTGTCGGCCAAAAATAATTCTACGCATGCGCAGTGCACAGGAAGCGCAGGCAAACAAAGAGGAAGCGCGTGTGCTTGACTTAAAGGGGGACGCGGTGTGCAGCGAGCACAATTGTTTGCTTCGGTACGCCATTTCAAACAAACAAAAAGAGAAGAAAATCGGAATTAGGACGAGAAGAGAACACAAATACCGATGAGGTAAGACGGGTGGTTTGTTTTAGAGCCGGTATGAGCATGTACATTACCTGCCTTAGCTGACAATCAAGTCAGCTTTAGCTGCAGCAGTTAGCAGTGCCCTCAGGCTGAATCCTAAATGCTCCTGTACTCCCTATACAAGTGCACTAGGATAGTACAATATGATGACTTAGGCACCCTATGTTGCGCACTTGATATACAATACGTGGATATTCTGGATGATACCTAATACCGGAGTCGCGATATGGTGTGTAACAAGTTAGTTAAGCAGGCTAGCTTCATTGTCGTGGTTCCAGTGAACAATATGTTCTTGTTGTATGATTGAACTGCTTTTACATTTTTACTCACCTTATTATAAATCGAATTGAGTTAGCTTTGTTAGCTAACGTCTTTTACTTTGCAAGATCCAGCGTCCTCTGTGAAGTTATTCAAATTCAGACACTATATATATTTAAAAAAAAATAATAATAATAATTCAAAAGTATAGTGGCTGCTGTTATTTGTGAGTTAAAGTTTACTTTGTATCTTAGTATTGTTATTATTAAATGCAGAAATTCAGTCTTAAGGTTCAATTGCAAACACTTCCTGTTTATTCGTGTGACGTCATCACGCTGAAGTAAAGATGCCACGTGAACTTAATGCTGATGTTGATTTTATGTTTATCCTGTCCTCTAGATATCACACTGCCCTCTGTAAGATGCCCCACCTTCCAATGTAACCCGGATGCATGGGCTCGGCTTTTGCAAGGCAGCAAGAACCCTCTGCAGGACTTTCCGTCTGTGCCAGACACAAAGCACGTGTCCGTTCCTCCTGCAGTACTGTTGCCCTCTGATCCACGCTTGGGGCTTTGCCTTGTCAGCGAGACCGCCGTCGAGACGCTTCGGTCTCTCATCTCAGGCTTTCCTCGCCGTCTCTCGGGCCACGTGGCAGGACGAGCGGACGACCATGGCTGAGCAGAGATTCTGTGTGGAGTATGCCAAGCGAGGCCAGGCAGGCTGCAAAAAATGCAAGGAGAGGATCATGAAGGGGCTGGTGCGCATCGGGAAGATTGTGCCCAACCCGTTCAGCGAGTCTGCAGGAGAGATGAAGGAGTGGTATCACGTCAAGTGCATCTTCGAAAAGCTGGAGCGTGCGCGGGCCACCACCAAGAAGATCGAGGACATTACTGACCTGGAGGGCTGGGAAGAATTGCAGGATGAGGAAAAAGAGCTGATCAATAAGCTTGTTGCAGGTATGAAGGGAGTTGGGGGTGCAGGGGATCCACTCGGTGATGCTGTTTGAATGCTTAAATCGTCCACTCTCTGTCTCTCTTGTCTGATAAGAACTGGCTGCTAAGGCTAACGCAAGTCCAAAGAAGAAGGTGCAGGCCAAGTTAAACACCAGCGGCCAGTTATCAGCTCCTCCTGCTGATCCGACGGTGAACGCGCCACGCAAGTTTTCCGGCTTCACAGGTATTCACCGGAGATATGTTAATATCGGCAGCACAGTAAACTCTCGAAGAAACTCTTTAGGATGTCCTTCTGGGTGGTGACGGTAAATCCAGTTCACATTGGGCCATATCGCACTGCCTCGTTATTGATTATTTTCCAATAACAGCATGTCACACCATGTTCTAAGCTTTACATGTACTATCATATACGTCATTATAGACAATACAGTCTAACTCGCTCTTGAACCTCTGGGGTTTGGGGGGGGGTTATAACTCGCCTCCACCCTGTGTGCGCAGAGTTTGCATGTTCTCCCCGTGCTTCGGGGGTTTCCTCCGGGTACTCCGGTTCCCCAGTCCAAAATACATGTGCTGTAGGGTGAATGTGTGAGTGATTATGCCCTGTGATGGATTGGCACCTTGTCCAGGGTGTCTCCTGCCTGTTCCCTGGAATAAGCTCCAGGCTCTGTTAGGCTTATTAGGTGGCTTATTTTGATACCTCAATATATCGTGCTCATAGAGTACTTATGCTGTCCGTCTTCCACAGCAACAAAGGCAGGTCCATCTTCGTCGAGTCCAGGGCCATCACCCGCAAAAGCGTCTCAGGGCAGCACGCTGTCCACTCAGTTTTGCCAGCAGGACCACAAGGACTGTCTGTTCCGCGAGTTCCGCAAGCTCTGCGCCATGGTGGCCGAGAAGTCCAGCTACAATGCAAAGACAGAGATCATCAAGGACTTCCTAAAGAAGGGTTCTGCTGGAGGTGGGAATTAGGAATAGGTCAGAAACTATGGTTTCCTTTTGTTTCAAAGAAATGCCAAAGGAGAACTAGCACAACCTCTTCTTCTGTTTCTCTCTCTCCCTCACTGTTCCTCCCACAAAGACAAGTTTAAAGGAGATCTCTACCTGACAGTGAAGCTGCTCCTCCCAGGCGTAGTGAAAAGCGTTTACAACCTCAACGACAAGCAAATTGTCAAACTCTTCAGCCGCATCCTGAACTGCAACCAGGACGAGATGGTGCGCGACCTAACACAGGTCAGTAATCCTGTAACACATTAAAAACTATACGATTTGGAGAGGGGGGAAAAACCCGTTTTAATTTTTTTGGGGTCGAAGGGAGACGTGTCCGAGACGGTGAGGATGTTTTTTGAAGCCAGCAACTCGTTTCCTCCTTCAACCAAGAGTTTGCTGACCATCCAGGAAGTGGACGCTTCGCTAACTCGCCTGGCTCAGCTCACTAAGGAAGACGAGCAGCAGGCAGAACTGGAGGACATCGCGAAAAAGTGAGCCTCGTCGTCTTGTCGGTATAGCATGTGTCTGACAACGTACAAAAATGTGTGCGTGTGGTTGCAGGATTTCTTCTTTATTTATTTAAAGAAAACTCCTTTGTTTGGATAACAGATGCACTGGGAACGACTTGAAGTGTTACATCCGTCTGGTGAAACATGATCTGAAGATTAATTCCGGTGCCAAACACGTGTAAGTATTCACTAACAACAGTTACGAAGGGATACAAAGTAATAGACGTCATCTTTTGCAACGTACTTTAATATCTCTTGCAGTGCACTGATTGAATTCGTTAATTAATCGACCCATGCAGCAAGTTTTTGTCCCAGTCAACAGCTATTGATTCCCCCCCCCCTCCCCTTTTTTTCCCTTCTCTGCACAGCCTGGATGCTTTAGACCCCAACGCCTACGACGCCTTCAAAGCCTCTCGAAACCTCGGCGACGTGATCGACAGAGTCCTGCGCAATCAGCAGGAGGCATCGAACGGCGGCGGCCCGAGGAAGCACTTGAGTGTCGAGGCCACACTTATGACCCCCGTGCAGCCCATGCTGGTTAGAGCTACTTTAAAAAGTTTTAAAAGCTTTAAAAACTCGAGCTATGAATTATTAGTCTATCCAGGTGGATAATCCATAATTCAAACATTTTATTAATTATCACCCAAGGCTCATCGTGATCCACAGTGGACTTTAATGAATTAAGCTGCGACACCTTTGAGTTTTGAGCCGTTTGTTTTTTGTTTTTTGTTTTCTTCTCCAGGCCGAAGCCTGCAAGTCCATCGAGTACGCCATGAAGAAGTGCCCCAACGGAATGTACTCTGAGATCAAGTACGACGGCGAGCGCGTGCAAGTGCACAAGAACGGTGACCACTTCAGCTACTTCAGCCGCAGCCTCAAACCCGTGCTGCCTCACAAGGTACGCCGGATAAAATTTCGCCCTTGTAGAAACCAGCCCATTCGTTTGAATCGAACGATTGCAAGATGGATTCCTTTTCTTTCCCAGGTGGCCCATTTTAAAGACTTCATACCGCAGGCTTTTGCCGGAGGCCAGAGCATGATCCTAGATGCTGAGGTTCTTCTGATTGATACCAAGACCAGTAAGCCTCTGCCGTTCGGGACGCTGGGAGTTCACAAAGTGAGCGCTTTGCCGAGTTCTTATATTAACGTAGAGGCGTGTGATTAGCGATGTCTGTCCGTGACGTTCTGCCTTTGTGTTTCAGAAAGCGGCGTTTCAAGACGCACAAGTGTGCCTGTTTGTTTTTGACTGCGTTTATTTTAACGGTGTCAGCCTCATGGACAAGTGAGTGCTTTATTAACGGTTCTGTTCGCACCTTTGATTTATTTATTTATTTATTTATTTTTATTGAGGTCTTGTCGTGTTTTCCCAGGCCGCTTTGTGAGAGAAGAAAATTTCTTCATGATAACATGGTGGAGGTTCCGAACAGGATTCTGTTTTCGGAGATGAAGCACGTCACGGTACGTTTTCCGTTTCCTAATTATGTACGCACGTCAAGCATTTGGACATGCTGGATTGAATATGGGGGGGAAGGGGTTTCCATTTGCCTTACAGATAAATGTAAACAGTGATGTCAATGTCCCGGTGTAAGTTTCTAAATGAAAGTTTGTTTTTCCGAACAAGCCGGATTTCCACAAGTGCCACGCAAATGCTCTTCCATATGATTTTAAGAAGGAAAAACCAACTCGATGCCCATGATATGAGCGAGAATAAAAACAGTTGTGTTCTGACAGAGAGCTGCTGACCTGGCGGAAATGATCACGCGAGTCATCAGAGAAGGACTGGAAGGACTCGTTCTGAAAGATGTCAAGGTAAAGCGACTCACAGCGAAGAGTTAAATGTCCTGCTCACAGCCCTAATGCCAGGTAGCAGTCTGATGGTGCTGAGGTGTTGTATGCAGTACATGAGTGAGACCTGATCTCTGTATGTCGCAGGGGGCGTATGAACCTGGTAAACGTCACTGGCTGAAGGTGAAGAAAGATTACCTGAATGAAGGTGCGATGGCAGACACGGCCGATTTAGTGGTCCTGGGGGCGTTTTTCGGAACCGGCTCAAAAGGTGTGTCTACTTCAAGGTGGCATTTGTCACGTTTAAAATTCTTTCTGGAACTAGAATAATCATAATATATTATACATGCATTTGAACAAGTGCGGTTTGTGTTCACATTTATTTTCTGGCCCAGAACGTAGCTCAAGGCAATGTACACAGTAGCGTTCATATATATGGTGTCAAAATATCAAAGCCCAGCTATAGCTTTGCTGATTTACATTTGTCCCGTTCTGTTCCGCGTAGGTGGAATCATGTCCAGTTTCCTCATGGGCTGCTACGATCCCACGACAAAAAAATGGTGCACAGTGACGAAATGCTCCGGAGGCTATGACGACGCCACGCTGGCCAGGCTGCAGAAGGAGCTGGACGTCATTAAAATCGGCAAGGTAAAAAAAATAATCCCAACCTTAGCACTTCATCTCCATCGCCCTTAATTCCAATTACAGTATCCTGATGATGGGTTATTTTACTCTCTCTCACAGGATCCCAGCAAGATTCCACCCTGGCTAAAAATAGTCAAGAACTACTATCCAGATTTTCTCATCCGAGATCCTGAGGTAAAGAAAGAACACGTCAAGGATTTACACTGATCAGCCATAACATTAAAACCACCAATAAGTGATGAGGATATTAGGCCGCAGTTGAACAGTCAGTTCTCAAAGTTGATGTGTTCAAAGCAGGAAAAATGGGTAAGCTTAAGGATCATAGCGACTTTGACATGGGTCAAATTGTGATGGCTAGACGGCAGATCTTGTGGTTGATACTTTCCAAAAGCTGTCCAAGAAAGGACAACCAGTGTATCGGCGACAGGGCCATGAGCACCCAAGGCTCATCGATGCTTTTATATTTTGAACAAACGTATTTAAACATGTTAATAATGAACTCTTATTTCCTTAGTTCAATTTGCAACGGTTCTCTCGTTCACAGAAAGCCCCAGTTTGGGAGATCACAGGAGCCGAGTTCTCCAAGTCAGAAATGCACACCGCTGACGGCATCTCCATCCGATTTCCGCGATGCACTCGTATGCGTGATGATAAGGACTGGAAGACGGCCACCAACCTTCCCCAGCTCAAGGTTTGGCAACTCTAAGAAGGGATGATTACTATATACATACACTATATGCCCAAAAACTATGTGGACGCCTGACCAAAACTATGGGCCTTAATATGGAGTTGGTCGCCTTTTGCTGCTGTAACGACTTCCACACTTTTGAAAAGGCGTTCTGCTAGATTTCGAAACGTGGCGTTCAAATTCGTCCCAAAGGTGTTCAGTAGGGTTGAGGTCAGGGCTCTGTGCAGCTCACTCAAGTTCTTCCACACCAATTGACGAATCGCGTCTTTACGGAGCGCGCTAGATGCAAGGAGTTCTTAAGACGTTCTAGACAGTTGTGATTCCAGCAGTTTGAGGGGGACCCACATACATGTGGTCAGGTGTCAACATACTTTTGGCCATATAATGTACATTAAACCAATGTAGCCTGGGACTAATATTTGTGTTTTAAGGCAAGATTTGTTCTGGGTCACGTGTAACATCTGCAATGCCATGCTATGAACAAACCTCTTGGTGAGTAGATACAAGGGTTAAATGGTCGACATGTCCATTTTGCAGGAACTTTACCGCGTTTCGAAGGAGAGGTGCGACTTTGAGGTGACCGAAAGGCCGTCTACAAGCAGCAAAGACGACAAAGGCTCGTCAGGAGGAGACAGCGGAGGCAGCTCACCGTCCACCTCCAATGGAGCAGCAAGCTCAAAGCTAGCCAGTAAGTGCATCCAATTTCCAACATTCAGTTTCAGGTTTTATAAATCCTGACTTGTGCGTAGATTTTGTTCAGTGATTACAGTTAATGCAAGTGGTTTGGCACGTTGTCATTACACCAGCCATCTCCAAGTTAAGTAGGAGGAAAATCTGTACAACCTGGCATTCGGGAACTGCCTTCATTTGTGCCATATTCCCTAAAGCTCATTAAATGAAAGGCATATTTGTTCCAGAAAATGGTCATACTCCAAAGCGAAAGCCGGCGAAACCCGTAACTCCATCCCCTGCCAAGAGGAAGCTGCCCACTGAGGAACACTGCGCAAAGAAGGTCTGCTGCATGTTGAAACTGACAATTTTTCCCCCTACACCGTACATAGCATGCTACAGCTTTTGCACTTTGTACAGATTTTTTTCCGCTCTCCTGCAGAGGTTCACTTGGGTCACTTGTTCTGACTTGTTTCAGATTAAGGTCGAAACATTTCACGACAACGGGCAAAGCAAAGCAACCGCTTCTCCAGCTAAGGCTGCTGACCCGCAGCCTGAAAAGGTCAGTGTTCTTTTGTGCAATGAAAGAGTGAAGAAGAAGAAGAAGAAGGGGGGGACATATACAACAAGAGAATCAGTCACGCACTGTAAACACCGATTCATTTTCTATAACAGTAGGTGGGTCAGGGTTTGGGAGTGATTGTGGGGGTAGAAGTCATTGACAGAATCACCTGTTTCATGGATGTTCCATAATATCAAGTATAACTGTAAATGGATGAAAAAGTATGACTTGTTCTTTAATTAAAAAAAACTAAAGCAATCCCTGGCTGTGCTGTAAGAGTAAGAATAAAACACTTCAACGTGCTGTTACAGGGTGAAAGAAAAAAAAAAATACAACCAGCGTGAATTTTTGTCCTACAACAGCATGCCCCTTGTCTTTTATTCCTTACTTAAAAGATCAGTTGGAAGTCATCTATGGAAAAAACAATTTTAATTAAAAAATTTTTGCAGACTCTGCTGAACATCTTCACCGGCGTAAAACTGCACCTCCCAGAATCGGTGCAGGAGTTTGAGAAGCTGCGGCGCTACTTTGTGGCGTACGATGGCGATCTCGTTCCGGATTACGACGCTGCGTCTGCGACACACACGCTAGCCGACCCCGAGGAGGGCAGCCAGGCGCAGAAAGTCAGCTCCAACTGGATCTGGCAGTGCGTAAGGAAAAGACGAGTGGTTCCTCCCTGCTGAAGGACAGAACTGCCCTGATGGGGCAGCGTGCTGCTTCTGGAAACATTTCTTCTTGTGTAATAAGGAAAAAAGTGGCCTTCAGACATGTTCATTCAGGACAAACTTTATGAACTCGTGGCAGTTTAGTCTTTGAAATGCTATGCTACCATGGTGTGGTAGATCAATAGCAACGTTTCCAGTACAAGCTTTCCAGTACCTCCAAATCGGATCAGTTTCATGTGTTTTTTTTTTTGTCTTTTGGATAGATTTGGTAGTTCTGGGATCATGATCTTATGCAGAAGCTCAATCTTTGAGCATGTCATGAGCTGAATGTCATTTTATAGAAAACAAAACCAGCTTTCTAGAATAGGAGAGAACATAGCTTAGCCTGTGCACAGCAGAACACACACCTGGGGCCCCGTTCTTGGTGCGTGGATTAAATTAGCTGGATTTGTTAGTTGAGCAAGATCGGCTCTGGAGCAGGTTAAAAGTTTGATTTCTTACATTTACGATATGGACAATGAACGATTTGAGGTTCTGTTTTTAAAAAAAAAAAGAGGGAGAACCAGTTTTTTGGCAAAGTGTACAGTATTACACGAGTCAAATTATAAACACACCAACATAAAGCAATAAAAGTCTGGGACTGTCCTAAATATTAATGCAAAACAAAAAGGTGCAGATTAAAGTGAACATTTTTTTAATGCTTATTTACAACAAAACCATATTTCATGCTTTTTAAAAAAAAAAAAAAAAACACTGACAGTGTTTCATTAACATTTCTCACCACTAAAATAAACACTGCTTATTTATCATTGTGTTTGTTTGGTATTTAAAAAACAAACAACTATGTCCCAACTAGCTACATATAACTGCAAAGACTCGTACATTTACAGATTCCTTCTTTGTGGTGTATTTAATGAATGATGTTAAACCACAGCAGTGATTTATTTTCTACTACAGCAAGGTTTATATTAACGCGGTCCTATGAGAATATATATATAAAAATAATAGTTACAAGGATAGGGTTGCGAACAAGTAAATTGCTGTGGTACAAGAGGAATAAAACATTTCAAGGCGTGCTATAAGTCAACTTCAGGGTGGTCGTTGATCGATTTATTTTCTTTTTCCTTCCTGTTTTTATTCCTCACTTAAACTGATTCGGAACAAAAGTTGATGTTCATAAGATGCTCCGATTCTGTAGTACTCTCTGTAGAAAACTGGAATTTCCTACTGAAAGCATGCAGATATATATATATATATATATATATATATATATATATATATATATATATATATATATATATATATATTTTCATTCCATGTCGTGACTTTTCGAAATATGTTGGGTACCTAAAAGGTTAGCAGCTTCTTATGAATCAGTGTCCAATTTCCTCTTCCCAGCAAAGCCAGGCCACGACTCTCCCTGAGACTGTGGGCTCAAATCAAACTCCTCCATCATGTAGCAAGGCTTTTTTAAAGAAAAAAAAAAAAAGACGTTAACAAACATCTACAGAATACAAGAGGATTGTTTACTCGACAACTTCATTTCACTAACAAACGTCTAGTCCAACGTTTTCTTATATGCAACAGTCAGCTCCAGAATTCTTGGCACCCTTGGTAAATTTAGATGGGTGAAAGAGTTAGGAATAAAATGGTTAACTAGCTTAATCTCACACTGAAAATGAGAGAAATCTGATCGTTTAAGTGAAGTAAATTTATTCAAAGAAATATATATATTTTTAACAAAACCATCTGTCGCAATAATTGGCACTCGTAGAAATTACCTCCAATGTTTATTTTTAAAGCAAGGGTGCCAATAATTCTGGAGCCGACTGAAACATCATCCGTAGGAAATTTTTTAATTTTTATTTATTTTAAACAATGCTCTGTTTTTCTTCTTTATTTTCAATAATTAATGTCAAAAAAAGACTTTTTTTTTTTTTTTTAAAAATTGTAGCCAACCAGTTCCCAGCTGCTAAAGTCTTTCCTATCATCACTTATAGAGTATGTTGAATCCCCCCTGAAAATTACATACGTGGTTTACATACTAAAGCATTTTTGTTCTTGCTTAAATGCACCGCATGAACGGTTTTGATTCTTCTACTCGTCACTATACAGAGAATTTCAGTTTCTCGTATCAAAACCCTTTACGTCCAACATATAAGTATTCTCCCGTTTCCTTCTAAATGAGTTGAACAGAAAACTGACCTGTCGAGAGGATTTAAGAAGAGCGGCAGTGCGTAAGTTGGAGGAAGCTCCAGGCCGCTCCACTCGCTGCAGGAGGATTCGTGTGCGTGGAACGTGACTCCATGACTGCCCCAGTCCTGCCTTCACCTGATTGTTCCCATCTCGCGTCACGTGATTGGTCACCTGACACATTCATATCCAAAACCGTTAACCATTCACACTATAATAGGCGATTGAAGGAATTCTTTCTCCAAGGGAAGCCACCGAAGAGTCTCACCTAGACATCATCAAGAACGAATTACTCACCAGAACAGCTACGTTAAAATCTTTGGCGATCACCTTCAGCTCTGTAGCTACCTGCATCATCAAGGACATGCCTACAGAAAGTGACAATTCATTCAACTTGATGAGGTTGAGAAATATTTTGATACAAACAAAAAAAAATGTCCACCTTCATTCTGTTTTCCTCCAAGCATATGGGAGAGCACGGCAGACACGGAATCCACGATCACGGCTTTGACTGAACCACCAACGTCTCCCTAAGAGAATCAAACTCTCTGATCAAACTAGAGCATATTTGCCTTTTATTTAAAATCAGTTTTAAAAATTAGTTTACCTTCTGGAGACCGCTGGCTCTTAGACTTTGAAGGCAGGACAATAAGGCGAAGACGTCAAACACTCTGAGCACGCTGATCCTCTGAAGAGCATTCATCTAGGCACATGTATATACGCAGCAGTTATGATAGGAATAAAGCTCTTGGGAGACTTGTTACAGGAAAATAATAAGCGAAAATTTGAGACATTTAAAAAAATAAAAATAAAAATGTCCCTGTCTAAGTTGTTACTATACGAACTATAAATGTATGATGATAATCAGTCAACACTTTCTGACCAATCAGATTCGAGAACGCTGTGGTGCTGCGGGAATCGTCTCCGATGTGGGAGTCCTACCTGCTCTGCTGTATTGACGGTTTTCTGCTGGAGCATCTGAAGCAGCCGGGCAGCGCTTAGTCCTCCGTTTGTGTCGATGTACATGACCTTCTGCTTGAGCTCATGTGCAACGTTGACAGCTACACTGAAGCATGTCTGAGGGTTAAGACGAGATAGGGGGGAAAAAATCCAATAAAATGAGACAATGTGCTTTAATGACGAATTATCTTAACACTATAAATTGGGGGTACTCCGGTTTCCTCCCCCGGCCGAAAGGCACGCATTGTGGGCTGATTGGCATTTCCAAATTGTCCGTAGCGTGTGAATGTATGTGCGATTGTGCCCTGTGATGGACTAGAACCCTGTCCAGGGTGTCCCCTGCCTTGTGCTCCGAGTTCCCTGAGATAGGCTCCAGGCTGCCCCACGAGCATGTGAAGGATAAGTGGTATGGAAAATGGATGGAAATCAGGGATGCCAAATATACGGGCCCGATAATCCGGCCCATTGCACATGCGCTAAGAATTTGATGCTGTAACCATGTTTCTTTCCAAAAAAAAAAAGGAACTAATTTAGGTGTTCTACAAAAAGGGAGGTGAATACTTATGCACACACAATGTTTATTTTATTTGCACCTGCTGCTGATGGTGTTTTTTTTGGTCCAATGTGTATGTTTGGATGTGTAATGTGATTGGATTTAGCTAAAAATGAACCACACAGGGATGAAATTGATCTGCACTTTCAAACTTTACTCTACTGCATATTATGCCATTTTGGTGGGTTTGAATGGGAAAGCTCACCTGTGTTTTACCCGTTCCTGGTCCTCCACAAAGTTCAGTGATCTCCCCTGTGTACAGACCCGAGTCAAGCAGGTTATCCATACTACGCAGTTGGAGAGGAGGAAAGACAGACTTCAGTCGTAAAACCACCATAACAAGGTTGTACACAGGTACACAATTTACACACAAGTATACAGTACTGTCTCTGAGGTACCAGCATTACTAGCAAGAACAGGGACGAAATCTGTGTTAATGGCCATGGCTTTGGTGTGATGATCAGATGTTGACCAAAAATGGCCTTTACATACATCTTTTATCACTTACTAGCAAATATACTGTATCTCTCCATGCCCCCCACCACCAGATTTTCACCAAGCAACATTAAGGAAAAACATTAGGCAAACTGTGACCACTATTTTTTATTTATTTATTTTTTAAGTAATGTATGCATTTTTTTTTTACTGACAAACCAGACCACAGTCCCATGGCCCCACATTTTCTATTGGCACACACGAACAAGTTATATATATATATATATATATATATATACATATATACATACACACACACACAAGTGAACACTCCTGAAAATTTGCCTCATTCCCGTTCTGTGCCCTTTCCCCTTCGGTCAATCGGTTTTTCCGCCAGGCAAATTTTATTCACGTTTGGGCTGAACGCTGCTTTAGAGGCAGAAAAGTACAGTTTACATATGTCACCATGGTAAGGGGTCAAACATCATAACTGCTTTTGTTAAATCACAGATAGAAACAAAGTTTATGCATTTTCCAAAAACGCAGCCATTCACAAGAGTTCGTACAAATGTCTGATTGTCTAGGAGTCCTGGAGCATCGATATCTTTTGCCAGTTCCCCGCTGCACGTTACTGTGTTACTCGTTCAGTTCTGTTCACACACTTCTCTGTACTGAGACATAGGAGCATGGAAATGCAGTCACCTGGCGATTCCTGTGGAGAGAATAGACGTGGAGCTCAGCAGCTCGTCATACAGGTCGGCTCCTGAGACTGGAAACGCCGCGTGCTGAGCCAGAAGCACACGCCGAACTGCCACCAAGGCCTGGAAAGAACAGACACATTTCAAAGTGCAATTATCTTGCACTGCCTGTAGCTCAAGACCACTTATCTGGTTAGAGCCAAGTTTGGAGTGATGCCTCAACATTATATCAATATTGAGAGCATTTATGTCACAAAACACTTGTCTGAGATATCATGGTTATTGTGATATATGAACATTTAATAACTCTGATTGAAAGCTGTTATAGTTTTGTGGTATTTGTAAAATGTTTACAGACTGACAAAGTTTTTGTCTATTGACTAGTTGGCTGGTTTTGGGTTGAGTTTAATTCCGGGTTTGCCATGACACCAAGATGTTTTGTGTTTGGGATGGGTTTAAGCCTAGTTTTGTACAGACTTTTTTTGTGACCCAGTTCGCTGGTTCTGGGTTGGGTTTCAGTCTGGTTTTGTACATCTACATTTTACATTTATATGGCATTTGGCAGATGCCCTTATCCAGAGTGACTTACATTTTCAGATAAGATATTACTTTATTAACCCCCAGATGGAGAAATTATATAATTAGCTCTTCTTTTTTTTCCTCATTTATACAACTGAGCAATTGAGGGTTAAGAGCCTTGCTCAAGGGCCCAACAGTGGTAGCTTGACAGTGCTGGGGCTTGAACACCTGATCTTCTGAGCAGTAGCCCAGAGCCTTTCACCACTGAGCCACCACTGCCCCATACTGTGGGGACATCAAGCTTTATTTTATTGACCAGTGCGCTGGTTTTGGGTTGCATTTCATTCTGGGTTTGTCAGGGTTTTGAGTTGGGATTTTGTAGACCATGTGCTCTTAATGTTTTGCAGTATTTGTAAAACTTTGACAGACTGCCAGAGCATCCAGCCAATCAAATGTACTCTCTTTTCCATAGCATTATATTAGCCAGTGAAAATAGATTTTAGCATAACATGACCGTTCTCCAATCAAACAACTGATGTGGAGGGTGTCACTAGGGTTATTTTTCCCATCTGTTTTGTAACAAATCCCAACTCCTGTGCTATCTTTTGGCTAATCTTTTTAAACTTTAAACATTTACATATTACAGGTAATACCTACAGATTATAAGCTCTTGGCTCTTAACGTAGTTCTTGGCACATACAACTTTTGTTGTTTTAAATCCATTTCCCTTTCAGTGTTAATTTATCCCTGCAGATATTACCTAAAGTGTCATTGAAGTCAGGGATATTTTGTTGTTTTGTTTGTGGAAATGCAACACTGTTGTTTTGCTGATAGTTTCTTAATATGTTGTGTCACAGAAAGTCGAAGGTGCCCTTTGATGGACTGATATCCCAACCCGGAGGTTTCTCTGACCAGGATAACACGGATACTGATGGACGGATGGATGAATGAATGAACGACATGTTCTGAGGTAACATCAGTTGACTAAATTCAGAAAATGAGAGAACTAACCACAATTGTGTTCAAATTCAGGACTCGTTTGACTTAACATCTTAGAAAGATGGACAAATTGGACCAAGTGTTATTAAGTGCAGACGATATTAAATAAGTGTACAGCTCACTACAAACCTTATAGGACACTGAGCATTTCTGGGCCAGTTGTTCTGGGTCAGACAAAACAAGGTCCTCGACTGAAAGACAAATATGGTTAGTTATATCAAGGCTAAATTTACATTTAATGGGAAAATAATTCTGTTTGTCAGGCAGGCAGAACCTGTTCTAACATCTTCTTCACGTAGAGCTTTGACGAGATCTTCACTCAGCCCTGGACACAGACCTTCCCTCAGAAGCACCATGACACTTCCGGTGGAAGTAATTCAGTAATCTGGAATATATAATAATATCCGTTTATTTACCTAGCTAATTATACACAACTAGCAACAAAATAAAACCTGCTAGCTAGCTGTAGATATTAACATGACTACAACAAACCGAGCAAACAAATCTGCTGCTCATTAATAATAACATTCCACATGTAGGCTGTTGTATTTATTGTAACAGTTTCTGGAAGAAAACAAAATTCCGTTTGATAAAACTCACTCATATTGAAATCTTTGCACATCTCGCCTTATCAATGCGAAGACTAGTAGATTGACAGAGCACCGAGCCAATCAAATGTACTCTTTTGTTTTCGTAGCTGTATATTAGCCAATGAAAATAGATATTCCCATGACGCTAGAATTCTCTGGCTAATAGACAACGGACTGAGGTTGTTTTTCCCACCCATATTGCGATAAACCCGCCTACAATGAACTGGTTGGCTAACAGCTCTCACTCACAGCAGCGCCGTTTTCACGTTGTTCGCGTAAAAGCACTAGCCAATCAGCTCTCAGAAGGCGGGATTTGTCGGAAAACGATTGGGCTGAAATGCCAAGGGTATAAGGGGAGGGACAGCAAATCAGTGTTGCCAGGTTCAGAATTTTCAAACTCACAAGTATACAACTTTATGCTTATTGCTATACAGTATGTTTACATTATATATATATATATATATATATATATATATATATATATATATATATATATATATATATATATAACTGTAAACACATTTATAGACAATATTATTACTGTATTAAGTGGATGAATGTATTATTTCTCAATCTAAGTACAGAAATTCTTTATTTGTGACAATGTATAGTAGAATAGTATAATAATATGAAACCACAAGGCTGCTGTGTTTAAAAAAAATTATTAGGTTAATTTTAAATACACCTATGCTGGAATAACAGCATTGGTTGAACTTATAAGGTTGTAAATGGCATACTTTGCTACAGTGGTCCATTGTGTATTTGTGCCACCTCATAGTTCCAGGGTCCCCAGTTTGATTCTGAGCTCATGTTCCTATCTCAGTTTTTCATGTTCTCCTCTGTCTGTTAAGGGTTCTCTGGTTTCATTCTACTGGTTTCCAGGATGAATTAACACCTTATACCCTGTTTTCCCTGGAATCCACTGTCACCCTGACCAAGATAAAACTGTAACAGAAGACAAATGAATGGATAATTTTGGGTGAAATAATCTTGAGGTGGACTGCCTCTTCTAGAGGTTGGATCTTTGGGCTGGTTTAATTCGCTGTTTTCTGGGCTGATTTTGGCAGGATTTAGTAAAGGTTGGAGTGGATTCAGGCTGGTTGTACTGGCCATGGGGGTTCTTGGGCTGGTTTTTTTGACCATTGGGCTACAGCCAATGGAATGGTTTTAGTGCTGGTTTTACTGACTCTTGGTCTGATTTTGGGCTGAATGATTGGTTTTAGGCCTGGGTTTATACAGACATCTAGCTCTTTTTTATTGACCACTTGTCCGGTTCTGGGTGAGATTTATGTCTGGGTTTGTAGGGACATCCAGTTTTTTATTGACCAGCAGGTTGGTCAATAAAAAAGGACACCTTTTTTATTTTTGGTGTGAGGGTAATTGCATTCAAAACAGTGTTACCATGAATGCAAACTTTAATACACTGAAAACGACACACTATTAGCATCACATAAATGAACACCTTATGCCCATAAAAATATGCACAGAAAAATGGGCAGTGATAGCTCAACAGTTAAGGTTCTGGATTACTGATCAGAAGGACAGGGGTTCAAACCCTAGCAGTGCCAAGGCACTGTTGGGCCCCCAAGCAGGGCCCTAAACCTACTCTGCTCCAGGAGTGCCATATCATGGCTGACCCTAACAAGCTGGGATATGTGAAGAAAATAATATCACTGTAATGTATATGTGATAAGTAAAAGCTTCTTCTAAATATATATAAATAAATAATCACTCTGCCCACATTTTAAATTTTTTCATACATTCTTTTGAATGGCTATGGAATAAAATAAAATATTAGATGCCATGAGTGTACTTGAAATTAAACATTAAATTAAAAATTACCTTACATGGCCATTGGCATTGTTTCTACTCAGGACATCTATCATTTGCTGCTATTGTCCAGCAACTCTTTGGCACTGTACAAAACAGCGCTTCACTTTTGCACATTTGCTGAGAGTAGGCTAATGGTTGAGAGGCAGGAATTTGGCCAATAGTTGCTGCAAGAATTGGACCAATTTGTGTGCAAGAAGGCAGGAATTACAGAGAGGGGTTAAGGCAATGCAAATATGATGCATTATTAGACCATAAGCACATCATAATGAAATCCTTGACATTTTCTCAAATTTAGAAATCCCAGCCGGACACTTTTGTAGGGTCCGAAAAAGAGGACATGTGGACACCCTCAAATAGGTTTTCCAGGGGACCAAGCTTTTTTGTTTTGGGTTGGTTTTAGGTCTGTGTTTTGCATGGACATCAAGCTTTTTATTTTGCCCAATTGGCTGGTTTTGGATTGGGTTTAAATCTCGTTTGTCAGGACATCAAGGTGGAATTGGTTGAATTGGTTGAATTGGTTTTAAGTCTGGGTTTTGAAAAGATATGAAGCTGTTTTTATTGACCAGCTATCTGGTTTTGGGATGGGTTTGTAGGGACACTTTTCTGTTTTGAAGTCAGGTCCGGGTTTGTAGGGACACTTTTCTGTGTTGACTTCAGGTCTGAGTTTGTAGGGACTCTTTTCTGTGGTGACTTTAGGTCTGGGTTTGTCAGGACACTTTTCTGTGTTGACTTCAGATACAGGTTTGTAGGGACACTTTTCTGTGTTGACTTCAGGTCTGGGTTTGTAGAGACACTTTTCTGTATTGATGTCAGGTCTGGGTTTGGGCTGGGTTTTTGTCAGACTTGGCAACCTTGCAGCGTCGAGCTCTCTGTCGTAGTTCGAGGGCTAGGCTAGCTGTCTGGAGTGTTCCAGATGTTTATTGTATATTAGAAGGGAGTTTGCCTCGAGCTTTTTACATCTCAAGGGAAATCTCAATGATGGGAAAGAGCGCGAGCCGCTCATGTACCTGTCCTGCAGCGCGCGTGCTTACTTCTTCGTCTGAAGCAAAGCTGAAGCTAGCCTGTTAGCCTGCGCGCGACCTATCTTCAGCTGTACAAACACTGACCCCAAAATGGTGAGTTGACGCTTCCAAGCAGACCTGGTCAGATAGAAACCTAAACACTTTGTTAAATGTACAGCCCCCCCCCCCCCCCCAATTTCCTACTATACTACAGCTGTCTAACGTTAACCTTTGTTTTCTATCCGCCGGTATTATTTAAAGCTAGGTAACATTAATCCAGACAAGTCGTAATGTTAAGTTAGCAAGCCGCTAATTTAACACAAAAGCAGTTTATTTTGGATGTAGTGAACATTTTCACAACACTGAGGTATGTTGAAAGCATGTAGGTTATCTATTAAAAACACAGTGGGGAGTAAACACTAGTGTAAGTGACTAGCTGCGTAGCTGCTTGTCATCCTGTGTTCCTGTGTGTTGATGCAGCTGGACGACACTCAGAGCACTTTCTAGCTGGATTGCTCAATATTTCTTGGCTTAAACATCAATAAACCCTTCAACAAATTATAACCAAGTCAGCATCATTATAATTTACTTATTTATTAAATAAAAAATGTTTTGTTTTTGATTATATATGTGGCTCAGTTTGCTTGATTCTAGCTAACTTTTGATATAGTATAATATATGAGAGAGAGATAGTCTTGTTTTAATTTTATAGTTCATCACTTGGTTAATTTTAAAATGGCTAATTTTTTTTGACGACTCATCCTGTACTAGTCTTTTGTCCATCCAATCAAATGCTGTGGGCGGATCTTGAGCGGCAAAACATGGTTTGTTGGTGAGTTTTTGGCTGTGCATTTTCCCAGACACTCTTCGCTTTTACGACCGTCTCTTAGTTGAGGGGAAAAGTGGTTGGAGTTTACTCATTTGAAAGAGGTGCGAGTTTGGTTGAACCTGTGAGAGTTGGCGGTTATGTGACGAGAGATTCTTTTCAGAGGAGTGTTTAACCAACTTTGAGTTCTTCAACGCTGGATTGTCTTGCTACCTCAGATGTTTCTGAGCTCAAACATGTATGGCATAACTCCAAAAAACACTCAACATCCCGTCATCTTGGATATCGTCTTCAGGATAAAGTCAACAGCCATGGGTGAAGGCGTCGTCGTGAAGTCCTCCACAGACAACTGTACGCTGTTGTCTGTATTTACCTTTGTTCGCCAAGTTCCTGTCAAGTTTGTTTAGATTCCCTGGGGGTGTGGCATATCTCGAAATCTATTGTCGGAGTAAAACAATCCAGCACTTCGACGCACCGTCACTCTTCATTACAAAATACATCAACGTATGGAATTCGTGGCTCTTGCACCAGTTTCATGGAGACTTTCACCAGAAATTCAATCTACTCAATTGACAACCTAGCCTGAATGTAGTCCCATCAGTTCAGTGTCTGTTGTTGTTGGATCTGGAGCTGAGTGGAAATTTAGAGTAGCCAGTCCACCCACCGGTGAAGAGAATTTTGGAGGGAACCAGAGAACCTGAAGGAAAACCACATGGAGACATGCAGAACATGCCAAGACAGCAGCTCGAGTTTACCCAGATTTTCATATGCTTGCTCTAAACAACATCCTTAAGCTTCTTTAAAATTATTTTAAATGATCAGTTTTGTTTTGATTTTGTTTACCAACTTCCCAAAGATTATGAATCCATGAGAGATACTTAATATGTAATGACTGTGCTAAGCAGAATTTTTCCACTACATCATAATAATATGCTAGCAGGATATGTGCATCATGCATTTTATGACTGACAGCTCCATGAGTGATTTTGCTTTCCGTGAGGCTGAGCCAAGAACGATGACTGAATTACATGTGTAGAAAGTCTAGAGAGGGTAAAGCATTGGAAACCTGCTATTTTTGGCATGATTAATATTTTAAAACTACTGGAGTAACATTCCAGGAGTGTTTTGCCTATGCAAAGTAAACTGCATTAGGCTAGCATCCACTTGGTTTTGTTTTTTTTTTTATTTTTTTTGATAGGAATTGGTAGGAAGATTGAATTCAATTGGTAGTAAGATTGAATTCTACAGAATCCTCACTTTGCATAGGGCCACATCACACCAGGTCATCGTTGGTTATTTTCCAATGAGTGCAACCCTGCTTGTTTTATTCCTTACATAATTATGTGTGAAGCAATGATCATATAACGGTTTGTTGTGGCATGCTGCCTAAATGTTCAGTTCTAGACTGGCCTTTTTCTGTATGCAGGTGTTCTTGCTAAACCCTCTGGAGAACCTGAAGACCTACATAAGCAACCGTCCACCGCTGGTCATATTTATGGTCAGTGTAAGCGCCGTGGCCATTACGTTCCTCACGGTCGGATATTTCTTCAAGATCAAGGAAATTAAATCGCCTGAAATGACAGAGGTACGGGGTGCTTGCTTTTTTGTTTTTTGTTTTTAAATGCACTCTTGCAATTTGGGTAAAAAAAAAAAAACCTGAGGCCCAGTTTTCAACTCTCACAGATATGGACTATGAACACAAGCATATCCAATTGCTTTTAATCTCTGTGCATTTTTACAGTACAGACGGTATAAAATACAAGTTATCTTCCCGGTTAATAATGACTTGGCAGATAAGTGGATGTTGGTTTACATCATATAGTAGTCTAATCAGTAAGCCAGCTGATAAGAGTTATCATTCAGTACACTTCCAACCCACACTATATAACTCGCCTATAATCAACAACGGTGAAAACATTAATTACAAAACCATTTTCAAAATGATTACAGTATTTTTCAGTTTCGAAGAATGCACGTCTACTCGAGCCTGTCTTGTTGGGTAGCGTGAAAAGGAAACGCAGAACATCATTGTGTTGACAAGACTCGTCATAACTCAAAACACTGTGCACGTGACAGTGTTTACTGGATTTTTAACCACAATTGAGTGGTTACGGTCCAACTATTGCACCAACGAGTATCATGATCATACAGTGACTTTTTAAAAGCTTTAAGTGTTAATAATAATAAAATATATTTTCATGCGGTGATCCGCGGGGTCCAAGCACCCTTCGCGGATCTTACAATCGCCAGTTCTTGCCAAGTTACATGGAACACAAAAGAGACCATAGAGCTACAGGGTGTCCCAAAAGTCTCCATACACACCACGTCGGTTCAGCCTTCGTCAGTGGATGTTCGTGGACGTTCGTGGATGTCCACTTCTCGGACACTTCCAGTCTCTTTGAATTTGTTAATAAGTTTGGCAGCTGTGTAGTGTGCGCTTCCCACGTATCCCTTAAAAGTCCCTCGCAACAGGTTCCCGATCCAGCCGTGAGAATGATTTCAGTGAGTTTTTCTTTTGTCAAAGGCATTCTTAAAGGCTATCTGAAAAAAAACATACAGAGACTGTAAAAGTATTTTATTTATTTTTTTAATTGGAAGACATTTTGCAAAAAAGTTTTAAGTTCCCCTATGTATTGAGACTTTTGGGACACCCTGTAGATCAAATGGAGAAAAGAAAAATCTAACTGTGTAACAACTTACATTTTTTTCTGCATGATTAGTTTTAGGGCAGAAAAAGAATAATACCAAGGAGTAGAAAATAGGGTTCTAGTGCTTGGGCCCTAAACAGAAAAACAACTGGGTTCCAGCACTTTGTATTAATCCCCATAATTGGGACAGTTAGTCATTTCAAATGGGAAAAACTGTGGACAGACTAAATATACAAGTGTGGAAGGGACTTTCTGAGGTCTAAGATTGAGCAGTATTTGGCTAGCGATTTGTACACTGCACAACATTCTTTCACAACAGTACTTCCTGTCCTGTCAGATTATGTCGGTAGTTTAAACATGGGGAAAGTCCTCTGAAATGGAACTTTAAAAGTCTTTCTTCTACCATATGGACATGAGTGGGTGAAATGCTGCCCAAAATTCCCTTTTACCTTTTAAATGGGGAAATGGGGATATCATTAACGGTTGAATGTTTCAGTACATCAACGAACCAATGATCTGCACACTCTTTAGGACTGGAACACCTTTCTGCTACGTTTTAACGAGCTGGACTTCTGCATCTCGGAGAACGAGACACTCAAGCATGGCCTGAACGAGTCGACGACACCGGAGAGCACGGTGACGAGTAGCCAGTCACGCACCAGCACTCAAGCGCCATTGCTGCTGGAGGACCCAGGTCCTATTAACATCTCCGTCACCATTACTCTCACCCTGGATCCTCTGAAGCCGTTCGGCGGTTACTCGCGCAACATCACCCACCTGTACTCCACCGTGATGGGCCATCAGGTTGGCCTGGCTGGTAAGTGTGTGGTAAAGCTTTTAAGGCTGTGTGTACTGTGTTTTTTCCCTGTTGTTTTTTTATTCCCTATTTTAATAAGAAATTCTGTTCTTGAAGCGTAGAATGAAACCGATAATATGCCACGGCTGTTGTTTTTCTCTCAGGTCGTGTTGTTATACTAGAGAATGGAAATATACAGAGACATTTACATTCCTTTTACAAGACGCTATAAAGACAAATTTGGCTCCAATCCCAGCCCGTATGTTGGCTTCTTCTTAAGCGGTCAGAAGGAAAACAAGAAATTGTTTGCGCCTAATGCTGCATATTATTAAACAAAGAAAAAAAGTGTTTGAGCTAGGTGGTTATTGATTTATTGATTTTTTTTTTTCTTTCGTCCTAGGTACTATTAATAATGTGTTACTCAGGTGACATCGCAAACTGAAGAATGGTTTTATTGTTTAAGCAGTGTGGTCTTGTTAATGAGTGATAACAGACCTGTGTGTGTCTGTGTGTGTGTTTGTCTGTCTCTGTGTGTGTGTGTGTGTGTGTCTGTGTGTGTGTTTGTCTGTCTCTCTGTGTGTGTGTGTCTGTCTGTCTGTGTATACGTGTGTGTGACTGTGTGTCTGTCTGTGTGACTGTGTGTGTGGGGAACAGAATAGCGTTCTTACTGGAAGCGTTAAATTCGGACTGAATCATTTCTGCATGTTATTTTTTGTTCTTCAGCCAAATGCAGAGCCGCTAAAGCAACAGTGTGGGATGTGTTCTGCCTTTATGGAACTTTTGATTATGTCTACGTGCATGTATTTGTGTGTGTGTGTGTTGTGGTTGTAGGCAGGGAAGCTCACGAAGAGATGAACATTACTTTCACCCTGCCTGCATCCTGGAACTCGGACGACTGCGTCCTGCACGGACGTTGCGAGCAGGTGGTCTTTAGCACCTGCATGACCGTTACTGCCGTCAGTAACGTCTTCCCCGTCACAGTGTAAGTTCCGAACTTGTATTTATCCTGTGAATCGGCATTGTTGCCTTCAAATATTGACACAGTTTTACACCGTTGATTCAGTGATATCTTGTCAGTCGGGTGTACGTTGAACAGCCGAGGCTCTACCCATGTTGTCTGTCAATATCCAGGTCTAAATTAAACAAAAAGGAGATACTAGTGTTTGTGATGGTAAGGTTGGTCCTTTTAACACAATAGTGCTAAATACTACTGAACATACATAAACAGGTTTTTTTGTGTGTGTTGTTTTTTCACATGTAACAAATGTCAGATGTTTATTTAGCATTTATAGATGGAGTCTCCAGTGTCTGAACTTTGTAACAGCCAGAGGTTTCAAAATAAATAATTAAATAAACAAATAACATTTAAGTTTTCAGACAAAACAAAAAGACCTTGCTATTTTGCAATATCTCTGTAATAAGCTGCATTTGTCCTGTCTTATTATAACAGGAACTAACTTGTGCCGAGGATGCTCCATAAGGTTAAATGCAACCATAAACCATTAAGGAAAAATAAAATCATGTGCTTTTCCTATCAGTATGCCCTTTTGACAATCACGCACAACCACAGTTTCATTTTCATTGAACAAAATGATTTAGACCGTCAAGATTAATGGTCGAAAAGCATTTTGTATATGTGCTGAAGGTATTTTGACCCATTCTTCTGTACCACACCTTTTAAAGGTGTGGTACAGGAGTATAACTGCAGTGATCACCACAACACGGTGACGATAGCACACAGACAAACATGGTGTCTGTGTTTATACACCCACCCCCATCCATCCATCCATCCATCTTCTATAGCGCGTATGCTTGTCAGGGTCACGGGGAACCTGGAGCCTATCCCAGGGCGCCCACAAGGTGGGGTACACCCTGGACAGGCTGCCAATCCATCGCAGGGCACAATCACATATACTACGGACACTTTAGACACGCCAATCAGCCTACCATGCATGTCTGTGGACTGGGGGAGGAAACTGGAGTACCCGGAGGGAACCCCCGCAGCACGGGGAGAACATGCAAACTCTGCACATACAGGGTCACATTGGGAATCAAACCCCCAACCCTGGAGGTGTGAGGCGAACGTGCTAACCACTAAGCCACCATGCGCCCACCCACCACCATGCTTCACAGTTTTTGATAAGGATTTAACGCTGCAAGTTAGTTAGTGTTGTTGTGTTCTTTGTACCACACACTGTTCTTGTAGCTCTCTGGAATGTCCAGGTTTCATTTTGTTGAAACTGATAGCAGTGTTATTTTCGGGAAGAGCAGAGATTTCCTCCACGATAAGCTCTCATGAACACAAGAGATGCCTGCAGGTTGTTAGCTGTCACTAACAATCGTGCGATACTGGTTTATAGGTTCATTATAAGTTTTTTTTCACATTCCAGTAATCATTCAAGTATACAACGCTTAGGGCTTAGGTCAGTTAAGTGTAGGTTGAAAGTAGCTAGATCCTCAAAAACATTAAGCTAAACCTGAAGAGTGTATAAACCGATACCACTGTGCAGCTGCGAAAAGGATTTGATGTTGGAATTTAGTGTTTTCAAGTTTCCAACCAAACATCGTTTTGTCCTCCAGGCAACCGCCTCACTGTGTTCCGGAGACGTACAGCAACGCAACATCCTGGTACAAGATCTTCACCACAGCGCGGGACTCGGACACCAAGTACACACAGGACTACAACCCTTTTTGGTGTTACAAAGGCGCCGTCGGGAAGGTGTACCACACTCTGAACCCTAAACTCACAGTCATCGTGCCAGAAGTGAGTCTCGATTTTCTCTTCCCGTCCTGTGGATATGTCTTGGTGCTAGTTCAATTATTGTTTATGCACTTTCCAGAGAAAGCAATTGCATAACCATGTAATAGGATTCCAGCAAAGTACTTTAATGGCATGAGGTTACAATGGACTTTAGCCAATTTGTGTGACTAACTTAACTGGCTTGAGTTTCTTCTCAAGTGTTCTTGAGCTGTAAGACTCCTCTTTCTGCCTTTCTAGGACGATCGCTCTCTCATCAACCTGCACCTAATGCACACCAGTTACTTTCTGTTTGTGATGGTGATTACAATGTTCTGCTATGCAGTCATTAAAGGTAGACCTGGCAAAGTAAGACAGAACAACCCGGATTTCTGTCCAGAAAAGGTTTGATATGTCCTTTTCTTAAATTTGTAATAAAATTTAAACAAACAAACAAAAAAAAGACCTCATATAGAACATCACTTATATACCTGTCTGTGTAGTTTATTTGTTGAATTCAGCTGTTCAGTCTGTGTGTATGAATGATGTTGAATTTGTTTGGTCAGAAGGTGTTCATTATGTAAAACAGCCACTCTGACAGATGCAAATGCCCCAGAACCACACAAATTGCTCTGCCCTTGCCTGATCCGCATTAACTGGCTAGCCCGGGAAGACCACGCTCGGCAGTATCACTGTGCTAAATTTTAACGGGTGAATAAACAATTTATATGGCTTGCTAAGCTCACAGCTGAGGTGTATGGTAGGGACTGAATTCGGGCGGTAGCCGAACTGGCCCTTTTTTCGACGTGCATTCATGTTTGGGTTTTCAAAAAAGAAAAATGCACTGAGTGTATTGCACCAAGTGAACCTGTGGCTTCGCTGAACTACACTTCATCTATCAGTTACTCTAGTGCGACACCATTTTATACACGCTTTTGAGTATTTTGATGGAATAAACCTCTTTAAAGCGTTTAAACAGTAAAATCCGCTTCGTGAAAGGCCCTGACCGTCGTGCATGATTTTCGTGTAACAGCACACCCCTTGATTTGTAGAATGTTGATATTTTACAATTTTTACATGCTTACGCTGTGTTTTTCAGGTAGCTTTGTCAGAGGGATAAGAACGATCCTAGGTGAATATATGGACTGAACTCGTTCAGCGTCAGACTGGAATGAACCATATCGGAAGTGGAGGAGGGGCTGGGAATGGAAAAAAAAACAAACAAACAACTTGTCGCCTATTGAACCCAGGAGGAAGGTGACGACAAACTGTGATGCGAATCTCTGCAATGTTGGGTCACTCCAACCAAAGACTTTCAAGTGCCTGTATCTACTGTGTAAATGCTTGTAGGACCCTTATATTCAGTACGGAAGCACTTTGCCTAAACTACCCCCTTCCCCCTGTGCCACAAAATATGTGAAGAAAAGAGACAGAACTTATGTGTATTATCATTCAAACATCACGCCTGATTATTTTTTTTCCCAGCACCTTTTTTTGTCGGTCGCACACAGAATATCCCACTCTCTTATTCCTAATGATAATTATCCATAGCGTTACTGACTGTGTTTTCTTTTTTCAAGCTTGTTTGGTGGCATGATCAGATTTCAGATAGACTAGTGTCTAGAGAATGGCCTGGAAAGCCAGTAGACCGCGAGGCGATGATTTCTAAACTAGATTTATTATTTTTTACACTGATTTTTGCCTTTTTTTGTTGTACATTTAAAGCGTGTATGTGTGCAACCTAGATGCCAGTAGGTGCAAGGGTCATTCAATAAAAGGAAAAAACAAAACAAAAAAAGATTCCAAGGCCTGAAAGACAGAACACATTTCTTCTTTAGGATTTGGCTGGACGATGCTCCTTTCAACACTGACGTGGAAAGAGCCGTCGTTGATGGATTCTCAGATTCATTAGGACTGATTCATCTCACCTCAGATTTTCACGGTGGTTCACGTACAGGTAGACTAAATGAATGTACAGCATTCATGGAAATCACACGTACAATTACACTTATTTAAAATGTGATGTAAAAAAAAAAAAAAAAAAAAACGACGTAGTTGTATCATATGTAATCTATTACCTCAAACATTATTGCTTCATTTTATCTGGACATGAAATAGCTTACATTTTTATGATTCAGAAATTCTTTCCTGTTGTGCGTTACATATCACACATTTGTGTTTAAACCTTTTTGCCTGTTGCCTAATTCCACATAGGAAATGCGATATCATTCTGTAACACATCATCGTCCATGTTTGTGTTTTCACATCCGACAGTGCAATTATTCAATTAATCACCCGTGTAGAAAATGTCAACGATTAACATCAATTAGAAAGAGGAAGATTCACATGTATGGCGGTTTCCACAGCTTTTGCTTCTGCCTCGCTGCTTCATTTTTCTTTTCACCTGCTCTCACAGTAGATCGTCTTAACGTCCGTTTAATTTTGCTTACGAGTCAGGATTAATGCCCGACCTTTTTTGCTTTTACCAGATGTTTACTCATCTTTAGAAAGCGCCGGGGCGGAGGCCTGTAAGTGCAAAACACATTAACCAAAGCTAAAACACAACCACAAATCAGCAGCATATCAACATTGATTGGCTACAGATTGGCTCATCGGCCCGAGAGGCCCGGAAAACGGTAATCGGAAAATACGAGTCTAAATGAATCTACTGATGGTTTTTTTTCCGAGTTTAATTTTATCAAGGGCATTCATCTAGGGTTTTTATTTATGCTGTTAACGTTGCATGGCATTAATATGTGTACGCTGAAGACTCGCCTAAAGGAAGCAGCGTTTTTCAGAAGAACGTATTCTTCCCTAGAACAGCTTAAGTAATGTCACGTTTTAATTATTTTTTGGAGTTTTTTTCCCTTAATAGTAATAGTCACACTCATACCCTGTGCCCAATCAGCAACAAGCATATGAAGAACCATTTTGAGTTGACGTGTTTCTGATTTTGCCTTCATCTAACAAAAGCACCCTTTTTCATTTGGTCTCGTCTTTATCACTGGCCGTTCACAAACACGTGCTGTTGAACCACTAACGTGCCTTTGCATTAATCATCCATGGAAACAGCACGCCCCACTTCAAACACCAGAACTAAACATAACAATATTTCGATAAATTAGTTTCATAAACAAATAACAGGTCAAATAAACGTGTTTTCAGATTCTGACATACTTTAGTTTTGCTTAGTTGTTGGGTTTTTTTGTTGTTGTTGTTGTTGTTGATTTGGTTTTTCATTAGAAAACCAAACGCCAGTTTAGTTAAGATTAATTCCGCTATATAAAAAGGATATGTGTCAGAAAAGCAATACTTCATATCTAAGGTGTTTCTTTTTTCTTTTTAATGTATTGTTTAATATAAACAAATTGCTCAGTTTTATGATGATAGAAACGTGAGTTTTTAATTCAAATCATTTTTAATGCGACTCCAAAAAAAAAAAAGGTAGGTAAGTTTAGAAAAGTTGTTTAAAAAAAGGAAAAAGCGTGGAGGGTAAAGTTATAAAGGTTCTGTTGGATATTTTCTTGGTGCAGTGGAAATGTGTAATGGGTTTTCTGAACGCTCCCTGTTTTTTTTGTTTGTTTTTTTTGGATCATATTGATCTGTCCCCTTGTTTACCTTTGAGTGAGATGTATTCATTACACAATTCCCAAGTTTGAATTCTATCTTTATGCCCTTAACATAGGTTGCTCTTCACAAGTGCGTGATGCCATTGCAATCCTTTCACGTCTTAATGCATGATTGTAAATGTCCTAACTGCTGACCAGTCCCTTAGAATACAATCCCATTGTTTCTGTGCTGTTTGTAAATGACTGTAGGCACACGCTTCGCTGAATAAAAATCAACCTAGAAAAATGAGCGCCATCACGTGTCATGATTATGGTTCGGTTGGGTCCTTCCTATATATCATAAAAAGCACAGACCATGTCAGAAGCCGATTTTTTTGCTATTACAGTTATGGAAAGAAAATGACTTTTCTGTTATGTAAGATCAAAGCAAGTCGCACAATGAAATGTCCATTAGAGGAACGACGAGAACGAAAAGAACGCTAGATTTGCCTTGAAGCCGAGGTTTTCTGTGGCCGTAGCGGTGCATTGGAGATGGCGCGTGCACTTCATAGCCATCGGGGTGGAACTAATTAGGTTTTTGGTCAATAAGGAAATCAGTGGCTGCTTGTGTCGGCCTACCTGAAGAAGAGCTCTTGAGCTTTTCGTGGATTTTCTGACTTTGATTGTACACTCACCATCCACTTTATTAGGAACACCTGCGCATTCATGCAGCAGTTTAATCAGCCAATCATATGGCAGCAGAGCAATGCAAAAAAACAAACAAACATGCAGATACAGGTCAAGAGCTTTAGGTAATGTTCACATCAAACATCAGGATGAAAGGAAAAACATGATCTCTGTGACTCTGATCGTGGCGTGGATGTTGGTGCCAGACGGGCTGGTTCGAGTATTTCAGGAACCGCTGATCTGGTATTTTCTCACACAACATTCTCTATAGTTTGTACAGAATCGTGTGAAAAGTGAAGAGCAGTGTGTAAGTGGGTTGAAATAGCTTCCAGATTCATTCGAGCTGCCAGGATGGATATAATTACTCTTTACAACCGTGGTGAGCAGAAAAGCATCTCAACATGCACAAAACTGATTGGTTACAACAGCAGAAAACCACAACAGGTTCCACTCCTGTCAGCCAAGAACAGGAATGTGAGGTTAGCATGGGCACAGACTCATTGAAAATGGACAGTTGAAGATTAGAAGAAGAAGAAAAAATATTCGCCTGTCCAGTTTGGGTGAACCTGTGCCCATGATAGCATTCGAATTCTTGTTCACTCTGACAGGAGACGAACCTGTGTTGTAGCCCATCCACCTCAAGCTTCGATGTTTTGTGTATTCTACGATGCTTTTCTGCTCACCACAGTTGAAAAGAGTGTTTATTTGAGTTACAATAGACTTCCTGTCAGCTCAGACCAGTCTGGTCATTCTCCTCTGATCTCTCACATCAACGGGGTGTTTCAGCCTTCAGACCATCCATGCACATGATATTTTTTATTTTATTTTATTTTATACCATTCTGTGTAAACACTAGAGACTGTTGTGTGTGAAAATCCCAGGAGATCAGCAGTTTGTGAAATACTCAAACCAGCCCGTCTGGTACCAACATCCACGCCACGGTTAAAGTCACAAATGCGACGCTTTTTCACCATTCTGATGTTTGATGTGAACATTTAGTTGAAGCTCTTGACATATATCTGCATGATCTTATAGATTGGGCTGCTGCCAGATGATTGGCTGATTGGATAACTGCATAAACATGCAGATGTAGAGGTGTTCCTAATAAAGTGGATGGTGAGTGTATGTGTGCTGGTGTATAGCATGATCAAGAAATTTGAAATAATGTTATGTAAGGAATCAAACAATTGGGGGGCATTGTTATGGAATCATTGTTGTAACCACCCCGTTGTTTATTATTTTAGGTTGCGGGACTATTTGCAGTGAGATTGAGGTGTTTGGATACTCCTGGTGCACCTGATACACTCTTACCACCAGAGCAAACAATAACATGTCTAGACTGACAAATTGCCTAGCAACAGTCATTATGTAACTAAAAGTGCACCTGTGGTAGGTTTTCTAATATGGCCAATTTCTGTAGGTCATTTTCCTAATAGGCTTTATTTATTACGGACCGTACAATGTTAAATTAAAGGAATAGTTAAGCCAAAAGTGACATGCACATTTTTTTCCCCCTTTACCCAAATGTCTCAACCAGGATGTTTGATGCTCAGACTTTCTTCAGTTTTACAATAGAGCTGACGCACACAGTATAGCACGCTGCTATCTTCAAGAGTATATCAGATGGGTAGAAGAGTACAAGTAGCTAACTTGGAGCATATACGCTACGTGTGCAAAAGTTTGTGGACACCTGGCCATCACACTCTTCCCCAAACTGTTGCCACAGAGTCGGAAGTTTGTATTGGATGTCTTTGTACGCTGTAGCATTACAATTTTCCCTCACTGGAACTCAGAGGCTCAAACCTGTTCCAGCATGACAATTCCCCTGTGCACAAAGCCAGCTCCATGAAGACATGGTTTGCCAAGGTTGGAGTGGAAGAACTCGAGTTCTTGAGCTCAACCCCACTGAACACCTTTGGGATGAACTGGAAATTGGCACCAAGCCTTCTCACACAACATCAGTGCTTGACTTCAATGATGCTCTTGTGGCTGAATGAACACAAATCCCCACCACCACGTTCCAAAATCTAGCGGAGAGCATTCCCAGAAGAGTGGAGGTTGTTATAAATGAATCTGCAATGAGATGTTCAACAAGCATGAAGAATGAGTGTTATGGTCAGGTGTCCACAAACTTTTGTCCATATAGTGAAGTTTGGTATCATTCTGTATGCACCTAAGTGGTGTGATAAAGTCTGAAGATGAAACTGATAATGATACAGTTTCAAATTGATTTGTAGGTGGCTGCCTCACAGCTCCCGAGTCCCCACAAATTCTTCCCATGTCCACATGTTTTTCCTGCTGTGTTCTCTGGTTTCCTCCTAGTCATGACTGTAGGTGGACTGGCGACTCTAAATTGCCCTCAGGTGTATGTGTGTGTTACCCTGCAATGGACTGGAGTCCCATCCAGGGTTTCTTCCTGTCTCACGTCCATTCTTCCCGGATCCACTGTGACCCTGACCAGGATATAACAGTTACTGAAGATAAATCATTGAATGAAGTAATGATTTGTATATTTCATTTTAATACAACATATTCTGCGATTTCATAACCTTTGTGTGACAACTTAGGGCTGATGTGTACTTCTCTGTCTGCATGTTTCCTAACATATGCGTTTAAACTTCAGTATGGGGAATAATCATTTATTTATTTAGAAATAGTAAGTCGAGGAGCGACCATTGTAGTGGTCTAAAATGCAACATTATAATATGAATTAAATTCACAGTTTGTTCTGGTCTGTTAAGTGCTCTGCCCAGAAGGCTTTCTCTCGCGCACGCGCACTAGGGACGAGTATTCAGATCCTTTCTTTTTGTGTGTGTGTGTGTGTGTGTGTGTGTGTGTGAGAGAGAGAGAGAGAGAGAGAGAGAGAGAGAGAGAGAGAGAGAGAGCGCGAGCGAGTCAGATCACTTGTCTTAGCTCAACAACAAGAGCCGACTCCTTCATCTCAGTGTCATTTTTTTTCTAGACCGGACACAATTTGCTATATTATGACCAGCGATTGTTTTTCATTACTTACCCATGGGTGAAATACTCATCTTTCACTTATCAAAATTATGCAAGTCTGCTCTGAACATTCACCTCAAAGAGCCGACTCAAAGAGCCGACACGTTCGCGAACGACACCCACAGCCACTTTCCCCTCATTAGTGAGATTGGGCGACATTTTTTTTGACTAGAAGAAATAACGAAGTGTTTTAAAACATGCTCAGAAAAGTTGTTGGGGTGACGACAATATCAGGTGAACGTTTTCCGCAGTATTTATTTATTAAGTTGTTGTTTTTTGTTTTGTTTTTTCCCCCAAAGGACTTATTTTTGTGAAATCAGTGCTGCGCGCGACCTACAGCTACTAAGTAAATAGTGTTTTTGTTTTTGTTTTTGTTTGTTTTAACCTCAGCAGGTTAATTCTTTATAATTACTAATGTAGCTTGCAGTGATACATATTGTAACGTAACCATAGCAACCTAATTTTAGACTTAGTGAATGATTTAAAAATAGATGAAATGCTCATATTTTGAGAAAAATAACCATATTATACGACTGCAAAACTCTGAATTTGGGTTTAGACTTGGCCCTTTTTGTTCTACATATCATTTTCACTGATAAAACTTGACAATATATACTGTGAATGTCCTAAAAGTTGCTTTAAAAAAAAAGATAATGTTATAATGGGTACTTCATAAACCACAAAAAAACCCCAACTTTATAACACCTCACAAGCCATAATGAATAAATGTCTCATACCTCGCAATGAAAAATGTTATGATTTTACCTCAGGCACCCATGTCATCCTAAGTGTCCTGATTATATTTTAAGTTCTTTTAAAATAGTCTTCTAAAGTCTTTTAAAATACACGAAATTCTAAAATTACTACTTACCAACCTACCACCAAGCACATACTAAACAAGTCTTTGTGTACATGTTAAAGTCTTACCTCAGAAACCTGCTACAAGTTTCTAAATGTAGCTAAAATGTCGCCTTTCTATATGATGAAGAGGGGTTTTTTTTTTTTTTGGCCCCACTACTTCTTGGTGAGTTCTTCCTAAATTTCTGGAAACATCTTAAATCCAGTCTTTTTAGTCAAAATCTTTTCCCTCCTAAAATGGTAAGCCTACATAATTTAAACCTACATTTCTGAAATCAACTGTCTAACATAGGTTAAATTCAGTCTTTAAAACACTTCATATCCTAACGATACATTGCTTGAGATGTTGCGATTGCCTCGTAAAACCTCTTTTGCAACTTTCTGAATGTATCTTAAATTCAAGCTTCTAAGTAAGGAACAATATGTGAACACATGCGCTGTTATTATAAAATAAGCAACGATTGAGTGCTATGAAGCTGTTACCGCTCCAAAGTTGATTATTTTTCTAATATTTCCAATACAGGTGCACCTCAAAAATTTGAATATCGTGGAAAAGTTAGTTTTTTTCCCCAAAGTGAAATATTTCAAGCCTTTTTTTTTTTTTGCTTTAATCTTGCTTTAAAAATTACCATACTGTTCAGAAGGTTGACATTTCTGTATTATAAATTCTTTATTCTAATATTTTGAGATACTGTTTTTTTGATTTCCATGAGCTGTAAGCCATAATCATTGAGATTAAAACAAAAAAAAAAAGGCTTGCAATATTTCACTTTGTGTAATGAATATAGAATATCTGAAAGTTTCAATTTTTGAATTAAATTATGGGAAAAAATTAACTTGCACCTGTGTGTGTGTGTGTGTGTGTGTGTGTGTGTGTGTGTGTGTGTGTGTACGTTCCAAAGAAACCGGAAAGCAGAAAGTCCTCCATCCTGAAGAATTTCCCATGGTGTAAAACTTACTGACTGTTTCAAAGTGCTGACACTGGAGTCTCCTTCCATATATATTAAATAAACTTCTCACAGTATCAAGCTTCACAGTGGCGGTGATTTATATCCCCCCCCAAACCCCCCCCCGTTAAATTATCACATGCTTTTTTAGATGCTTTGGAGAGTCCACCATAGAAGTCCCTGGGTAATTTGTTACTATTGGGTAAAAGAGCGAGAGCATCAATGTAAACCCGTTGTTTGGATTGCAGTCAGAACTAAGCTCACAGCTACACGTGAGTGTGTTAGTGAGAAATGCTGTTGCAAATGTAATAGTATACATCGCAGCTCGTTTTCCCAGCAGCACATTTGCCTTTGGGCTTAAATAATGTTTATTCAGTTCAGTTTAACGTGACAGCTAATCATGTCACTGCAGTCTCAGTACACAGACTAAAGAAGTCACTGTTCATGGGCCGGTAGACATGAAGTTGATGACGTTTCGCTTCTCTCCTAGGAAACCTGCTGAGTATCTGGGAGGGAACACACAGCAGGAGGAGGGGGAACTGGTGTAACATGACCTGTTTTTTTTTTTTTTCTTTTTTCCCTTTCACTTATTTGCAGAGTTGAAGATAACGTAGCGTCCGTCGGCAGAGGCAGACCGTGTTCATTGTAAGTGTTTTTAATGCCCCGGAGGGAGAAAAGTCTGTGAGGTCGGAGTCTTTTTGTGTCCCACCTGCTGCCTTATCGTGTGTCTCCAGCTTTGAACTGCCTCTGTGTGTGTGTGTTCCTGGAAGGAAGTGAACGTCTTGCTTGACAGGTAAGGAGTTTCTCGAGGTGAGACGCTTAATCTTCAGGCTTCAGGAAAAGTTTAGGGAATGATGAGGGTCCCGGGTTTCCAGGTTTGCTCTGCTTTGACCTGTTCACTTCTTCTCCTTGTTTGAAAGCTGAGCTCTTGAACTGCATGTACCTCAGAGCAGCCAAAGCTGAAGTCTTACAGAGAGTAAACCTTGTAATGGTTTTGTGTTAATGATCAATAGTACACATGTATTATAGACTTCTCATTAAAAAGGCTTCAGATGTTCAACTTATTATAAAATGCCTTCTTATGCCCAAAGATCGGGTCATGAGTCACCAGGATTCTCAAAACTTCCACAATATTATTGACTCAACACTTTTACAGCATGTACAACAGTTACCCCTTCGGGGCCGTGGGTTGGTACCCCATACAGGGTGTTCGAGTATTATCTCATTTTAATCAGGTTTTGGCAGATCAGAAAGCAACCCGCCTGTTTGGTGTGTTAGTATGATTTGACGTTAGTATGGTTTATCGTGATTTGTCATGCTCAATTTTCAACGAACATGCATCTTTATTGTTATTAATCAGAACAACAATAAGCTTTTAACCATTGCTAGTATGTTAATGTCTAAGTTAATATTACGCAACAATCGATTTTTATATAAAATTCGGCTTTTTAGACGTGGCATTAGTGTTTTGCTGGTGTTTTGAACGCCAACATCAACAAAACCAAACGTCAAGTTAAAAATCACTGTTTCTCCAGATGTGTGAAGTTTTTCCTTCTTTTTTGGGGGGGTGGGGGGATGAAGGTTTAACTATATAAATTGTCCACGTGTCTTATCTGCATATTGGATGTCTGCTTTCTTTGGAAGAAATCAAAGCACTCGTCTTTTGCAGCACTATGTTCGACGATCGCTAATTCCAACGAAACGAAAACAATGGAGCCTTCTGTCAACCTTCAACATGGATTGGGTCTGCCTACCCCAGACCCTCTGACCAAATGAGATCACAGTGACACACAGCGCCCAGATTTAAAGGCCAGGTCAATAGTAATTGGTTTAAACCAGGCCCGCGTAGGGAAGTGTATCTTTAGGGGCCACTTGGCTGTGGTGTGTTTTTAATCACAGCAGCCAGAGGAGGAACAGGATGTTTTAAAAAGGATTGTTCTACCATCATGTGACCGAGCTTTATCCGCAGAGCTGCGCTGACCCGAGACCAGGTTTGGCTCAAGATTGGGATGTGACGAGGAAATCTCATCATAGATCAGAAGCGGCTCAGTGTAGGGTTTGTTTCCTTTTGTGTGTGTGTGTGTGTTACGGTTTGACACTGCTGGCGCTCTGTGAGGTAAACTCTTTCTCTCTTGTTTTCTTTGTCGCTGTATGTCTTTGTTTGCCCACAGCCTTTTTACATGGATTTTCTTGGCATGTGAAAGGTGCATGGTGGTTGTCCCAGGCTATATAGGTTCATGTTCTAGGGTTGTATTGTATTTTCTTACCTCTGTTGAGGGGGGTGAAAAACAAAACATTTTCATTTCACTTCAGGTTTTTAGCAGTTTAGACAGGTTTAGTAGTATTAGTATTTTTTTTATTTTATTTTCCCCCTCAGCACTTATGTCTTATAAAACATAAACAGTAGAATTGTACAAAGGGCATTAGGTCGCATGGAAATGTAAACAGCTTCAGTTGCCTGGTTGTAAACGAGGTGTGTGTGAGAGAGTGTGGCAGGTGTTTTTTTTCCTGACTTTTTCATCCTCTGATATATAATATAATATAATATATATATATATATATATATATATATATATATATATATATATATATATATATATATATATATATATATATATATATATATATACACACACACACACACACACACAAAATATCTAAACTTTGTAATTTTGCATCAGAAGTTTAGGATTTTTTTTTTTTGCACATCTTATACCCCCTCCCTCTCTTATAGTCAGAGAGGAATACTGACTCGTTGTTCAGCACCCGAACGAGGGAACTGCAGCACCAGGAACAGCTGTCAGGACTAAGCCATGGGTCTCTTTTAACACAAAGCACATCTAAATGCAAACAAGTCCTCACTGAGTTTTGAATCTGACATGCCTTTAAGCCTGGCAATTTTGTTAAACGTCTTCCAGTCTCGTTTTTGTGATAAGGTCATGTGGTGTATCTGAACCTGTGTGTGCGTGCGTGCACTAAACAGCTGTGCAGCTTTTGTTCGATGTGGAAAATGCACAGTGGCAGTGTCACTGCTAATTGGTGCCCCAAGGCAACCATCTAACATTTATTGCCTTCTAAACTGACTGACATTAAGGGCGAATGCATTAGGCGCTGTATGCTAGCTTCAGGAACTTGTCTGAAAGGTTTTATGGCTCCTCTTTAGACAAAAACAAAGTGAATCAATTCAGTCTGCTGCTGTATAAAAGATCAAATATAAGGAATCAGAGGCATGAATTGATCTACTTTACAATGTGTAAATAAGGTTGAACAAATGTAAAATCTTGACGTGTACGTATTGTTTTCTGTTACAGAGTCTACTTTGAGTTATGACCGACACCATGTTTGGTAGCGGGAACCACCAGTGGGTTTGCCCCAATGATCGACAACTTGCTCTGAGAGCCAAGTAAGGAATTTAAAGCCATTTCACTTTCCACCAACACGAGCTTATCAGTTCATTATTACAAAGCTGGACTGAGTATATCAAAGCGGCGAAGTCTTAAAAGAAAAATCCAGCCTTTATTTAATAATAAACAAAGAATGAATGTGTCTAAACTTTTGACCGGTAGTGCATATGTAATATGTACCTGGATTTTGTAGTGTACTGTAGTAACGTTTAGACTTTATTGATGAGCTACAGCATGGTACGTCACTTCATCAAACCATGGCAGAAAAGCCTCCAAAGGAACAATCAATCCAAAATATATGTACAGGATATACTTTTAGCTTATAGAAGAATTCAAACTGATTGGGCCTCCAAACCAAATATAGAATAAACTTAAAGTGCAACTTATTTTAACTGCAGAACGTTTTTTTTTTTGTTTGTTGTTGTTGTTTTTATTTGGCACGTATAGTACAGCTTCCTGGTATTAATATTACAGTACGTTTGAAGACAGTATTTGAAATAAAACGATGCTAAATATTCAATTTAAGACATGTATTAACTCTCAAATAAGATCATGAAGATACAGGATCGTTAAAGTCTGGTTTTAGTGAACGTGTTCCAGGTGTAGCCTCAGATACTCCATCCGCCTCAAGCATCGGTGTTTTGTGCATTCTGAGATGTTTGTTCTGCTCACCACGGTTGGAAAGAGTGGTTATTTGAGTTGCCATAGTCTTCCTGTCAGCTTGAAGCAGTCTGGGCGTTCTCCTCAGACCTCTTGTCATCAACAAGGTGTTTTTGCCCGCAGTACTGCCCCTCACTGCATGTTTTTATTTATGTATTTATTTGTTTGTTTGTTGTTTGGTTTTTTAAGCGGATGAATCCTTATGTGAAAACGAATTTGGATAATGCTGTTTTTTTTTGTGTGACAGACTACACACTGGCTGGTCGGTGCACACATTCCAGACAGAGAGGCAGAGAAAAACTCAGATGCTGAACAAAAGGGAGCTGGACATAATCCTGAGCGTCATCCACAGAGCCGAACAACTCGAGCTGATCGAGCAGCACCGAATCGGGTAGAAATCTCAGCGATCTTTCTCTGTGAACGCCCTTTTCTCATTCTTCTCACTCTGTACTTCTATAGCTACATTGTTTTGACGTGGACCATGTGTGTAGTTACATGAAAGGTAGTCCTGTTGGTAAAGGTTATGACCTTTTTTAATTTGTGCAGACGGAGTGCTATGACCGATCCTGGCATTTGAATGACTGCATATCATGCACGTGTCTATCTTAGCTTCTTTTGCGTCTACGTTACTTCTATGCGTGTGTGTGCGTGCGTATGGTCTCTACGTATAAACGCCGCATGAATCGTGTTTTGCAGGCGTCTAATGGAGCGTTTGGATAACATGAAGAGGTCTTCGGTGGGGAATGGCCTGTCTCAGTGCCTGCTGTGTGGAGAGGCTCTGGGGCTGCTGGGAACTGCTTCAGTCCTCTGCTTTGACTGCTGCAAGGTACAACAACACTCCTTTCACTATGCTGCAGGATTGCTCGTTATCACAGTTCACAATATTTTCCTTGTGTTTTGAGATAAGAGCAGAATGTACGATTGGGAAACGGAAATGAGCTCATTGTTTGTAGGAGAGCTGGAGAGAGTCAGCTGGCTCGTTTAATTTACGTTGTTTTCCACACAGTGCTGTGAGTAGTTCTGGGTAGAAATGGAAACTTGGGGCTGGAACAAGAATGTTCATGAATCCTAAAATTCAGAACATCGCATTGTCTAGAAAGATGGCGTCTGGCAATTTGACAGATTAGGCAGATGATCAACCACAAAGCTTTCCCCAAAGCCTGTCTGCAAACATTTTCTTAATTACACACCACTTACTGCAAAAATAAATAAATAAATAAAGATTAGATTATAATTTTCAAGCTTCTTTCAATCAACTAATACTATAATAATAATAATAATAATAATTCATGATTCAAGATTTTATGTCATATACACAGTCATATACAATATATAACTTCCAGTGAAATGAAAATAATAATAATTATTATTAGTAGTAGTATTATTATAAACTTAATTTTATATAGCAGCTTTCCTGCATTTAAAATGCAGTGCATTACATGAATAAACAAAATGGAGCCAAAAAAACATTGGCTAATAATAATGCAATATAATAATAGCAGTGACAAAAAAAGAAAACATAATAATGTAAAATATACACAAATTATTATAAATGAAAATAGAATAAAAGTACAGTATTTAAAATATGATCTAAACGTAGCATGCCAGTAAAAGTAAGGCAGAAAATAAAAGCTAGTTAAAAGCTAAAATGAAAACCAAATGAAATTTTAAATCGGCGATAGATGGAGCCTGAAAGTTTATTGGTAACGCGCTCCAGATCTTTGGCTCTTAAAAACAAAATCTACTAAACGATGAGGTCGATAAAGCTATCACTAGCACTAACCTAGTGACTGTATCTTGTTATTGTGTCATGTCGTTCAAAATGTTTTGGAGTTTTTTTTCCTGCTTGAATTCAGTCAGCAACAGGATTCTGAAGCTCGTGGCCAGAGAAGAGTACAAAAGATACCAGAGGCTCTGTGGGCTGAAAATACATTCAGTCTACAATGACAAAATCATATACGTTATGCAGTAACTAATCAAACGTGGAATAGACACTAAAGAATGTGACACCTCAATATCTGGTTAAAAAAAATGGCATTGTCTGGAGAAATATGAAAGTATCTGTGCATACTCTCTCTGTTGCTAATAAATATAAATAGTGTAAATAAAAAAAATCACCTCGGTCACGTTTTCTTTTCAGTTGTAGAAAGGGAGTGGACCATGACAGTGACCCCATTTTCAGTAATGTTACTGTTTGCAATGCGGTCTTTTAAGTTGTTTTAGTATTTTGCACTTTTCCACACAAGGCATCATATGATAGAGGAGTGTTGTAGATTCTGACCAAAGCAAGCCTTCCCGATTGTTGCACTTAATGTTGTATATATATATATATATATATATATATATATATATATATATATATATATATATATATATATATATATATATATATATATATATATATATAAAAAAATAACAGAGTGGGAAGAAAAATGACTCTGGTCCTCTTTTCTAGTCAGATGCAGTAGCACAAAATTTCCATAAGCTTGCAGCAGAGAGCTGTAAAATGCTAATCTGCTTCGGTTTATGCTGTCCTAATGCAAGTGTCTGGTACCACCAACAGGGGGCAGTGTGTGTCTAAATTACACACCACAGCCTGTTTGCTGCCTTGATGTTGAGATTCAGGATTTGTTTGGGTTATTTGTCAACAGCCTTGCCCAGCTTTTGAGGTCAGTGGTGCCAGATGGAAGGAGTGATTCAGCATAAAACACACACTCAGACTCATTTGTTGTAGAAGGACTAAGGACAAAACCTGACTACACATTTAACCTGCCTTAGTAAATATATGTGTTTAAAGTCTTAAGATACCTTAATCTGTGTTTGCTTTCTGCTGGGAAGGGCACAAAATATGCACCTAGAAAGTCTTAATAGTTGCTGCCTTTCCAGTGTCTACAAGTGTTTCGATGCAATCAGTCACGAAAATGTCAAGTGTTTCTGGTGCCAGAAAGACTGGTTTGAGTATTTTCAAAACTGCTGATCTCCTGGGAATGATGTGGGGAAACAAACAAAACAAAAAACATCCAGTGAGCAGCAGTTCTGAGAACTGTTGATGAGAGAGTTCAGAGGAGAATGGCCGGAATGGTTCAAGTTGACAGGAAGTCTACGGTTACTCAAATAACCGCTATTTACAACCGTGGTGAGCTGAAAAGCATCACAGAATGTGCATAAGAATCCCCTCTGGCGTGTTTTCGTCTTGATACGCTGTTACTGATCAGTCTGGATCGGTCATGTTAAAATGTTCCTTGCACAAATTCCAAGTATTGTGCTTTCTGAGATGCTTTTCTTCTCACAACATATGTAAAGAGTGGTTATTTGAGTTGCCATGGCCTTCCTGTCAGCTTATTCACCAGTGTAGCCGTTCTCCTCTGACCTCTCTAAGGCAAATGTTTCCACCCATAGAACCTGCCGCTCATCTGATGTTTTTTGTTTTTCACACCATTCTGTGTAAACTCTAGAGACTGTCATATGCGAATATTCCAGGAGATCAGCAGTTTCTGAAATATCCAAAGCAACAACCATGCCACTGAGATCACAGTCGCAGAGATCACACTTAACCCCCCACCCCCCCATTCTGATGTTTGATGTGAACATTAACTGAAGCTCTTGTCCTGCATGTGCATGATTTTATGCATTGTGCTGCTGAAACATGGTTGCCTGATTGGACAATTGCACAAATTATAAACAATATTTAATTAGACTGGGACAGGAATGTGTCATTAAAAAATTTTCCCGGAAGTGATGAACTACGGAATTCACACGAGTTTCTCCAGATTTGTTCCTATTTTCTGTTTTCTAAATAAAATAAAATCCTAAATACACTATCGTACTGGTATCTATGATACGAAGGGACCGGTACGAAAAGCCGTGATTTCAAGGGTACTTTAAAATCTGGCCTTTTGTAAGCACTGCTAAAATGTGGGCCTGGAGTTAGCTGTCATTCATGGCCTGACACAAATTATGCAAGGCATTCATGCTTACTGTTAGGATTCCTTTTTGGAGAGCTTGTGGAAAATTGAAGGGCTTTCTGAGTGGCCTCTCTGGCTCGTTCTCTTGCTCTCTTTCAATCCGAGTCCCTCTCTCAAAGCAGCATAAATAAGCAGGACTCCTGAAAGAAGGAGTAGTAATTACTTTAGGCTTTTGTCTTTCATTATGGATCGCTTGATTAAAGGTTCTTTCCTGTTTCCTGTTACAATTTCGTTTGAAATCTTTTCAGTTTATTTCTTGGACTCCAATCCACTCGAAGCCATGCCAATATCTTCTAGTAATTAATTTTCTTTTCGCAAGCATAGAGTGTGGTTTTTCACTAGCATTGGTAGATATACATTATTGTATGTGTGCTTCCATACTTGACGGTGAATTATACGTCTCTGAGCATGTTTGACCACCTCACTATATTTTCCAGAATGGTTGATTTAAAACCACGCAGGATAGCATTTATTGATCTCTTCTGCAATTTCTTCAGCATGCAGGAAGATGTATGTGAGGTGTCTCCCTGCAGCTCTTGTAAGATGTATTTATAGGATCTTCAGTATTTTATTCTTTAGCATAACTTATGTTCAGACAACATGTGTATAAGGAAACACCAATATTTGTGGCCTCAGAAGTGCACCACCCAATAAACAATGTATTGAGTTAGTGATATCAGGTAAAATATAACATAATACAGGTTTATAAAAAATATATTTGTTAAATATATGTGCCACAATTATTGGCACCCCTATGAATTATGAAATATATTCTCATTGATATTTAAATTTTTTTAGTATACCTGGATGACTAGGAGCAGGAAATTGTTCAACCATGACTTCCTGTTTCGCAGGTGTATAAATATGAGGTAACACATAGGCCAAATTCCCTTAGTCATTCATAACAATGGGTAAGACCAAAGAATATAGCGGTGATGTGCGGCAAAAGGTTGTTAAGCTTCACAAAATGGGAAGTGGCTATAAGGAAATAGCACAAGTGTTGAAAATGCCCATTTCCACCATCAGGGCAATAATTAAGAAGTTCCAGTCAACTGGAAATGTTGTGAATCAACCTGGAATTGGACGTGTGTCTATATCGTCTCAACGCACTGTGAAGAGGATGGTTCAAGTGGCCAAAAAATCTCCAAGGATCACAGCTGGAGAACTGCAGAAGTGAGTTGTGTCTTGGCATCAAAGTCTCCAAAACTACAATCCGAAGTCACCTACATCACCACAAGTTGTTTGGAAGGGTTTCAAGAAAAAATCCTCTACTCTCATCCAAAAACAAACTCAAGTGTCTTCAGTTTGCCAGACTCTACTGGACCTTCACATGGGATCGGGTTCGATGGTCAGATGAAACAAAACAGAGTTTTTTGGTAATAAACACAAGAGGTGGTTTTGGTGCACACAGAGAGGTAGTCATATGGAAAAGTACCTCATGTCCACCGTTAAATATGGTGGTGGCTCTTTAATGTTTTGGGGCTGTTTTTCTGCCAGAGGACCTGGACATTTTATTAGGATACATGGCATCATGGACTCTATCAAATATCTAAAGATATTAAATGAAAACATGACTCCCTGTGCCAGAAAGCTTCAAATCTTCCAGCAGGACAATGATCCAAAACCTACATCAAAATCAACACAAAAATGGTTTACTGACCACAAAATCAAGGTCCTGCCATAGCCATCCCAGTCCCCTGACCTGAAACCCATAGAAAACCTGTGGGGTGAACTGAAGAGGAGAGTCCACCAGCATGGACCTCAAAATGTGAAGGATCTGGAGAGATTCTGTATGGAGGAACGGTCTCAGATCCCTTGCCATGTATTCTCCAACCTCATCGGGCATTATAGGAGAAGACTCAGAGACTCAGACTATCTTGGCAAAGGGAGGTAGCACAAAGTATTGAATAAAAGGGTGTCAATAATTGTTGCACACCTACATTTAACAAAGAATTTTTTCTTTGATGAACCTGTGTTTTGTTTGCAATTGTTTGATATCAGAGCAGATCAAAAGATCAAAAGGTTAAACAATAAAAACAAATTTTCAGCCTTCCTTATTAGCTCATATTTAGCAAGGGTGCCAATATTAGTGGAGGGCACTGTATGTTAAATTCTGCATGTTAAATTCCGGATTCTGTTTCATCAGAATATCAGCACATGTGATTGTTAATTTCCTGCTATGTCTTAAGAAACTTTATCATGTACAGAATGTGCAGAGAACATTACCTTTTGTCTTAGTTTGTTGATTCAAACCATAATTTAGCTCCGCCCACTCATGTTCAAGACAATTTCTGTAAAATACGAAACCTACTTTTCAAAGTAATTCTAGGATTTTTTTATTTTTTTTTAATGAAAAGCTTATCAAAATTGGTGTGAGTAGGATCTGAATCTCAATAATGATCAAAAACACATTGAGATTATTCAATAAGATGTCCACCACACGCCAATCAAACTTTGAGGGGCGGAGTTTAGATTATTCGATACTCACGATTAAGTGCATGGAAACACAAAAGCCATATTTTGAAGAAGATTCTGAGGATGTGGTCATTGATGGGGGTGGAATGTAATTGAAACATCGAGCTGAAACATGGTGCGCTGCATCATTGTGCTAATCTCTTCCTGGATTTTTAATGATTCCTGTGCTACTTAAAAAGATGTCAGCCAATCAGCTTTCAGCAGGCATTTCACATGGTTGGCATTAAGAACGGTTGATACAAATGGTGCATTTTTATATGTTATTTATTTATTTTTTTTCCAGAAAGTGTGCACTAAGTGTGGGATTGAGACGGCATGCAATCAGAAGAGAGCTCAGTGGCTCTGCAAGATCTGCAGTGAACAGAGAGAGGTAAGGCCACAATCTGTTGTCCAGATCCAACAGAACAAACGGCATTTTTCCATCTTAATCTGCAAGGGGAAAAAAAGCTTTGTGAAGCTTAGTGAGGATGAGTATGGCTCATGAAAACTGTTCGGTGCATCATTGTGACAGAATGTGAATAGACACACGCCAATACTCGAGCACTCCACATCCATTATAAATCGAGGAGGAGAGCGTGAACTGATGTGAACTGATGCTCCATGCTTCTCGTTGATTGGGGTCTTTGAGGGTTCATGCATTTTAAGCTCGTAGCTTTATCCGAGCATGGGTCTTGAGGGGAATTTGAAATGAAATCTAAGACCCGTCAAGTCAGCGTGAATCGATTGGGCCGAAGAATCAAATATGCAGTCATTTTATCGTGTAGAAATCCATGTAAAATTGAAATAAGTCTACAGATTGCTGCTTATACAGTGAAACCGATATTTGCTTAGAACTCCTGGAGTTGCAAGCTCTTGCTGGGCCACCTGTGATTCAGATAGGTCAATATTATAGAGTTTTACACAAATACACCAAAATGCAACTAAATCATTAATCCAGACTATTTATTCACACCCATTTACAACTAGAACACAGTAGCAATGCTGCCAACACCATGCAAACCAAACTAACGTTTTATGCTGGATGTGTGCTCTATGGCTAATCTCTCTTCAACCCCCCCCCCCCCCCCTTTTTTTATTTATTTTGCTTTAGTTTGGTATTCAGAGTAGGGCTTTACACTTGATGAACCCAAATGTTTGCTATCACTTATTTTTGTGAAGCAGCTGTTCAGTGCCTTTGTGTGCATCCAATCAAAGTACAGATCTAGGTTAGATATAACAGGCGGATTTCACTAAGCCGCAGCGTGACACAAGCCCAGCTCTCTCATTAGACAAGGTGAGTGCAGAGTGCTACTGCTCTGGGGTTCATAAAAGCATCATTCAGTGTGTACATTTTAGTACACTGTCGATTTAACAAAAGCGAATTGTTTACGTGCCAAAAAAGTTTAGTAAAACTTGAGATTATATTCAACTGCCTGGAGCACCACTGTGAGTCACTTGTGAAGCTGTATTAAGGAGATAGTGGCACAATATGACTGACAAGGTACTGACTAATCTTATCATAGATGGACAGATAATGGAAGCCTCTTGTAAAAATGACTGTTCTATGGGTGGATTTGGGAAGCGATTGCTAGCCACCTGCTGCTCTTCCCCAGGCAGTCATATTTTGTCAAATTCCTCCTCTAAAAGGTTGTTTTTTTTTTTTTTTTTTGGTGTGCCACGGCTTCCTGTAGGTACAGTATTCAGATTTATGGAAAGTTCCATTTTTGCAGAAGAACTACATGCTTTAAGGTTCGTACATGGAACAGCACACAGCGACTGAATTCTTCGGTTGCTGTGGAATCTGCAGGCAGCTGCATTGAGCTCGGTCTCTGCAACCGCCATGCTTTGAAAAGGTCAGCGAATTATTTGCTTACGGGTATAATGTAATACATGTTTGGGGATTGATAGGATTTGTGTCTCCATAAAATATACGGCCCGATGTACTGCAGTGGTAGTTTGTGCATTTGTTTTTGGCAATGAGGAAAGAGGAGTAGCATAGAAGCTCTTTTTTTTTTTAAATTAAACATAGTAACTCATTCACTTGAGTTATTCACCATTATTCATGTGCAGTGGTTCTGTGGAGACTCATATTTTAAAACACCTGTATCTCTTTGCAATAGCAAATGTAATGGATTGTTGGTAAATGTTGGTAATATAACCATTAGTGAATGGAAGTTCGATTCAATTTACCAATCCAATTCTTTCTGCCTGCCTGTTTCATTGAATCAAATGTCCAATTCGATCGATTCATTTTCTCCTGGGGAACATAAAACCTTCAAATTGTGACAAACTCCTATTCTGGTTCATAAGATTGACACTTGGAGTTGTGTGTTTTCAGTGTATTTCGAGTCAAACCTGAGAGAAAGCCATTTGCCCAGATGGTGTTCGACTCCATGAACAGCTGCACAATGGATTTTGGAATCAGCACATTCGCTGGTTTTCGGATCATTTAGGCTAATAAAACTGCCGACTACGATGTTCACCGAGTGAATTGCTTGTGTTATCTATCCATCCATTCATTCACTGCCCTTCATGTGTACCTGCGTGTAGGGCAGCAACAAAGAACATCCGTTCGTTTTCTGGGCCAGCTTCAGTATTATTCCACAGGTATGCTTCGAGACTTTGGTTTCTGCTGCCACTGTTTGCAGCCGGGTGCTCTTAAACCTGCCTCTTTCGCATCTTCCTTCTGGTGTCCAGTGAAGGGAAGTACAAGGGATGTTGTCCCTTTCTCCTCAGATGACATACCAAAGCCATCTCCTTTGCCTTCTCATGATGGCAATCAGTACGTAATCCAACATAAGCCCGATTAAGACGATACTCTGATTAAGAAACTAGCATGTAAAAAGCAATTTTTTATTACCTTAATCCGATTAAAGTCATACTCCAAAGTAAACACAAATCGAATTAAGAGGTGTGGCGTATTCCTGTTTTAGTTGCATTATCGATGTGCATGTACACACCTTAATCACACTATTAACGGGAGTTTTACAGGACACATACACACAGGGCAGTGCTCAACCGTTTGACAGCAAACGAGAGTACGGCTGCGTCCGAAACCATGTACTTACTAAATAGTAGGCGAAATACGTGTTTCAGCTACTATATAGTAGGTACGTATGTGGTTTGGGACGCAGCCCACGGCTTCAAGCAGTCGTCTATTAGCACGTATAGCAAGACAAATAAGGTCAATAATTAGATTACAGCTGTCCATGTAAACGTAGTCAATGTCCAGGCTCTCTTGATTGCACCAGAAGATCATTTGCTGGTTGAAGATGGTGTTGGGCCAGAAGGTTCGCAGGATTCTTATGAGGTGCCGTATGTGGAAGGTTGCCAGCTTGTTTAGGTCACTTTGTCATTCTCCAACATTCTGAGCCATACTGCAGAGGAGAAAGAAAACATCTCTAGTACAGTCCAGACATGGTGCTGATACAATACTGGAGTGACCTTCACACATTGCTTAACATTTTACAGGTACTTCTGGCTTTCTTGTACTTCTGCTGCCCAGGTAGGTAAACTCTACAGTTGTAGGCAAGTCTGTGACTTGTATTGGTGTCGGATTTGGGATGTTCAACATCATCCTCACCTCTGATTACTGGTTGTGGAAAGGTGCTAAGGCGAGATTTTTTTTTCCAGCATTGTTCAGTGTTCATTAATGGGTCCATCTTTGTCGCATGACCCAGTCATTGACACTATTGAAGAGCAGTGCTGACATCACACATCCCTGTCTCACACCCTTCTTGGCTTTGAAAGTACACTTGCTGTTTCCCACTTGGCCTATGACATCGGAGTAAAAACTCTTGATAAGAATAGTAGCTTGTGTCGTTATCAGTTTAAGGAACGTTCTCCTTTCAATTTCGCTAGTCAGTACACAGCACCCAGAGCCATTTTTTAGTTTTTAGCTATCGTTTATGTGAACTTCCCAAGTGTCGGAAACACTGCTGGTCTTCTTTGAGACAGGAAAGGTCAATTAGCAGAATAGTTGTTAATATGTTGGACCACGCAGTGTTTTGTGTTATAACGTAAATGTCAGTATTGTACAAGAAGTTTTAAAACCAATAACATAAATAAGTTTTATTCAGATGGACTTTTTCTACAGATTCAGTAAACGATTCATGAGTCGTACCTCACTAACAACCATATTAAAGTTCTGCCCATGTTCTTTGTTGTATAAATCAAATAAACTGTTTTTTTTTTTTTTTTTTTCTTTTTTCTTTTTCTGCCAACCATAATGTGGAAGTGTGTCTTCTGACCTGACCTCCTGGTGTTGACCATGGATGAAAATAAGCTTTAGTAGATGTAATACATTGCCTAAATTGAATCTGGATGTTAGCATGCTAATTCCACGTTGGTGTCTTTCATTTCTGTCGAGTCTGCCACTGACAAGGTTCAAAAAATTAAACGCAGCAAACACGGACACATTTTCTGAACTCGGCTCCCTTTCAGTGAGAGGTATGCACATTAGCGTAGCCTTTAGCATTCAGCACAACACGCAGTGTTCCTCATAATAGCACTCCAATTAACCACATGCGTGCACTCTCACACACTCAGCTCTGTTGTAAAGACTGATGCAGACATGGCTAAGAGAGGGAGATGGATTACAAAAAAAGCTGACTAGAAGCAGAGGTTTAAAGGGATAGTTCAATTCTATCATCAATTACTCACCCTCATGCCATTCCACACTTTTTGGAGCTTGAAAGTTTCGGTTACTTGGACTATAAATTGAGGGACGGAAATCTCCCAGGTTTTATGAAAAATTTCTTCATTTGAGTTGTGAAGATGAATGAACATCTTACGGGTTTGGAACGGCATGAGGGTAAGTAATTGATGACAGAATTTTCATTTTTGGGTGAACCATCGCTTTAACTTTATAGGTAGTGAGCAGGGTCTCATGACCACAGATTTGGGTGGGGGAGGATGAAATGAATAACAATGTGGTCTCGAACAAAATTAAGTTGAGAGGACGTAACACTTGGCTCATGCTATAGGATGCTATCTAGTGAATTTTTAGAGTGACCCTGTAATATGAGACACTACAACATTCAAGATATCCAGAATGCAGTCTAGCAGCGCATTTGGAGCAGTTGCAGACATACCTTTTGGAGGATGTTCGAAATAGTCACCAGTTTGCCAGTTTCAGCAAATTTCCAGCCCAACTACATATCAACAACCATACAGAATACCTGGGAACAATGTCATTGTGGTGCACACGCATTTTTATCGTACAGTTTCCATTCCATAATCCCCCTTTCCCTCTATCATCAATCCATCCATTTTCTCTACCGCTTATCCTACACAGGCTTGCACGGAGCCTGGAGTCTATCCCAGTGGACTCGGGGCACAAGGCGGGTGACACCCCGGACGGGGTGCCAACACATCGCAGGGAACAATCGTACACACATTCGCACACCACAGACAATAGAGATGCCAATCAGCCTACAACGTATGTCCTTGGACTCGGGGAGGACAACCCGACTACCTGGAGGAAACCCCCGTAGCATGGGGAGAACATGCAGACTCCGCGCACACAGGGCGGAGGTGCGAGAACCAAACCCTGGAGGTGCGAGAACCAAACCCTGGAGGTGCGAGACAACCTACCTACCTAACATACCTTTGCAGTATATCTTACAATAGAAATGGTTCTACATCATAGACCCGCTGTGTGCACTTACACTTTGCCTTTGTTTGCAGCAATACTCTATATTAGATTTAATTTTGATTATTTGTTATGAAACAAGATCTTGGTATTTTTAAACTACTTCATTTTCCTGCACGGCCTTGTCATTAACCGATCTGTTCACTGCCTACCCCAGAGCCCCTATTCCCCCAGCTCCCCATGATGCAAGTATGCATCATGTTTCCTGCCCCAGTGAGGCTCTAATGGCATTTGTTGCAGTCACCATTTTTGAGCACTAGGTGCTATAATAACTCTATGGAGCTAAATGGGGCTGTGATCACACAGCTCCACAACTGAGCAAATGGAACCTCAGCTTAAATTGGGCAAATAGCAAAATTTTCTAAATCGTTGGTCACCCAAAAGAGATATTGAGTATTTCAATGGGATTTAGAATGTTTGGAGTTGTGAATGAAGGTTGGTTCACAGCTTTGGGTTAAACTATGGACGTGGCGCCACTCATCAAGTAAGAATGGCTAGGTGCTGAACTGTGCACCACACAGTCTTGGCACATCAGGTTTTTATGTAATTCTTGCCTTAGATTTTTAACATTGGTTTGGCATTAGTGTGTCGGAGCAAACTTTTTGAAACATTCATTTACCAACTATAGACAAGAACTATCTTCAGTGGGAAGGAGGGAAAAAAAAAGAACAAGGCGTTGTGCGACAGACGGTATGGCCTCTGCAGAGCCCTAAACTTAACATCATGAAGGCTGTCTGGGATTCCTTGAAGAGATGGAGGCAAGTGAGAGCCAAAGTCTGTAGAGAAAATATGGCAAGTTCTCCAATATGCTTCTAACAAACTGCTCGACGATTATCTGCGTTGTATCTAAAAGAATTTGTTTAAAAGCAAAAGCTTCTTTACTGAGTTTGTGTATTATACAGGGATGCAGCATCTTTTTTTAAATTTTTTTTTTTAGACGGAATAGATATTTTTGCACAAGTGTTGATACCTCAAGTCAATATCGATACCTATATTGATAGGTACCTTAGATCAGTTGTCACCAACCCTCTTCCTTCCTGCAGGTTTGATCTCCAATCAAAATCTAACACACCTGTTTTTGTTGTTCAAGAACTTCTTAAGGCAATGATTCGATGGTCAGGTGGGCACAATTAGGGTTGGAGCTAAAGTCTTGAGGAAGGAAGATCTCCTGGAACAGGGTTAGTGATCACTTAGTGGCCTTAGACCGATTAGTGTTGTTCTACTTCAGTAGAATGCTTCTGTACAGCTGTAAATGAAGTATGTTTTTGTTTTCATTGTGTCTGTATCTCTCGTTGTGTGTGACTGATCATCAAGAATGACATACTGGGTAAGGGCTGATCTTTTCACTCTCCTAGTGTTGTCTATACACATTGGTTATCACTATTATGTTCTGGTAGCAATGAACTCCTCATTCTGAGTTTTATGTTAAAAGATGTTTATCGGGTTACCCTTAATTAAAGGAAAAGATATATCTGGATATTTTCACATACCAACATGGAAAACCTCCTGCATCTCTCTCTCTATATGCTATAACTACAGTTGATTGCTTTTTCAGCTGCTGAGGGACATGGTAAAGCATGGGCGGTTTATGTAATTGTGTTTGCCGAGTTGTTACTGGTGTGCACATTGTAAGACCTGAGCTACAAAGAGTGCGCAGAAGCATCTTATTTCAAATGAATTTGAACTCCAGCGCGGTGCAGTCACAGGAACACTTGCATCAGTCCATTAAAAAGAAATTGTACTTGAACACCACAGGACTGTAATACAGTCGGATTAGTCTGACATTCTGCCTCGAGCCCTCTCTGTGATGAATATCGGAGAACATTTAAGGACATACTGTATAAATCCAGATAATAGTTTTTTGCGAAACTGTCCTGCCTGATATATAATACGTTTTTGTGCGAGGCAGTGTTTTTTCTGAATGTCGGTCTCATACATGCTTATCTGGCTGCTATGAAATTTACAGACCGGGGAGTCGGGGGAGCTCCCGCATTTTGTACCAACTGTTCAGCCAGTGAGCCGGAGTTGCCAACGAATGCTCTTAGTCAGAACCTGTTATCAGATGGGCTGCTGCTCTCCTTCCTGAATGTGCTGCTTTATCAGAGTCATTCAGTGCTGATCTTGGTCCCCTGCTTCCCTTCTTCCTGCGTGAACACTCCATTTGTCTGGCAGTGCGACCGCCACATTCAGAGGTTACATAGAGACGGGATATAAGCACATTTTTAACTTGCTTGGTTTGTTTGTGATTTTTTTTTTCTTTCCCTTCTATGAAAAACAGACAAATGTGACATTAAGAGGATATTTTAGTTTTCTTGTTTTCTTTCCTGGTGATCTGAGGTGTATCGTTATCGTGATATATTTCCGTACACTTTTCTGATATATCCTGTGGACCATGATGTGTCCTTTTTATAACATTCTTAAAGTAAGGAAAAAAGCCCCAAAAATGTCAAAGATGTTTTATAGGACAATAATAGGCCTGACACCAAGCGGCGTTATTGTTACCGCTCCAAAGTTGATTGCTTTCTACAACAACATGACCTGAAGTGTATTATTCCCCTTATACCACAGCAATGATGTTAAATATGAGTAAAATAATGACATACTGTGGATATGAAAAGTCTGAGTTTTTTTTTCTTTCGTTTTTTCCAATCTTCACCTGTCCAGTTGAGGTGAGCATGTGCCCATGATCGCCTCAGATTCTTATTCTTGGCTGAGAGGAGTGGAAGCCAGTATGGTTTTCTGCTTCTGTAGTCCATCCACCTCAAGGTTTGATGTTTTGTGCATGCCGAGATGCTTTTCTGCTCACCATGGTTGTAAAGAGTCATTTATTTGGTCTGCTATAATCTTCCTGGCAGCTTGACCCAATCTGGCCATTTTCCTCTGGTAACAAGGCTTTTCGACCCACAGAACTGTTGCTCACTTGATGTTTTTTGTTTTTCGTACCGTTCTGTGTAAACTCTAGAGACAGGTGTGTGTGTGTTAAAATCATAGGAGATCAGCAGTTTCTTAAAACTCAAACCAGCCCAATTTGGCACCAACATCCACGCCACAATCAAAGTCACGGCGATCACACGTTTTCTTCATTCTGATGTTGGATGTGAACATTAACTGAAGCTCTTGACCTGCACCTGCATGATGTTCTGCATTGTACTGCTGCCAGATGATTGGCTGATTTAGATAACTGAATGAATGTGCAGATGTACAGTGGCTGGTGAGTGTAGATATTTTTTGCCCGGAAACTATATTGCTTTGAAATCGACAACAGAGCGGATTTGTATTCCATCATTGTACATTTGGTATCACTTTGATGAATAATCTCTTCCTAAAAGCTTCTGTCAAGAGCAGGCAGTGTTGATATTTATGCATCAGAATACACGATCAAATACGAGCTATAACTTCTCTTCATTTATTTTTTTTTTATTTCTGCTTCTGCTGTCTTTGGCTTTTATTCAGGCCCTTTCACAATCAAATTTGCCATGGTTTGATTTGGATAATGAAAAATGTTAGCTTGGCTTAAAAGTGCCTCTAGGGTGCATGCAAAAAAAAAAAAAAAATGCGGTCTATCATATTTGAAATGCAAGCTCTGCATAAATTTAATCACATTGCTTACTCATTTATTCCAGTAAGTGCATCTGTATAGCCCCACAATTTCAGAATGTAAGAGACACAAAATTGGAATACCTTTTGCTTTTCTGATAATCCAGGAGATAAGACATGAATTAAATGTCTGGGCACAGGGATGCCATGTCTGGAGGTTGATAGTGAGGACTGTCAGGATTGCACACGAACCTCCAGCATGATGGTGGTTTGGACGTACAGGGCCTTCAGGCCATCGTAAAGCTCATCGGAGTTTCACAGGGTCTGCAAGTGCAAACAGCATTGCATCTAGTGAGAAATATCTCTTCTAAGCCTGCCGGGAAATAGACCCCCCTTGCCCCCCTCCCCCAATTTCCCCAAAACCCGTTTCTCTTGTATCGAAGCCCAAATTGTTGACATTTTTAACAACTCAGAGCTGACTGAAGCTTTTCTCTAATTTAGCCCCTTTTTCACCCTGTGCTTTGCTAATTACTTGGTATCATTTCTTAATGACTCATTGGTTTTTATAAGCCAAAAATCTACAAAGCCAGTGTGGTTTATTGCTTAAACAAGCCAGAACAATAAGCTCAATCCCCCCCTCCGAAGCATGCTTAGAAAAAATAAATAGTCCACCCCCTTCATGCATGGCCAAGATTTAGTTTCATAATGTGTTTTTCTAAAATGAAACTTGGACTGAAAACAAATCCCAAAGGCATTAATGCTGTCTGGCGGGCAGTGGTGCCCAATAAGCGATGATGCTTCATAGTCATCACATCGTGATGCAAAGGCTCACATCATGCAAATTTTTGTTTTCAGGATAAAAGACTAAAGTCCATATGCTGGGTGCATGCTATCAGATTATTATTTTTTTTTATCCACGTTTATCCCAAGCTTGTGCCACTACACACAATTCTTAGATCAGGGTGGATATTGGTCCTCAGAGGCACTGAGCCTGAAGGCTGGAACAAATGGTCTTGTATTTGATCATTTTCATGAAGCAGTCCTAAGCCCTACAATCGACTGATGAGAGACTCCCTTTTTTTTCTTTGGCCAGTGACCCCTTTTTACGGACATGACAACTCTAAAAGATCACATAAAATGTATTAGTCCAACGTGGTATTGAATTCTGTGCTCTGTGGCAGTTGGAACTTTCACTGTGTTTGGATTTTAACCTACGTCAGAGCGTATGCTGCTGCTGCTGTAGGCTCCAGACTGAAATTTTGCTCTTGTAGCTGTTTAGATTATGGACATACACTGTGAATTATAGCATGAATATTATATTTTGTAGTGGGTCTAGTTAGAAACCATGACAGTGTTGCACGAAAATCTGCGTATTATTTAAAAAAAATTTAAATAGCCTCTCTGTCTGTTATAAAGGCCACTTTGATTAATAAAGACTTCTACAACTCCAAATTGAATGAAGGATAATGGAATTTGAATAACAACAATAATCCGTATGCATCGTGCTTCATGAGACGCTTTTCTGCTTACCACGGTTGTACAGAGTGGTTATTTGAGTTAACCATAGCCTTCCAGTCAGGTTGAGCCAGTCTGCCCAGTCTCCAGCGAAGTCTCTCATTGAGATGAACTGTCGCTCACTGGATGTCTTTTTTTTTTGTTTTTCGCACCATTCTGTATAAACCCTCTATCGTGTCTGAAAATCCCATGAGATCAACAACGTCTGAAATACTGTTTCTGAAAACCAGACAAGCATCCAATCTGGCACCAACAACCATTCTGTTGTTTGATTTGAGCACTATCTGAAACTCTTTACCCCTGATCTCAACACACAATATTCTGTAGAATCCCTTTTCAAACAAAATCTCTCTTTCCCTTGATGTAAAATATACAATTTGCTCACCCTTGATGCTTTCACACTCATTCAGGAGAACTTCCAAATGGTTCCTCTGCTAGTTCCATGCCAGCTGATCTCCATTTCCTCTCATTAGCAGGTCCGGATTATTGACAGGCTCCAGATCAGGACCGGTTTCTCCTTTTGTCACAGGAACTGGGCGGCACTAATAGAGTTCTGGCTCACTGGTCCTGGACTGCAAGGCTCAACTGAAGGTTCCGGTCACTGGTGGTCGCACATCCACAATCCACAAAAACTAATTTCACGAAACGCTGCCTCTCCTCCTATTGGAAATTAGCGATATTATCATGCCACTAATTAAAACGTCAAGAGGGCAAATGCTTTGCAGCGATTTGCTATTCATTGGGCGCGTCCTCAATTTGACAGGGGGCAAAAAGTGAAAGTCTATTCATTACACTTCGCTGTGTAAGGGTTATACGGTCAGGTTCAGAATGATTGGCGCTCTCGGTAAAGAGTTTTCTACTGCTCTAGTCTCATTTAGGTCTCATTTACTTCCATTCAACCCCAGCTTCCTAACAATGCTAGCTAGTGGACCAGAGCAGCATGCAAGACTAATTCAGATGGCTCCTTACCGGAAGACTGTTGTTGTCGCCTTCGTTTAGAAGCCTTTACTCATAGGGTTAATTATGGGCGGTGGTAGTGGTTAAGACACTGGGCTGTTGATCGGAACGTCATGAGTTCACACCCCAGCACCGCCAAGCTGCCACTGTTGGGCCCTTAAGCAAGGCCCTTAACCGTCAACTGCTCAGATGTATAAATGAGATAAATATAAGGTCGCTCTGGATAAGGGTGCCTGCCAAATGTGGTAACTGTAAATGTAATCGTATCAGCAGTTTTGCCTTTTACATTATGGTTAAACTTTGCTTTTCTAATGGCTGATGGTAGTCATCTCGCCTTATAGTCTTACACTAGATTTTTAGTTCTAGCTGGCTAGAGCACCTTCTGTAGTAATTAATAAACAAACATACAAACAAACACACTGTGCGACACTAACCAGAATATCGATAGCACAAGCTCTAGTGCAGCCTAACTAGCCAGTAGTAATGATAAAGTTTGGATTGATTTTTCAGTGTGCAGTATAACGGTGGCAAAGAGGAGGCAGAGCTTGCCTGAGCTTTTCTTGGAAGGCTAGACAGCATTTAGACCGCTGTATGTCGTTGAATTCCATCGAAGGTCCCCAAACAGATTTGTTGTTGTCTAGTTACATAACAATGTTCAAATATTGACTTTGAAATATCTCCAGTTGGACATTTGAGCAGCTCACTAACGAAAACCTTTTTATTTTTTTATTTCTACCTGCTTTGTCCTCCATGTTTTTTTTTGTTTGTTTGTTTTTTTGTTTTTTCTGGTGCTGCACTGATAGAGTGGGCACGGAATTGCACGAAATTGTCAACGCAGTCTGATTCATTGCTTTGGCAATAATGGCTTTAAAGTTATTCCATAAGGCAGAGCTCAGAGCTGCTTCGTTATGTTCGCTTTTTCTTCCGTTTCATGACCCTGAAGCAACGTGCACAGCGTGTGCGTGTCTGTCGTGTTCAATGACGCGCTCCTGTCCAGTCATATTGAAGAAAGCATGAATAGCAGCTCAATCTAGAATGATTTGGAGAAATATCAGATCGAATAAATTAGTTTCTAGTTGCCGCTCTGTCCGTCTCAGTGTAGTGGTCTTTGTAGAGGCAAGCTTTTGAGGAATAAACTTTACATTTTGAGTTCCTTTGGGTAAGTTCTTTTTTTTTTTTGTAGAGATCTTTCAGCGTATTAAAGTTTCACGTCTTCCTGTGCATGTTTCATTGTCCATCCTGGTGACCTTCAGGAGTCTTGTGATGAGCATCATGACTGGCATCCAGGGGCAATGTGTAAAAGGTTTCTCTCATCTCTTCTTAAATATTAGACACATTGTGTCATCATTTATCACGATACCAACTTTATATCATATCGCCCAGCCCTCAGGTGTCATGGACTCTTGCTTGCTATGTCAAAATGGTACTGCTACGTACATTTTAAAAATGCTCTTTAAGTACTTGTTTCATCACTGGATTGATGTGGCAGGAGATAAAAGCTGGTAATTTTTGCATGGCGTTCCCATTTAAGTACCCAAAAGCGTTTTTGAGAACAGGCAAGACGTCAAGGTGTCACACGTTTGCATCAGCATGGCTGGTTCACAGCAGGATGGAGGTTTGGGTGATGGAGACGGTCGCTGAGTCGTTCCAGCTGGGTAATGGTCCCTGCCAAGCCGATGGCAGCAGCTGCTATCAACCCTGACATTTTAGCACCTGCTGTCTGTCACTATAGAGCCATCTGCCAGACCCGAGAGTGAACCGCAAGCTATTTTTTAACACAACTCTCACATTATACGTACCTGCAATTTATACTTAACCTTTCTACAAAAGAACCCGACACTGCTTGATGGCCATCAATGGTGAGGATTTAACCATAGTGTCCATTTTGGTTCTGTGAAACTGATCCATGAAGCATCCTTCTACTTTGATTAGACGCCCTGGCTATACATCCAACTTGGTCTGCCACTGGCTGCAGCTGTTGAGATGACTCGATGGGGCTTTTGGATGGATTTGTATTATTGTTAGTGGCCCATGATGGTTGGGTCCAGTCCATTTGCAGAACAGTTGTCTGGACCAATCATCTGGCTTGGATATGAACAGAGCCACTGTACACAAAAGAAACCGTTGGACATAGTAGCACCGTCTCTCTAAGACAGGGGTTCTCAAAATTTAGGCCGCTAGGGAACACTTTGTGTGTGTGTGGGTGGGGGGGACCAAAAAAAAAAATTCACACACCCCTTGTTTTGCTTCATTCACAGACCCCATTTTGAGACCCGTGGCTCTAAGAAAGGAAATGCTTTTGCTGTCAGATACAAAGTGTTCTCGGTACTCTCAGCTCCCGGCGTTCAGTCACACTACTCTATTATTTGTTAAATCAGGTTCCTTCCTGTGTTCAACCTCCTGAATAACAGTGATGCATGTTTTCCCCAAAGATATTACACTGTACTGTTTTTCTCCAATATAGCTCAGTTCTCTCTGTACTTTTCTTTTGTTCTCTCCCTCTTTCAATTGTTTTCTCTCTCTCCCCTCCCCCCCCCAGGTGTGGAAGCGTTCCGGTGCCTGGTTCTACAAGGCCCTGCCCAAGTATATTCACCCGGAGAAGGACTCATTCATGGACAGGAGGCCTGTGATCGAGACAGAGAAGCAGCCAGTGGCCAGGAGTGTGCCGATCACCTACACATGGGCCCACAGGAAAGGTGGAGTTTACATTCTATTCTATTCATTTCTGTTCTATTCAATTATGTTCTGTTCAATTCTATTCGGTTCTATTCAATTCACAATTATGCTCAATTGTATTTGGTGGTATTGTATTATATTCTGTTCTTTTCTACTGCATTCTATTCTATTTCATCCTATGCTATTATATTCTATTGTGTTATATGGTATTTTTTATTCTGTTCTGTTCTTTTCTCTACTATTCTCTACTACTATTTCTCTACTTTTCTCGAAATAATTTTGGTTGTGTTGTCGTGTATTCCATTCTGTTCTGTCAAATTCAATTATTTTCCGTTCTATTCTCTTCTCGTTAGTTGTATTGTATTGTGTTCTATTCTCTTTGGTTGTATTGTATTCTTTTGTTTTATTCTGTTCTGTCCTACTCTGTTCTGTTCTATGCCATTCTGTTGAATGTATTGATGTCCATTAAGAGTCTTCAGTACATTCAAAACTCAGTTGCTCGCGTCTTTACCAACACGTCGCTACGTCAACATATTACCCCCGTGCTCTCCCAGTTACATTGGCTTCCAGTCCATGCACATATTGATTTTTAAAATGTTGGTCCCAACATACAGAGCAGTCCATTGGACAGCCCCTTCTTATCCATGTGAGCTGATCACTCCTTATACACCTTCTCGATCTCGGCGTTCAGCTGGCTCATTTGACCTAGATTGCCCGTAGATTAAAAAATATGTATTAGTATTGGTATATTTCTGTGATTTGTCTAAATAAATAACAAAGTCTTTTGGAAAGTAAACTAGCCGTGGAAGCACGAAAATGTAAAGCTTTTTTTGAAAGTAGAAAACGTTTCTAGTCAGAAAGAATGAGAGCTGTGACGAATGTGAACTAGTCAGAAGATTTTTTATTTCCTTCATGCTGATACTGAGGTGTTACTCTAGTTAAAATGCTTAAGAATGATTAGCTACAGTGTGTGTGTGTATGTGTATGTATGTGTGTGTGTATGTGTGTATATATATATATATATATATATATATATATATATATATATATATATATATATATATATATATATAAAAAATATATATAATGTGCGTGTGTGTGCAAAATATACACACACACACACAAAATATATTCTCCCAACCTCAACCCTAAAACATCAGGCTTTGCCAAGTTTTAATGCTAAAAATGAATGCAGGTGATCGTAATATGCATACGGCTCGTCGTCATGCATGCTCACACACACATGCTGGTGGTTGTGTTCGAATGACAAAGGTGCACGTGTTATTTTCACACTCCGTGTTTTTCACAGAACTTAACATGTGGCATATGGAAATCCTGTTTTTATCATACACTACAGTAAGTATCAAGACCCATGAATAAATAATGATGAGGTGGAGTATAGCTATGTTAGCTTAGGCAAGCTCGGACAGATTCTCGTTGCATAAGTGGTGTTTGCTTGATATGGTGGACCAGAGGTGTGTATTGCCACAGTAGCATTATGGGACCTGGAGTCTAGGAACATCACTGGTCCAGATTAAATACGTCCAAGAGTAAAACAGCACATGCTTCGTTTTGTAGTTGCATGTATGTACAGAATGATGAAGGATGATCATTCTAGCCTGGGCAATTTGAAAAACTTGTTGTTTTTATTTTATTTCAGTTGTTGCCGACCGTTATGGTAAAAGACAGTGATTGATTCGGCTCCCTTTTTTAACAGCATGGTTTGAATTGGGAAAACAGAGTTTGTTGTCAAACCCCAAAGGCGACATTTTGCTTTTCATGATTTTAGGCTAGAGCGATGCGTTATGGGTTTGGAATTCATTGAAGTGTCTGAAGACTCTCACCCGAGGGGCTGTGAAAGTGTCCCGCAGTCAAAATTTCACTGCACTATCAAAACAACGATGGCGCAATTTGACAACATTAAAACCAAGCGAGTGGCACGGTGTAAAGCCGTTGAGGCAATATATCTTTTTTTGGTTTGGTTTTATTTTAAATATAATACTCATGACGAGCTTTACACTGTTGCGTTTTCTATCTTTTTAGTGTGCTAATAGCTAAATGAATATGTTCTGAAAAAATCGACATTAGCTCTCGTAGCATCTCGTGGCCTAATTGGTTGCTGTTGAAATCTCGATTCTGATTGGTCAGGAGGTGTTGGTGAATTTTCTTGAAGTTCTGCAGGGACTTTTAAGGGGGATTTTTATTTAAAGGTTTTGGAAGGAGTCTCCAGCATCAGCACTTCGTAGATCAAGCGGTAACTTTTCTGACACGGAGGGCGTGTTTTTTTTTTCTCGGTGGCTGTACAAACTGAGTGAAAAGAAGGGGGGTGATGACTAATGACTGTTTATGTCTCACAACATTAAACGTGACAAACGGATAAAACATACATGTCGTCCTGAAAAAACTGTAATTGTTGGTAAATCGCTGTGATATTAAACCAAGATCAAAACATAATCAACTTCAGGGCAGTAAAAGGGCAGTAACTCCATAATCACTGATTATTTTTGCTGTAACATCATGTTCAGATGTTGTTTTTCCCCCTTTACCTTAATTGATAAAGCCTTTACGGCCCAACAGGTTAGACGCAACACTAACTAGCATGCATTCATTAACATCTTCTCTTGTAGCTTTATTGACAGTGTGACATAGTCAAGTCATCGTTGTATGATGTAGGATTTAACTTGGAGAGATCTGGTGACTGGAGGCCAGAGCATTTTTTAAAAACAGTATTCGATAATATTGTCTCGACATCAGTAAATGTTCTCGGCAAATTAGTTTTGAACTCGCCTGAGATGCCTGCTTTCGTACTTTTCGGCTAGAGATACTGTGCCTCGAACCATGCTGCTCAAGCTGTGGTCGAAAAGAACAGCTCTCTTTGCATACCAGGTATTGTTTGTGGAAGCACTCTGGCCTCTCGAGTAGCTCTTAGCATCCCCTGTCTTTTTCTCTCCCTCGGTCCTTCATCTTGGCTGGACGGGGCCTACGTGTTCCATTTGGAGAGTCTGGTGAATTAATGCTGGTGGGTTAATCAGGTTAAATTTATGTAAATGGTCTCATCCAAATTGCACAAACAGATTGTATTTGGCAGCCATACCAGATCTGTGATGGTAATGCGCTAACCTAATGGGCTTTGCATAGGGTAATGTGGGCTCGTTAGGCTGTTGACAAGACGGGAAGGTCGGCGACCTGCACGAATACGGCGCAGATCCATTTTTTGCGGCTTTGGTGGTTTTATCAGAGAGGCGGTGCGGCTGTTGTTATGCGCGCAGAGAGTTGCTCTGACCACGATTAGGCCAAACGGTCAGCTTTGACTGCTTCCAGGCTGCAGCTCAGTACTCACTTGTGTTTTTATCAGGGATTGTCCACAGCACAGCAGCATTGCATCTCATCAAGCTTTTGAACAAGTGCGACTAGATGCTGTGTGGGTGTGTTTGCATCAAATTGGATTTGAACACATGCTGCGGCTGTAGTTTAGGTTTCGCGGTTTACTGCCACTTCTGAAGATGGTTCATCACCACAATCTTGGTAAAGAATGCTAAGCAAGCATGCAAAATTACAATTGCTTTGGAAATTTGGGGTAATTTGGTCAAGCCACTACCTGTGTTGCAAATACTAATATGAAATCTCAACAACAGGTGCTTTCTAGGTACCAACAATTGATAGGTTTATGGTTTACTAGGGGAGGAGGGGTTTACACGTAAATGCTAATTAAAGCAGCGTCTCTTAAACGTTATTTTCATGACATAATTGCTTTTAGGAATGAATTGAATGGTAACTGCGTTCACCTAAAAGCTTCAGTGAACATTTTGGTCCCTTGTCTGGACCACGTGAAATGTTTCTGACAGATTTAAATTACGTTTGAGTGCAAGTCGAATTTGCAAGGCAGTGTTCGATGCCGTTTATGTACGTGTTGTTTGGATTGAATGCCTGCTCCTAAAAGAAATGGACTAAAATTAGAATTCAACTCAGTTGAATCAATACGTTTATCATTGATGTGTAAAAAAAAAAAAGAAAAAAAAGGTGTGTTTTTACATTTAGTAACTCTGTTTGCTGCGATAATCTACTGTTATTTGGGGTACACTTGTAGCAGCAGGGATTATTTGTTTCACTCTAGCGTTATTCTCTTTTATATACACACTGTATATTTAAAGTAAATTGACAGAAAATCAGGCCAATAGATCTACCTAAAAAAAGAAGGAAACATATAGGTGTGATCAGAGAGCTGTAGATTAAAGGCATACGCGTGTGTGTGTGTGTGTGTGTGTGCGTGTTTACTACTGAGGAGCCAACTGATTGTGTAAATCAGTTGGAGAGAAAAAGAGATGGGGAAAATAACTAATGGGGGAAAAATCAACATCCTCAGTGAAAACGTTGTGGAACTGTAATGGCAAAGCTCACTCATTTATGTACTTTCAGTCAGGTATTTGTGGAGGAGTTGTGACAGTAATGTGGTAGCTCGGGTAGAGGATGTGGTAGCTCCGTGGTTAAGACTTTGGGCTACTGATCGGAACACCCGGCAGTTTGGGCCCTTGAGCAAGGCCCTTAACCCTCAACTGTTCAGATGTATAAATGAAATAAATGTAAGGCGCTCCGGATAATGGCGTCTGCCACTGTCTTAAATGTAAATGTAGTAGTGTAAATGATGGGTTAATAGGTGAAATGGCGCATTATTTCGCTGGATGTAGTCATTATAAGACGGATAAATTGTGGCCTTAAATGGATTCCGGTGGGCACGGTGATAGGTTGTTGGCATTCAGTTGGTATTAAGTGGTTCAAAGTGTGGAAAGAAAATTTTCCCCACATCATTACACAACCACCACCAGAACCGTTGACACAAGGCAGGTTGGGTCCACGGATTCATGCTGTTGATGCCAAATTCTGAACCTACGATCAGCATACCGATGAAGAATCCGAGATTCATCAGGCCACGCAATGTTTTTAAATCTTCAGCCGTCCGGTTTCTGGGTCTGTGTCCGCTGATTCCTCTTTTTGATTGACAAGAGCGAAACCCCATGCGGTCTACTGTTCTGATAACTGTTCTCAGATACTTTTACAGCACAGTATTTTTAGTTATCATAGACTTCCTGTCAGCTCAAACTAGTCTGGCCAATCCTCCTCTGGCGTTCTATTTGTAAACAAATATGAGCACGGATGCAAACTGTAGATGGCGTATCAGGGTTTTATTCTGTACAGATCAGCCTACACTTAGAGGCTGATTAGTTCTCTGACCTTTATTAAGCTCCTCTCCATATTTATCTACATTAGTTTAACAACATGGCTTCCACTGTGTCTGCGTAAACAACTGAGACGCTATACTTTTTATCTCCTTGGCACCATCTTTGATTTAAGATAAGCAGTCATATCATGCTTGTCGAGACCTTTAATTGTAAATCCGATACACACGTGGCATTTCAATTGGAGGAAAGTGTAATCAGATAGCCTCCAGCACTATTGAGTTTTTCTTCATTCTGCACCACGGCCTCTGCTGTCATGACTGTAATGTGATTGAAGGAGGCAATACCAGAAGGCAAAGGAAGGTAGAAAGGAAAGAGATGAATACACCTCCCATTGTCACTTTGATTAAAGTTCATTTGATGAATGGGTTTTACCAGGTACCTGATCTGAGGGTTTTTTTGGGGGGGGGGGTTGTGCCTTTTTTTGTAAGGCTAATTGTATCAAGGTAAGCAGAGCATGAAATAAAAAGTATGATTATTTTGGCTGTTCGTATCCTTGTTTGGGAAATCTGAAAGCGTAGGCAGAGAACTCTTTAAATGTCATTGCTGTAATTTAGGCTAAAATTGTGTTTAGGACAATGGAATTCCTCCTAATTGTTTTCTTATAACTTTCATCAATCATGTTCTTCTATATCACGAAGTAGTCCTTTGAAAGGACAAACGAAGCCCTTCATTTACACAGCCCTTGACCAGGAAATATACTGAAAAGTGCGTTTTGCATCAACATTTCATGACTGCCCTGAGGTTTGCTCACTGTGTAAGTGAAGGTTCCAGTGCTGCCCAAAATTTAATTACCACTAATGCAAAGGCTAAAATGTGGTAATTAAGTGTACACTCAGTGGCCACTCTAATAACCTGTACACCTGCTCATTCATACAGTTATATCAGTTCATGCAAATTTCACTAAATGTTGTAATACAGACATTACAAGGTGTCCCAAAAGTCTTCATACACAGGGGAAATGAAGACTTTTTAGCAAAATGTCTTCCAAAAATTTTCATCCTTGGCTTATATTGTATTTTTGTTCAGATAGATAGCCTCTAAGAACGCCTTTGACAAAAGAAGAACGTATTGAAATGACTCTTATGGCTGGATCGGGAAGCTGGCGCAAGGTTGCGATGGACTTTAACAGGAAACGTGGCGAGCACATCACACACGACACCGTCGTCAAATTTGTTAACAGATTCAAACAGACTGGAAGTGTTACGGACCGACCGAGAAGCGGACGTCCACGACCGTCCACTGATGAAGGCTGAACCGACGTGGTCGGTGGGCTGGTTTTAGTATTTCAGACATTGCTGATGATCTGGAATTTTCTTTTTACGCAGAGCAGGCTCTCGAGTTTGCACAGGATGGTGCGAAATACAAAAAACGTCCACCGAGCGACAGTTCTGCAAGCGGAGAACGTCTTTTTGAAATGAGAGATGTTAGAAGAGAATGGCCAGACTGGTTTGAGCTGACAAGAAGACTACGAAAACTCAAAAACTCTTAACAACCGTGTTGAGCAGAAAATCATCTCAGAATGCACAACACATTGAAGCTTGAGGTGAACAGGCTGCAACAGTAGAAGACCACATCAGACTCCAGTCAGTTCAGCCAAGAACTAGAGTCTGAGGCTACAGTGGGCTCAGGCACACCCAAACTGGATGGTCGAGGATCGGGAAAAACTTTCACTTTACTTTTGTTCAGTCGGCAGTTTTCGTGACCCTTTTTTTATTTTTTATTTTAATCATCCCGGTTATCTGTGCAATCTGTTCTTAAACTCCCGCTTGTGTCCAGAAGTATCCTTGGTCCATGTCTGTAGAATTAGGGAACGAGTAACACATGAGTGTGTCGTGCCACCAAGACACATCCAACTTCGCTGGAGTGTGTGACTTTAAACACATCAAATTTGAAAATTCAGTAGTGAATAAGGTTTGTTATTTTTTCCTTCTTTGGTTGTTGACGGGAGAGAAAAAAACGCTGGTGAAGAATAATAATAATGATAAAAAAATGTAAACAATATTATTGTGTGTACGTTTTGCCCTCAATGTCAAAATAGATGGATGATAGATGCAGGTTTTCCGTGAGACCCTCATTGGCTGTTTCTCGGCGCTGTCCCTGCTGTTTGTCGTAAAGAGGAAAAGAATTACATTTTTTGAAAATTTCCGAGCGTCTGCGAAAAATTTGCGGATTCTCATAACAAGCGTTCGCCCTGGTCATCAGGTCACCAGGTCGAATCCCAACAATGCTACAGCCATCTGCGGCTGGGACCCAAGTCAGCAAAATTGTCCGCTCTTTCAGGGTGGGAGGGATGATGCAAGTCTTTCTCCACCTGTCAATCACAGTGACACCAGCTAATCATGGGCATCTGTGAGCTCATGTATGCGGAACAGGATGGATAGCGCTTTCCTCCGAGTGTGTTACGCTGCAATGTGACGCAGCATGAGAATCCCTGCTCAGTAGCTGTCGTATGATCGAGTAGAGATGGCTGGTGACCAAATTAGGGTGGAGGGGTACGGGACTGGGAGCGGGAAGTGACACAAACTGCTCTTTTAGTTTGCGCTGCTTCCTTATTGAGGCTCTCATGAGACCTATGTTTTCCTGCAGAGTTCATTTCCAGCTTGAGAGATCTGATCTGTCTTCTCATATTCCACTAGATTTGATTATTTAAAAATAATAAAGAAAAGAAATCATGAACCTTTGTCAATTTGTGTGTGTGTGTGTGCGCATGTGTGTTTGCAGAAGGGGTTATAGTGAGTCAGCAGTAAGCAAGAAGTCACTGTTGCTTTGGCTGAATCCATCAAGCCAGATTGGAGAGGCAGGTGGTATCTCACAGAGCATAAGTGTGTGTGTGTGTGTGTGCATATAACAAGAGTGTGGTTGTGCAGAAGGGAGGCAAGCGTAAATCTCAGTCAGACACAGACAGTGAGAGTCTCCCATCTCCTCTGCTCTGATTGAAACCACGACAGATGGGGTGCAGAAAATCGAGAGCCAGAGCTCCGGTGCTCTCAGGCTTGCCTTCTTCATGCGCCGATAAATAAATAAATAAATAAAAATAAACATTTGAATTTTCAGCTCGGTCATAGGCCACTGAGAGGCGTCTCTGCCTGGCCCTCGGCTGCCTGTGCTCGCGTCTGCCGGTGAGACTCGCTGGGAATGAAATTAAGGGTTGACGGAGGCAATCACACTCGCATTTTCTGCCTCTTTGTGTTGTTTCATCTGTTTTTTTTCTTCCCCCTTTTCTCATGGTGCCAGCTCTCCCACAGCAAATTACAAGCTGATGATGTGTTTCATTAGCATGCATTTTGATGGGGGGGGGGGTCCTGGGCAGCAAACATCGATTGAATATTTTAAACAAATGATTATTTAATGGGAAATCTTTCAAATTAATGGGAAAATTAGCATCGCGTGCCATTCAGGTTCATTTGGACTGTTCTAATGCCACCTTCATTCAGTCTAGTGTGTTGATGTATTCTTTTGGTTTGTAGGAACTGTGAGTCGTAAGCATGTTGTTAACGCCTTGACCAAAAAGCGGACAACGTTTCCGAACATCGGGAGACACTAGGAATGTCGTTGTCTCTAAACATTACTTTAATGTTAATTAATGACCCACAGAAACGGTGGACATTCGCAGCAGTGCTACACTACACATTTGAAAACACAGTAGCTACAAGGAAGCAAAAAAATTTAATTACAACGTAACTTTGTTATGATCTTAAATGTTTCAGATAGGCCTGTCACGATAATTACATTATTGACTTATCGTACGATATATACGGACGTGACCTCGATATAGCCCGTTGTGTTTACATGCGTGTTTGTTTACATAAGAATGGATGTCCCCAGCATTTTAGCCATTCTGTCCTAACGTCTGATCTAGGGCTGACCAATTAAAATTCAAATATCCATCGAATTCAAGATAAAAATGCACATCCGAATGCAAAAACTGTGTGCATTGGAATTTGAGGTGTGCAGCAAGCACTAGCTCCGATTTTAAGACAGTTACATTTATGTAGCACTTTTCTAAACACTCAAAACATATTACATAGTATTGGGGGGGGGGGGTCCTCGACAACCACTAGTGTGTAGCATTCGCCTGGTTGATGCAACGGCAGCCATAGTGTGCTAGAACGCCAACCGCACACCAGCTATTAGTGGAAAGGAGAGAGTGATGTAGCCAGTTATTAGGGGGCCATGATAGAGAAGGGCCAGTGGGCGAATTTCGCCAGGACACCAGGGTTATACCCCTACTCTTTTATGGGAAGTGTCCTGGGATTTTTAATGACCACAGATAGTCAGGACTCCGGTTTAACGTCTCAACCGAAAGACAGTATTGTTTTTACAGTGTAGTGTCCCTGTCACTATACTGGGGCATTAGGCCCACACAGACCACAGGGTGAGTGCCCCCTGCTGGCCTCACCAATACCACTTCCAGCATCAATCTTAGTTTTCCCCAGAAGCTCTCCCATCCAGGTACTGGCCAGTCTCAACCCTGCTTAACTTCAGTGTGACACTAGGCGAAAGCTGCAGGGTGATATGGCAATGGTTTAATGCAGTGGTTCTCAACCAGGGGGGCCACCACCATGCTTGACTGCAGGCGAGACACACTTGTCTTTGTACTCCTCACCTGGTTGCCGCCACATACGCTTGACACCATCTGAATCAAATAAGTTTATCTTTGTCTCATCAGACCACAGGACATGGTTCCAGTAATCCATGTCCTTAGTCTGCTTGTCTTCAGTAAACTGTTTGCGGGCTTACTTGTGCATCATCTTTAGAAGAGGCTTCCTTCTGGGACGACAGCCATGCAGACCAATTTGATGCAGTGTGCGGCGTATGGTCTGAGCACTGACAGGTTGACCCCTCACCCCTTCAACCTCTGCAGCAATGCTGGCAGCACTCATACGCCTATTTCCCAAACACAACCTCTGGATATGACACTGAGCACGTGCACTCAACTTCTTTGGTCTACCATGGCGAGGCCTGTTCTGAGTGGAACCTGTCCTGTTAAACCGCTGTATGGTCTTGGCCACCGTGCTGCAGCTCAGTGTCAATGTCTTGGCAATCTTCTTATAGCCTAGGCCATATTTATGTAAAGCAACAATTCTTTTTTTCAGATCCTCAGAGAGTTCTTTGCCATGAGGTGCCATGTTGAACTTCCAGTGACCAGTATGAGGGAGTGTGAGAGCGATGACACCAAATTTAACACACCTGCTCCCCATTCACACCCGAGACCTTGTAACACTAACAAGTCACATGACACCAGGGAGGGAAAATGGCTAATTGGGCCCAATTTTGGACATTTTCACTTAGGGGTGTACTCACTTTTGTTGCCAGCGGTTTAGACATTAATGGCTGTGTGTTGAGTTATTTTGAGGGGACGGCAAATTTACACTGTTACACAAGCTGTACACTCACTACTTTACATTGTAGCAAAGTGTCATTTCTTCAGTGTTGTCACATGAAAAGATATAATCAAATATTTACAAAAATGTGAGGGGTGTACTCACTTTTGTGAGATACTGTAATTACAGAAGCGATACATAATTTTAACAATTTGAATAAATGACACGTATTCATGACAGGATATTAAACCCCGTAGTGCTAGGCTCATGCTCTGTGCTCTGCTTTCCTACTAAGAGTTGATGAAATTGAGAAACACTGCAAATATTTTTCCCCCCTCCGTCACCCACCACTCTGTTTGTCCCTTTCTGTCTCTACAGTCGACTCGAGTGAGAGTGATGGCAGTGACTCCGAGCTCAGTGATGCCAGTAGTGACAGAAAGACCTTCATCCCGGAGAGCATCACAAGACGACACTCGGGTAACTCTATAAGCTTACTCCAAACAGCTCGTGCCTAGATCTGTGGCAGTCGTGTCTAACTAATTGGAAAATCGATCCGTTTCACAAACCACATTTCCTCCTTCATCCTGATCAGCTGTGTCCGAGTCGAGCGGTAGCGTGGCTCTCACGCCCCTGCAGTCCATCCTGAACAGCCCGGCCCGAGCCAGCTTCCTGTCAGAGAGCCACTCCAGCCTAGGCAGCGATCGCAGCAGCCTGGCCCCCGCCCCGGAGGATGAAAACACGGACCTGGGACGCACGTCATTGTGTGAGTAATCATCATCACACACACACACACTTAACCCAGCTTATCTCTCTTCCACATAGCCTGTGGATCTTTCACTGTAAATTAGTGCTGTGGTGGACAGGGCAAGTATCCTTCCTTCTTTATACTGTGTAACTGCCTGAGCTCAGCTCCAGGAACTTTCTTAGTATCTTCATCCAGCTAAAGGTAGAAAACTTTAATAAATGTTCAGCTAAAACCAAATGAAAACGATGACTAGCAAGCAAGTCTTACAGTAAATGTCTAACGATTTGACGTTGCTTTCTGAACTCTGGGTATGTCTCAGTCAGCTCCGGTGTAGACGAGTTCTGGCACATTTAAGGACCCAGGGTCTCTACACATTGGGACACTGATGAATCAAATTCCGGCGACATGACTGCATACGTCATATAAATGTGTTAGCTTAATCACACATGTTTCTGTAATGGTACTTTAAGCAGGATCGCAGTCTAGCTAGTGGATTTTTTTTTACCATTTAAAAGCCGCTAGACTCAAACAAACATGAAGTAAAGTTAAACATCTCTAACGTAAGTAATCATTTGAGAGCCACAACGATAACAAGCTACTTACATTTGTAGACGACGTTGGCTGAGAGTTCGTCCGCCTTTTTTTTTTTTTGTTTTTTTTTTTTTAAATGTTCCAACATTTTTTCATGTAATACAAAGCAGTAAAAATAAATACAGTGAAAATATGACTCACAAACGCACTTTATTATTTTTTTTTTCTTAACTTTCAGGGCTGCCATACGTTATCATTATTATTTTTTTTTAAAGAAACATTTGATCACTGTTGAAAATTTTTCCTCACATGGAATAAAAAAAAAAAAAAAAATCCAGTAAGACTTAAAATGTGCTTCAAAACAGAACAATTGATCTTTTTTAAAAATGTTTTTTGATGTAAATGTCTTCCATCTGCAGGGAGCCTCACCGCGGAAGTGCCTTCCGTGTAAGATAAAGTTAATGGTGTGTATCATTTTGTCACCCTTAGTGAGAGAAGCGCTCTTTCTCTTTTCCGTTGTACCTCAAAAGTTTCATCGGGCAGAATTGAACCAAACACTCCAGCCTTGAATTGGAATTTGAATTGGTTTTGCCATTCTCAAGGATCATCCAGCTATTCCCAAGTGTGTGCTTGCATGACAGTGCGTAACATGCACGCGATTCCTCGTGTCAGCTGCATCTAAATGAAGCACGTTTTACCTTTATTGTGCTTCTCTAATAAGCACTCTCTCTCTCTCTCCCGTTGCTATTGAACATGCATTGCCAAACCACTCACTCGCACATGCCCAATTAGCTTTCATTTGCAGAGTGAAGCAGCAGCGCTGGCCTGCTTCTCTGTCCAATTTGTACTGCTTACCTCTACAGCTCCCCGTGCACTCTCTTCAGGTGCTTTCCACAAAGCGGACTCCTTTTACTCGTAACGATCTAAAGTGCGTTGTTTAACGCCATGTCGGTAAATTTCTTCGCGGCACCAAAGGAAATGTCCGATTGTAGACCGTTTAGCATTTTATTTATTACATTTCAAGCTGAAGGTGGGATTGGATCCATTGATAAATTCTCTCCAGTGCTTAATTATTTAGAGTGTGGTTCAAGGTTACTCCCCTTTTGGTTCCAGGTGAATTCTCTCCAGGACCATAAAGCATTGGCTGATCATTAATCAGCTCATCATGAGCTATATCGTATACAGGCATGCACGCGTTCTCCATCTTAAACAGGCAGGGCTTTAGTTTGTTGCCTGAATGCGATTTCACACTTCACGCACTACTTGTAGTCCTATGGGAAGTGGCGGCCACCTCAAAAAAAAAAAAAAAAAAAAGCCTGCCACCAAAAAGCATAAGAACAGAGGTTGTCAAAGAGAGTCGAATCCCAATGATGCCACAGCCAACTCCATCCAGGAGTCCAAGATAGATAATTGGCTTGGCAGTGCTCTCTGTGATGGAGGAGGAAGGGGGGGGGTGTATGTGACGAGTTGGTGACTCACTCTTTCCTGTCAATCACAGCGATGCTAGTCCATCTTGTGCATCCGTGAGGTCATGTGTACGGAACAGGGCAGATAGCGCTTTCCTCGAATTGTTACGCTGCAGTTTGAAAAGATGCGTCCGGCTGCCGTCTGCATATTTTTTTGGTCACAGGGGTGCTTTGAAAATCTATGAAACATTTTCGGAAAGCAATTTTTATGTCTATAGTTACTTGCATATAGTATGTTGCATGTTGTGAAGCATCTGCAAAACAACGCTGTTTCAGTTATCGCTTAAGTTATAGCAGCTGCTAACAGAAAATTAATGACAAAAAATAAAATGCGCAAAAACAACATGCTCTGCTCTTTCTTAAGACTTTCCTATGGTGGAAACCCTAAAGGATGCAGATTTATCTCTATAATAATCCTCTGATTTGCTTTGCAGCTAAACTCTTGCCTGAGCTGCTGTTCTAGAAAATGAATCGGACCAATCAGAATGGAAATCCAGCAGCACTGTGTAGAATAAAAGAGTCAAGTTTGAAAGTTGCCTAATTTCAGCAGTCTGGTTATCTCTAGAAGACGTGTATAGGACCTGATGTGGATGTAAACGGTTTCCTTGTGCTTCAATTATCACAAGATACGTGTAAACAGCTAGTGGAGCAGATCTTGCGCTCGTCCCAGCTTTTACACCTGCGTATATTTTAAAGGTGGTGCAGTTTTATTGCAAGTTAAGCAATTAAGAACTTCTCACTCTTTTTCCCCCCACATTCTTTTATGTTTGCTTGGTTTACGGCTCTGCCAAGCAAGCCATTCGATTTTTGTGTGCTTTAAATATCTTCTCATTTTCCCAGCTCAGCTTTAGTGTTGCCTTTCATTTAAATTGGCAATGACGCAGACAGGAAGGGGAGAGGGGAAAAAAAAAGAAAGGGCCGAAACATAAAAGCATTCGCACAAGTGATGAAGAGTTCTCCTTCAACTTGGCTGATGGTCAGAAGCGAAATCACCAGCGTGGGTCCGTCTGACTCCTGCACTCCTCCGCCTTCTCCTTGTTCTCAAAAGCTGGAGGCCATTCTTCTCACACTCTCTCTCTCTCTCTCTCTCTCTCTCTCTCTCTCTCTCTCTCTCACACACACACACACACACGCACACCTACACATACCCCTCCCTCCCTCCCTCCCTCCCTCGTCCTTCATTTATTTAATCTACCTTGACATTTTCAGAGTTTGCGTCTTTTCATTTCTCCAGCTTACATAACGGCGGTTCATCATTCTCTGCCATTTCTATGCTGCCTCGCGCGTTGGCAGCAGTCACACGGCGTGATGAATGATTTGCGGAATTCGAGTTGAATGAGCAGCATTCTGCACTTCATGGTCAAACGGCGCAGAGCTTTTGTCCAAATCGGACAGCTATTTATTGAAATGAGCGCGCCGCTGAGGTTTTCCGTCCCTTGTTCCTGTACTGAACTTGACAAGGAGAGTCTTGATGCAGACGTCACATGTCCATTTTGCCTTTCCGAAAAAGTTTTCAGGACGAGGCCTGTAGGGTTACGTTTTCGTAGAGTTTACATGGATATTTACATTTATTCATTTATCAGACGCTTTTATCCAAAGCGACTTCCAAATGAGAAAATATATCAAGCAGAGAACAATACAAGTAGTGCTACCATACAAGATCTATTAATTGCATTCTAAAAAAAAGCAAAATGCACAGAGTAGAGGCGTAAGTGCCAGGGTAGGTTTTTTTGTTTGTTTGTTTTTTATGGGTTGGTTACGTGTTCATGGAAGAGGTGGGTCTTTAGCTGTTTTTTGAAGATAGTGAGGGACAGATACTGTGAAGGTTCTGGAACAGGATCTTGAGCCACGCTGAGTAGGCACTACTAAGCGTCGGTCATTAATCGATCACAGATTGCGTGAGGGAACGTAAGCCTTTAGGAGAGTGTTGAGGTAGGAGGGTGCTGTTCCAGACAAGGTCTTGTACATGAGCATCAAGGCCTTGAATTTGATACGGGTGGCTACAGGAAGCCAGTGCAGGGAGATGAAGAGGGGTGTGACATGGGTTCTCTTGGGCTGGTTGAATACGAGGCACGCTGATTTTCGGTTAAGGCTCTGGGTTACTGATCGTAAGGTCGGGGTTCAAGCCCCAGCGCTGACCCTCTCTGCTCCAGGGGCGCTGTGTCATGGCTGACCCTGTACTCTGACCCCAACTTCCTAACATGCTGTGGTATGTGAAGAAAAGAATTTCATTGTACATATGTATATGTGATCAATAAAGACTCATATCATTAAGTGGTTAAGAACCTTGCCTGAAAATATAAACTTGCACCACATTTGTAGATGTAGCAGGCAACTACATCAAAATATGGAGTGAGATCAGGGGTAAAAAGGGTCCTTACATAAGCCAACTAGCAAATACACGAATAACGTCCAAGATGGCATGTTTTTTATGCATTACTTTTTCATGTGGGCGTTGCAGAAATCGAGTGGCGCGTCAGTCCCGCAAATCCGTCCTAGTCCCATCCACCTTTGATGCGCTCCGGGAATTGAAATCGGAACGTTCCGATTCCCCAATCCCTCAAAGCCAATATAGTCACGCTCCAGACATGGCCAGTCTGCAGCGCTTCCATTTAAAACCCAGATAATCCAATGCTTGTCTGGGAGCTGCTCTTGAGTTTTATGCGTCTCTGCCACTATCAGTCCCAAGTGGACCAAGCCAGAGCTTTCTGAACCAGAGTCAATTTGATTCTGCTGCCCTGCCATTAATCACTCTTATTTTACCAAGCCAGCAGCCATTCAGGAACCCCCTGATATCAGCGCAATAGAGTTAAAGGGCCTGGATGTGGAAATGCCATTAGTGCAGAACATGTTTATGCTTATGCTTATGATCGTCGTTAAGTTGTGCTTTCTCATGCACAACTTGTTCGTGCTTTCATACTACAGCGCCGTTGAGTTGATTTAATGTTCTATAACAGCAGCTCTGACAGTCGTGCCGACTTACGGGTTTCTATTAATCAGTGTTAGAAAATACCTGAATAATTGTTCTTCATCTTACAAATCTTTCTCAAGTAAATTTTACGCCCGAGAAGCAATGCCTTTTTTTTTACTTCTTATGTTTTAATCGTCAAAGTTCTAAATTCTCCAGTGCAGTGAGATGATATTGTTCCCCGGTTGCTTCCTCACCTCCAGTCGAATTCACATCAATGTCAAATGAAACCGCAGGCGACTGTGCTACTTGGTCTTTGAGCTAAATGTTGGATTTGCTGACGTTTCATACAGACATGCATGGTCTCTTGCGTTCCACATAAAAACGAACAAACAAAAACCAAGCAAAATTGCCAACAAATCTAAAGAAGCATGCTGAGATGCTGAGGTAAGTCAGCTTTAGGTTTGGTAAATCTGCTAACTAGTTTTGTTTTTGTTGCTAAATGTTACCAATTAAACATTAACCAGCAAGCCAAATTCTCTGAGTTAGCAGAATATTTAATAAGTATTTGATAATATGAATAAAAATTCATGTCTGAACTTAAAAAGATTTACTTTTACTCTCGAGTCTCCGAGTATGTTTAAATGTAGATACCTTTTGACTTTGTAGATATTTGGGTCCGTGCTTCGAGATTTAATTGAGTAAGATTCTGACACTTATGACAGTTTCTCAGCACTTATTAAGTCTACAGTTTGCCATTTGAACTGGAATACAGCTGCGAACGTTTGACACGCAGCTAACCAGTTGGCATTTTCTAAAAGGAGCTGTAGCGTGGTGGGGGATCGGATGGGTGTCTCTTAACTGTCGTAATTAATACCGCTCCAGTCTCCTCTGATTAGCTGCACACAGAGGCGACACCGGTGCAGCGAGGGGAGATGGCTGCAGAAGATCCGGTGTCTGCTTTTCCTCTTCTCCGGGAGTGAGAGGAAGTGGAGCTCTAACGGCGTGTAAACATGGCAGCCATGATGAGGCGCTAAATGTGTACCCTCATTAGGATTGAGCAGATGAGCGATGGCAAGACTCCGAGAACCTCGGTTCACCTTCAGATAAAGTGAAGTTCGGAAAAATAAATTTTTTCGAATTTAAACAACAGCACTTGTCAAAGTTGGCTGTACAGAAAAATCAGTTTATATCTATATACAACCCCAATTCCAAAAATAGTTGGGACGCTGCGTAAATACATGTAAATATAAACAGAATGCAATGATGTGCAAATCTCATAAACCCATATATTATTGACGATAGAACATAGAAAACATATCAAATGTTTAAACTGAGGAAATGTACTATTTTAAGAAAAAAATGTGAGGTAATTTTGAATTTGATGGCAACAAAAAGCTGGAAAAGTAAGTGTTACTAAAAAGAAACAGCTGGAGGTTAATTGGCAACCGATCAGTAAGATGATTGGGTATAAAAAGAGTGTCTTAGAGAGGCGGAGTCTTTCAGAAGTAAAGATGGGCAGAGGTTCACCAATCTGCGAAAAATTGCGCCTACAATTTGTGGAACAGTTTCAGAATAATGTTCCTCGATGTAAAATTACAAAAACTATGAATATCTCATCATCTACAGTACATAATATCATCAAAAGATTCAGAGAATCTGGAGAAATCAATATTGCATGCCCGTGATCTTCGGGCCCTCAGGCGGCAATGTATTAAAAACAGGCATGATTCTGTAATGGAAATCACTGCATGGGCTCAGAAACACCTCCAGAACTCATTGTCTGTGAACACAGTTCGCCGTGCCATCCTCAAATGCTGGTTAAAGCTCTATCATGCAAAGAAGCCATATGTGAACATGAACCAGAAACACCGCCGTCTTCTCTAGGCCAAAGCTCATTTAAAATGGACTGAGGCAAAGTGGAAAACTGTTCTGTGGTCAGATGAATCGAAATTTGAAAGTATTTTTGGAAACGATGGACGCCGCGTCCTCTAAACTAAAGAGGACTAAAGAGGAGAGGGACCAGCTGGCTTTTTATCAGCGCTCAGTTTGAAAAGCCTGCATCTCTGATGGTATGAGGTGCATTAATGCCTATGGAATGGGCAGCTTGCACATCTGGAAAGGCACCATCAAGGCTGAAAGGTATATACAGGTTTTTAGAGCAACATACGCTTCCATCCAGAATCCATCCCATCTTTACTTCTGAGAGACTCGGCCGCAAACATTTGATATGTTTTCTATGTTCTATTGTAAATAACATATGGGTTTGTGAGATTTGCAAATCATTTCATTCTGTTTTTATTTACATTTTACACAGCGTCCCAGCTTATTTGGAATTTGGGCTTGTACCTTCGTGTTACATTTCATGGATGGGACATGGTGTCTTTTCGATGTAGTATTAAAAACTCTGTCATGAACTGGAGTGCTGTAGCTGAGGATGAGAAACTGTCAGAGCCAGAATTCAGATCTAGCATTTCTACATCTATTGTCGTCGTCCTCCAGTGTTTTTCAGTCTTTCCCAGGAACATAGTGGCAGAGACAGGTATTTGGAGCTGATATTGACACTGTGGTACACTTGTAATATAGAGGTACCCAGGTGCTGGGTATATTTGGTGTAAACCCACTTCAAGGTGGATAAAGTAATGGTGTTGTAAAGAACTGACATAACAAAGATGTAATCATCATTGGATACTGTATTTGCAAGTGTGATTTTCTGTCTCTTGTCCCATGCAAATAAATCATAAATCTTTTGCATAATACCTCATTAAAAACAGCCCACACCTTCATCTCACCACATGTAATATAATGCGAAGGAGGGTCGTAAAAGTGTTAGTGGACCGGAGTGATTCTTAATGAATGGGGTGGGTGTTTTCTCGAACACTCTCATTGATAGTGGGCTTAGAATTATTCTCTGTACTGAATTTGCCATGGTGGCAAATTGCATTAAATGCAGTTAAACACTGTATGTTGTTTCAACCCAACCAATAATTTTCCCTTTAAGCCAATTGATAGCAATAGATACCTAGTGGATTTATTTATTTATTTATTTATCACTGCCAAATAACAATACTACATGACCTAAAATCCTTGAAGGTAGAGTTTAAACACTATCATTTTCACCGTGTCGCTGAGACTAAAAGTATAACCCACGGCACAGCTTCACGGTTGAGTAGTTCGAGCTTCACTTGAGCGTGCCACCATGTACCTTCGCGAGAAACCTACACACTCGCTGTAGTTTGAAAACCGAAAATAAAAGACTAGGTGGTTGTGCTTCCAAGCCACAGGTTGATCGAGTTTACTCCGAGGAAAACCTGTTCATTTTTGATGAGGCAGAATGGAATTAGCTTGGACTATCGGCTAAAATCACCCTGACTGAGGATTCATTTCTCATGTCCTGCAGCCATTCCTATAAATCTTTCAGTTGCAGCGTATTCAGACGATCGGCTTGTTGATTTGCCTATGAATCTCACAGCTAGATTTCTTTCTTTCCCAAACAGCAGAATAATTCCACAAGCAAGACACGTTTCTAATATTCATAAAATAAATGGATGTGAAATCAGTGAAGAGCCTTGTGGGATGTTCATATCCATCTATCCATCATTCTGTCTATCACTGCTGGTCCACGACTGGTCAGTTCCATGTGTAGGCAGACTCTCTCTAACAGAAAGTGCTGTTTGTGTTCTACTCTGATGACTGAGCTGTGTGTTTGGTCTTAACGCTTGACTGGAGTCTGAATGATGGATGTAGTCATTATTTGCAGTGCAGCCTGAAGCTTTTTGACAGTCCAGAGATATTGGACTTTTTTTTTTTTTTTTTTAAGTTTTATTGTGTGTGATATCAGTACACTGTTTCCTACACATAGGTTATACTTGGGTGGCTCCCAGGTACATCAACAAGTTTAGGGCTTTTTACAAATGTCCTTCTAGTAAAGTCTGTCCACTTGGCGGCCATCTTGGGCAGGCCATTAACATGGCTCCTATCTGTTTGAGTGGTGAGAGACCCATATACCAGCAATGCATTGACAAGATGATGTTTGGGAGTGAAAATTGGTGTTTCAGAGTAGAGACGCACCGATACTAAATTTCTCAGTCGATACCGATAACCGATTATTCAGAGTGACATGGGCCGATACCGATAGTTCTGCCTTTTATACCTTCTTTTAAATGAATAATAATGAATTCCACAATACTGAAAGAAATGCAAATTAAAACTTTATTCTCTCCATTTCAACAAGTTGTTTCACAGTAACTGGTCTCATCAACAGAAAGCACATTAATTATCAATTGAATTGATAATTGAATTATCAATTAGGGCTGCAACTAACGATTATTTTCATAATCGATTAGCTTGGCCGGTTATTTTATCGATTAATCGATTAATTGGATGGGGCGGGGCAAGCTTTCAGTACCCTTTTTTTGTTTATTTAAAATAAAATCCACAAACTGAGTGTTACAAATATAAACTGTTTGTCCAAAACAGAAAAGAACCCAATACACACACACACACACACACACACACACACACCAGAATATATATTATTAATATAGAACTGTAGTTTAATTGGGTGCATTTTGTGCATCCATAAAAATAACGGAATATATATAATTTATGTATTTATGCATTATTTTTATGGATGCACAAGAAGCACCCAATTAAACTACAGTCCTAAAGTAATAATAAAAACTTTCACTGCACCTCGTGGTTTCTGTTACTCACTGTCTTTAGGAATATTATTTTACTCGTGTTTACTTTTGATCATAGTGTTTTAATTAGACCTTACACTTCTTACTCGCGCCCCCACTGTGCATCAGCGCGTCCGCACAGCGCGTGATCAGCAACGCGGCCTCGTTACTAATAGATCACTTCCGTTATAATAAACGACAGAATTTGCACTGCAAGCACGCAAATACAGCATATAATCACAATATACTTAAATTAAACTGAAACCTTTTAAGCAGCTTGCACCAGTTTCCCCAGCCCCTTACACACAGTGGAGCATTTTGGATATAAACATAAGTTTGTCCTCGTGCATCAGTTTGATTTCCGCGGTGTTTAAAATGTCCCCCTTCCTTAGAGGACTTGATGGTTACACACGTTCTTCATCAGTCACGTGATGATTTTGCCTCCGTCTGATGGTGACTGAGGTCAAAATTAATTTTTTATTTGTAAACCGCTTTGGATAAAAGCAGCTTCTAAATGAACTTGTATGAATTGGAGTTTTTTGGAGGAATTGTTTAGCAACTCAGGCCCTTCACTGCTGCATTAGGTCACTTTGCCAGAATGAGCAAGAACGCCATAGTATCTTTGGGGCTTCTCCATGAATAAGAGTAATTAAAAGGCTCTAGTCAATCTTTAGCTATTCCCCACATTTAGCTAGCTCACTAAGCCTCTGTCAAGGTTTGTTTTGTTCTTTGGTTATCCCTCTGTGGGAACCCAGTTCCTAAAAGCCCTAATTCCAAAAGAATCCCTTGAAGTGCATTTAATGAATGCATTAGAACACATCCTGCTCCCCATTAGCCCGGTCTGAATAATCCGCTTTAATATCGTCCCACCTGCGTTTTCACATGGCAGGATGCAGTCAGCAGATAAACACAATTCAAATCGATACCTGCGTCTGGTTGCCAGTGATATGTGGCGTGACAGGTTGAAAGCACGTTCAGCCGCCTCACGCTTTACAGCCTCGCAATGCTTAACGAGGAGCCGCACTCAGCTTCCTCTCCTTCAGTATGAGCTGCATACATCGATTTATCGATAATAATAATAAGTGTTGCAGTTTAGTTTCCGTTCTAACGCACTTGCGTTTCTAGTCAAACTGATGAGTAAATGTGTTTATTACGAGTTTATTAGGGATCCTTTCTATTGCAGTCAATCCACAATTTCAGTGGCTTCACTTGTTTTCTTCTTGACTAAGAACATCAAATCGGGACGAGGCCAAAGCTCATCCTCATTTCACCCCGAGCTAGCAGATTCAGCTTTCTGATTTCCTCCGCAGCCTGTTCAGTCCTTGCTTCTTTTAGCAGTCGCTGTCAACCCGCAACACTGGTGTCATTAGTTTTTTTGACAGCGATAACATCACCCCGGCCTGCCTGCTGTGTGCGCGTGTATTTTGTCAGAGCTTCTCTGATCGGGTATCTGATCCGTGTTTGATACAGTCGCTCTTTTAAGGAAGGGGGGCTCTGGTTGCTTGGCGACTCATAATGGAGGTTTTGCTACAGGCTCAGCATGTTACCTGCCTCCTCTCATGAGCGTGACATTATGACACAAAGCAGCAGAATTAATCTGCTCGGCCCGGGGAGCTCAGATCCATTTACACTCACCGGTGACCCGCTGAGAAAGAGCAGACCGCCTGCCTAATGCACTGTTGAGCTTCGGTATTGTCACCGTCATGCATCAACTGTATTTTATTCATATGTGTTTATGCTGACTTGAATGTGTACCTTTTGATTCTTTCATGACTATTATGCTGGTTCTGTTGTTTAGAGACAACACACATCATTACACATTTTGGTTGTTTTGGTGAAATTTATTGTGTTGAGATTAGGGATGCATCAGTACAGTTTTTTCACACTGACTATGATCTTACTTTTTTTTTTTTTTTCATTCATTTAAAAAAAAATCACAATTAACGTTTCAGTCGTCCAGAAAAGATCGTTTACAAAAATTCAGGTTTAACATTAAGATTATTTATAAAGCGTTAGATTTCGTTGTAGGCCTGTATCTCCTTTGTTCTCTTTCAACCGAAAACGCCCTTTTTGACCGTTTTTTTTTTTTGTTTTTTTGGCTGAAATCTTTGTATATTATAATAATATAGCTAGCTAATGTTAAGCACGTACTGTACTTGTCCCATGTTAGCTGAGTCAAATGTACATTGACAGATTTTATTTATCACGTTAATAAACGTGGAGAGGCTGTTCAATGGAGGAAGGAGGCGGGGCTTTCAGGTCGTGTCAGTTAATATTCTGAGAGTTCACAGCGTGATTGGCATGTATTTAATGTCTACTTTTGGAGCGCCTGTGCAAAATGTGTCTGGTAATATAATATAATCGGTGGAAACGTCACCGGATACCGTGACGTTATATCACGTGTCTAGCTAGCAGTTAACTCCTCGTGCTGAGATTTATTTTTAAGTTAGGAAGACGCTTTATATTTTAACAAAGCGGCCTCCTTTGCTTTGATCATATGATGATCGTGAAATGCGTCCAGATCGCTGTCACTAGGCTCATGTCACATAGTATCACCTGGTTTTGGATATTGGTATTGATGCACCTCTAGTTGAGAGAGAGAATTATTTTGAAGTATTGCAGCAGAAGACATGCGTGATATCACCCATGAGCGTTATATTGCCATAAAATACAAATGATGAACAATAATTGTTTCCCTCGCAGTTAATTAGTGTTTGTTGAAGTTCAGCCCGATAGAGCAATATCCTTCACGTTCACTCACACCTGTTCTTCTTCCCCAGTTTTGATGATTCATCTCCTAATGATTAATTATATCCTGGAGGGCGTTTTGGCAAATCTGAAATCAGCATCAGAGGCATTCTCAGTGGTAGCTACAGCAAGTGTGTGTGTGTGTGTGTGTGTGTGTGTGTGTGTGTGTGTGTGTGTGTGAGTGAAATAGAAAAGAAAGCTGAAAATTGAGAATCACCACTAGGCAAAACCTGTTCTTATCCCCTATGGTGACTTGCTCAGATGAGTCATGTTGGCCTGTAACCTCCCTGAGGGGGGCACCGCAGGTCTTTTGAGAGCAGCTTTGAGAAAAGGATTTTTTTTTTTTTAGTTAGTTAGTTGTAGTATAGTATAGTGCTTTTGTAGACACTCAAAGTGCTTTATATAGTATGGGGGGATCTCCTCAACCACCACCAGTGTATAGCATCCTCCTAGATCATGTGACTGCAGCCATAGTGCACCAGAATGCCCACCAGACACCAGATATTATTGGAGAGGAGAGAGTGATGTAGCCAATTCAGAGATGGGGATTATTAGGTGGCCATGATAGAGAAGGGCCAAAGGGAGAATTTCGCCAGGAAACCGGGGTTATACCCTTACTCTTTTGCAATAAGTGTCCTGGGATTTTTAATGACCACAGGAAATGATTTAAGGTTGCCTTTAAGATATGAACTTGTTTGGTTTATGGAAATATCCAGTAGTGATATGGAGCAGGTCCAGGCGAAATTTGGCCATTTGCCCAGATTCTAATACACAAATCTATTTGTCTGACCTATTTGATGCTTAATTAATCTGATTAATTAATCTCCTATTGAGAGTCTAAACAAGCAGCCATGTTTTGTAGTGCTTTTAATTATATAGATGAGTGCACTATCCAGAATGCCGGCTACTGCCTCGGTCATTAATTAACTCTGTGTTTTTAAAAAAAAAAAAAGAAAGAAAGAAAGAAAAAGAGAAATCATTTCCACTCGCTGCACTTGAATCTTAAGAACTTTGAAGAAATCAATGATAGAAGTCCATTCAGAATATGGCTATCGTTCAGCTTTTACTTGCATTTTGTGTTTTTCCAGTTCATTATTAACCTCCAACACAGCCTACACACTGGCAGTGATGGGACCCGACAAAGAGACCATAAATCATTCATTATCAATGGCATCTGGCAATCTACAGCGAGAGGAAGCAATGTGATTGTTGGTGATGTTAAATGGACAGGGCGAGCTACGTGAGCATATCTGTGTAAATTATATGCAATGCAATGTGGTGACTACTTGTAGGAATGAGAAATGGTGGTCAGGTCCTTTCCCCCCAAAACCACTCTGAAACATTATCCATGATTTTGGAATGCAGACATTTTTTCCTACTGATCCCACTGATCACCACTGTTCCCCAACACCAATCACCGATCACTATTGTTCCCCACCACCAATCACCGATCACTATTGTTCCCCACCACTAATCACCGATCACTATTGTTCCCCACCACCAATCACTGATCACTATTGTTACCCACCACCAATCACCGGTCACTATTGTTCCCCACCACCAATCACCGATCACTATTGTTCCCCACCACCAATCACCATTGTTTCCCATGACCAATCACTCACCACCAAAAACCAATTAAGTTGCTTTTAACAATGAAAATTCTACCAAAATTCGCCTCGTGATACTTACTGTACAAGTAATAAAAGCAAGGTTTTATTCAGATTTAATCTGTAACCATTTTTCCCGACTCCTCACTTTGTCCTTTGTCTGCATCATTTATATTTATATATATATATATATATATATATATATATATATATATATATATATATATATATATATATATATATATATATATATATATTTGTGGTACCATGACCAAAGACTTTTTTTTCATAAGAAATAAGTCATAATCTTTTATTTTCTATTCTGATTAAACTGACATTAGTTCCGGTTGTAAATCAAATTACAGGGTTTTTAATCAATATACTCGTTTTTAATATTTTGTTGTTCCTATATTAACAGCTAATTCACAGGAAAGTGATGAACACTCCACATAATCTAAGCCTAGAAATAAAAGTTCAAAACTTATTTAACAAATAAATAACCTCCATAACGTGATGCTCGGTTTAGGCTCTATAAGGAGATGAATCTCCAGTTACAGAAGTAAAGCTGTAACTTTAATGAATCAATTTTCCTAACCCCCCCCCCCCCCCCCCAGCCCCCCCCCCCCCCCCCCCAAAAGTGTTTACTTCCTTACCTAACAGCATCTTGAAAACATCTTGCACTTGTCTGGGTAATTTGCTACATGATTAGATTAGTCGGCTCACTTGTTCTTTTGTCGTGCAGTGTTTTTTCCGTAATGTGCCTTTCTTGTTTGTTTTCTGTAAACACAGCGACACGGGTGACTTGAAGAGCAAGCCAGATTTGTATTTCTTCAGTATCCCAACGCTTGTGTGACGCTTCTCTGTGCCAGTAATCCCTTTCCAAGATTAAAGGTTGCACATGCAAGCACTATGTTTCAAGAAACGCTCAGATTAGGCGCCACTTCAATGTCTGTGCATCTAATGCCAGAGAGAGAGAGGAAGGAAGAAAAGTTTCCCGATCTGTGTCGGTTGGTCAGCTTTTTGATGTGCTACTGTTATGAAGACAGCTTTATTTGCTTCACTACAGCGAGCTGTGCGACTTTATAATTCGAATAGACAGTGCCTTTATTAAATGTCATTTGACAAGTAAGGAATAAAAGCTAGCATAGAATAGGACGTGTTATAGGAAAATATTTCATAATGGCGTGGTGTGATGCGGCCGGACGTGATTTTTGTGTTAACTATTTACTTTAAATTGTAAAAGTGAAAATACAAAGATCTGTTCTTTATTCTTTATACATCTGCTATGTTATTAATTAATTTTTTTATTTCATTCCTCTAATCCGCAGTTGAAAAATGAAATATATTGACTTCTATATTGTTTTCACTATTTAGCCACGATAATGCGAACCACATCCCATTAGCTACGGTCTGGGGCGCTTGTGCTCTATTGTAGACAATGAACAATGTGATGGAGAAGACAATGGCAGCGTTTGGTGTTCTCAATAAGACGTCCACTTTCCATAATTTACCCCTGCACTCTCAGACTCCCGGCTTTGTACACTTTACCTCCACTGAGGCTCCTGAAGGTCAGTTCGAATGAGGAGTCCACTCCAATTACACCCTTGTCTCTAAGGTAACAAAGCACTCCTGTCTCCTTGCATCGGTCCTGCTTACGAGGCTGTAATCAGAGTCAATGGAGGTGTTTAGGCCACTGGTCTGTATGGAACGGTGAACCCTGCCCTAACTGGTTTTAGATACAGGGATAATGTGAAGAACTCTGCACAGATGAGGGCAGATGTTGAATTTGTGTCATTTATGGAAAATATTGACTTAACCCAGATTGCAGAGGGAATTGGTAATGGAAACCTTTTCAGAGTCTTCGTGCTGATTCCACTGGGGAAGTACTCTTATGAGTACTCAGCACTTTTATGACTCTTTTTTTTTTTTTTTTTTTTTTTTTTCTTTTCCCAATACTGCATTCATTATCATTCAAGTGCGTTGCCTTATTACAGAATCTCAAAATATTACGAAATCTTCGTACAAATATTTCTTTGCATGTGCTTCTATATAACGTCAGGGGAAATAATATTCGGACACTTTTTTTGTTTGTTTGTTTTTGTTATTTCATATACTTCCAGCGCATATACTGTATCCACTTTATTTACAATTTATCATTAAAAAAAGACGTTGCCGTTGTTTGGGAAGATTTCACGCAACAATTAGCAGTCATGGTTCTCAGGGACAACATTATTAAACAACACTCCAGTGGAAAACGCTGCAGCGCCGTTGCAAAGACTTTAAACATCCCTGTCAGTCCAAATGGTTTGGTAATAAGCAGGTGGAACGTTCACGAAAACACAACTAATTATCCCTGGACAGGTGCACCATGCAAGATTTCACAATGCATTCTCCAGCCTAATCTCAAGGAAGGTATGAGAGAAGCCAGCAGTCACTCGAAAAGAGTTGCAAGACGACCTGCAGGAACAACGAACGGTGAACTGCTCCACAATCATCTCCGTTCCTACACTTCATGAAGAGCTCCTCTGAGATGCGTGTCTAAAAGCACTTAGACAAATCACACATCATTTGGAGTGAAAGATGAAACAGAAATACTTGTTGGCAATAATTCAGCTTGTCCTGTTTGGAGAAAGAAGGTCCGGACATATGATTTCAACAACGAAGGAAAAGAGTGCTTCTATATAATGAAGAAATCATTTACCCCACATCCTGTGAGAAAAGACAATCCTGATTTGTCTTCGTCATCATTATTATAGCTACTGCTTGAAATTTCCCAGCAGACAAACTGCATTACGATATCTTTTCTTAAAAGGACAACAGTGTCGGATCTTTGTAACAGACACTTCATTGAATCAGACAAGTCATTAAACCAGTTAAAGTGAGGACACAAACCCTCAACCTTCTCCTGCCCGTTGCATATTTTTAGGCTTTTCAGTCTCCTCAGTGGAATTATATGATGCTTTATGTGCTGAAGCTTGGCAGCTTTCACTCCACTCTTAACAGTACTGACCTAACTGCTGTGTATTCAGAGCTTAAGGAATTTCAGCCTCTACTGCACTTGTTGAATTATATTTGACACGGTCATTGAGTGCATTTAAGAGCTAGTCACGAAACCACACAACAGCCTTCAGAGTTCATCATTCTTATTCACAGAGCAAATTGAAATTTTATCGGACAGCCTCTTCAATTAAGCTGCGTTTCAACTCTCCGCACTGTACAATTCCCATGGTTCTCAGCGCAGCACTGTGAAATAATGGGAAGATGTTGGGCGTTGTAATGCATGAACAGTTTTCCTGTGTGCTCTGGGGGGGAAAAAGCAGCTCTTACACTGCTGTGAAAGCCAATCAGGCGATGAATTGATGAAATCATCATCCTTTTGAAAAAGCCAAGCTTTTATTTATTTATTTATTTTTTTACACAGTGCTCTCATTCAATTAGAGAGAGACAGAAGGATTGTTGGGAGGGAGGCGGAGGTCAGGTGTGGGCAGGAAGGCTTTATGTGCTCTTGGCGCACATTAAAAGGCAGTGATGGACAAGGTCTGTGCAGGTGTTTGTGCTTGGCTTTATTCTTCAATAGTAACTCACTTATGCATTTGTTACTGTGCAGAAGTTCATCCTGCCACCTCCGTTTGTCTCGCTACAGTCAAGGTCAATAACAGTCATTACGCTCTGGAGAGAGTTTTGACGTTTGTAGCCACTTGCTCCAGACCAAACCAAGTAAAAATTGTCATATTATATACCCTCATATTGGGAACTTTTGAAGGTTAGCATTTAGTGCATCCCATAATCCATTTAGGAAAAGCCTCAAATCCTGGTGGCTTTGATTCCTTCTTTTGGTGCACTCTAACTAACATCTGTGACATGGATGACTCATACACTTTATCGCCATTTTAGCTTTACCTCTGATCTTGGACATTTTTGGGCTTCTTAGCCCAGGGAAAGAATATGGTATAATGATTTGAATGTGAGCATGTGCCTCTGAGTCATCGTATAAAGGTTCAGGCAAGGAAATTCACAGGAAATATATTTTTTTTTTTTACATAAAATATCAGATTAGCATAACATGCTTAGAGTGGAAAATAAATTTCAGATATTTAATCCTTAGGGCTTAGTTTTATCTTATCATTTCATGAGGTGTTTCGCATACAAATTTGCTGTGGTTTTTTTTGTTTGTTTGTTTTTTTGCCGTCCTGGCTCTATGGATCTTAGGGAGACAACATACAGTCATCCAGTATACTGTCTAGCAGCTTCTTCTTCTTCTTCGATTTTTTAAATTTATTTATTTATTTTAAAAAAAGACATACTTTTGTTCAACTGTGTTTTGAGGTAAAATCATTAACCATGGTTGCCAGCTGTCAGCAAAATGTCCAGCCCATCTACATCTCAACTACACAAAAGACTTGAAATTGGCCCTAAAAATTCAGGCATTGAATTGATATTCATGCTGACGTTATCCACTCACTCCCCCAGAACAGAATACATCTTACAACAGAAATGGTTCTGTTCATCATAGACACACTGTCTGCGCTTACACGTTGCTTTTGTTTGCTGAAATTGATCAGAAAGATTAAAAAAAAAAAAAAAAAAAAAACAGATATTGATGTTATTTTTATACTCGCCCAATTTGGTGTAAAAACCAACCCCCCAAGAAACCTTGGCAACTCGGTCATTAACTGTTCTGCCCACTGATCCTCCATCCATCCATCCATCTTCTGTACCGCTTATCCTACACAGGGTCACGGGGAGCCTGGAGCCTATCAAGGGAACTTTGTGCACGATGCAGGGGATACCCTGGACAGGGTTCCAGCCCATCGCATAGCACAATCACACCCACATTCACACACCCATTCATACACTATGGACACTTTAGAAATGCCATCAGCCTACAATGCATGTCTTTGGATTAGTGAGGAAACCCTTGAAGCACTGAAAATATTCATAGAGCAAATATGATGCAGCATGGTTCCTGCTCCAATGGGCCTCACTAATGATTGTTGCTGTTCCCATTTTTACCACTAGGTACAATAATAACCCTGTGGAGCTCAATGGTATGATCGCACAACATCTAGAAAGACCTTTTCTGTTCTTGTTTACATTCCACTTAGGAAGCAGTCCCAATTTATTGAGCTTGCATGTGACCCGTCCTGAAAGTGCCGAACTGCATTTCCCTACTTAAAGCCAAGGTCGTGGACAGTTCAATTACAGTCAAACCTGCTGTTGTTGTGCACTCATCTACTGCGCAACTTGTCACATGTTCTGTTTGATTTGTGAAAACCCTGCTTCATGCATTATAGCACCAGTGCCTGACTGGTAAAGGAATCCCACCTCAGAGGCCTTCTGTCCTTTGCCTGTGTTTGCGCGTTTGATGTGCAGCTGTGGTGGCGGCGATTAGATAAAGCACATTTGATGGAGGCTCTGATAAAAGTAATCACTTCGTTTGCAGTCTGTCTCTCACTAGCATGAGACGGCTAGCGTTCCACATGTATCCATGGTAACGAGACGAGAGCCTGCGCACCCATGTGTGACTGCAGGAATCCTGGTTTGTTGTTCACTGTGTGCGAGTTTGCACTTACTATCTAAAATAGGTCATAAAAATGTCCTGTGTGATGGAACATCAGCTTTGGTCATTCTGTTTGTGTAGTTAACCGCAGAATTGTTGACACCCTTAAAGTAAAAAACATAAATGTATAGTATTGTATAGTAATTGTATAGTACTGTATAATAATGTCTTAGAAGGTTTAATTTGAGTATTTACAGCTAATCCCTTACCACAGTTTAAATCTATGAGCTTCAACCAAATCTTTTGTGAGCAGGAAGTGAATCATATTGATCTCTATCGATTTAGCCGTGCCTCATTAAGATGCAAGTGTTAAAGGATGAGCCACAGAGCGCCTTCTCACTCCAATCATCGGTCTTTCTCTTCTGTAACCCCCGAGCATTGTGTGCCATTTTGTTGGCTGCTGACAAGCCGCAAATTCCCACAAGCACCTTAATTACAATTGATCTATGCCGTGTCCTTCCACTCACTGCCCGAGTTAATTTATCATTTAGTTCCACTCGGTTATCTCTTATATTTTTAGGGAGTTCCTCATGTTGCACAAAGCACAAATCTAGCTAATTTCTCTTCCTCCCTGTCACATTGTCCAATATTCATGTCCTCCTGGCTCAAGTACAAGTTTTGTGTCCTAGAACATTAAAGTCTTGTCTGAGGTGGAGGACACGGCGCGGTTCTTAGAATTCATCTCCCTTCCGTGCACTGCCTGTTCAGATTCGTATGCGTTCTTATTCTAAAGCTTTTAAAGAAAGTAACATGATCAGGAATAGACCACTTTTCAAATGATCATGGCTATAATGGATCACAGAAGAGCTGTAGAAGGTACTCTGAAATGCTTGGAATGATCTACCAGCTGACATTTCCCCCCTCCTTTTCTGGCCAATTACGTCCTGGCCAATTCCCAACCACTAGCCAGCTCTCCCAGATCATACAACAGCTACCAGCCAGGAAGGGTAAAAGCTATCACATGCTTCCTCCGAGACACATGAAGCCAGCCAACATTGTGTTCGAACTGCTGCTCGTGCTGCATCACAGGACACTCTGAGGAAAGGACTATCCACCCTCTTCCACATACGTTAGCCCACAAATGCACATGATTGGCTAGTGTCACTCTGACTGAGAAGGGAGTGAGGATGTCACTCCTTCTACCAAAATAGCAAGGCCAATTTTACTCTCTTGCTATGTGCCTAAGACTTTTACACAGTACTCTATCATTTTTCCTTCTTTATCATCTTTATGATCTTGGGGTATTTTCCTGGCAAGAGATGGATTACCAATTGGAAGGTCAGGAGTTTAAACCACAGCACTGCCAAGCTGCTACTGTTGGGCCCTTGAGCAAGGCCCTTTACCCTCAACTGCTCAGATGTATAGATGAGATAAACGTAAGTCGCTATGGATAAGGGCATCTGCCAAATGCCATAAATGTAAAGTAGCCTTACCTTTATTTCCTAAATCTGTGGCGTCTGCCCTTATTAGTATTCTTATTTGACCGCATTCTGCTTCATCTACACAGTGCATTGTTGGGATATATTGAAAAGTATCTGTGTCATAAAGGACTGCATAACTTGGGGGGGGGTGTGTATTGATCCATGCTGTCCCTTGAGAAAGTCTCCTATTAAAAAGCCAGCACCAGATTAAACAAGAGAGAGGGAAGTCCAAAGTCTGATTAATGGTCTCTTAATGATAGCCTGAAGAGCAAAGGTTTTTTTTTTTTTTTTGTTTTTTTTTTTGGTCGGAAGCGTAGATATGCGCATTAATCGACGAGAGAGAAAAGAATCAAGTAAAGTGGATCAAAAATAATCAGCATGACCTTTGCAAACTGTCATAATGGCCAGTACTTTGACTGGTCAGTGAGAAGCAGCACATCTCTCGACGTTTCATTGGTTTTATTTAAATTATCATCATTATTTTTATCGCTCTGTCTCTTTCTCGTCCCCGCGATCCAGTGGCCCAGTGAAACACAGCGTGTGGCGTGACTCATCGTTTTACAAAGAAGTGCTATTTTGATGGGGAAATTATTAGATTAGCATTTTGCTCTCATAATTTTGTTCTTTAAACTCTGATTCTGCCTGTAATATATTTTCATGTTTTCCTGTTGTTATTAATTATCTGAATGGAAACAAAACAGGATGGTGGCTGGTGGAAATAATTGCTTAGTTTATTTAGGGTTGTTTTTTTTTTTTTGTTTTTTTATATGGGCTTGTTTAGGGGGTTCCTTCTAATTTTTCTCCCTAATTCTCATTCACTAGCCAGCTCTCCCCTATTATACAATAGCTACCAACCAGGATGGGTTGGGTGTTTCCACTTGTTTCCAGGCTAAACACTTCTTTTCAGATTGCTCCTCCTGCTGCATCACAAGACACTCTGGAACGAATGCTGTCTGCCCTCATCATTTTTTCAGGATAGAAACTTGGCTCACCTTTATTTCATTAAGTTTCATCAAGTTAATTTAATCTTCAGACTTCAGTTGTAAATCTGGCCTGTTTGAGAAGGTTATAAAACGTGATTTTCATTTAGAGTCAAGCTTCAGATATTGTTATTAGCCTCAGTTGATGTGGACCGTTCGGTATTCACCAGTCCCTGTGAACGAGCCGTTACTATCGAAACGCAAGTATTATAAGGAGAGTTACTGTATCTGCGATGTGATTTAAAGCCGGTACTACTGTCAGTGCTGCTGTTACCTTCTGACCAATCCGATTTGCAAATTCAACAGCGCTCTGCTTTAAGGTTACTATCGTGACGGTGAACTAATTGATAGTAGACGTTTCTGTTTTTCTAGCGAAGTCCATCAAACTGCATCGTTCCTAACCGCGTTCTCCCACACTGCACGAAAAGCCACCATCCCGAACCGAGGTCACGTCTCCACAGTCTGCCACTTCTCCATCCCCCCCTTGTGTGTTACAGCTGAGCCGCCATTCTGCTGTTTGGTCCTGATGTTTAGTTTGACCCACCGCGTCTCCTAGGTGGCTGCTGTCGAAGAGCCTGACAGCTGGGGGGGGAGATTGAGATGCTCCTGTGGTCCTGTTTGTGCTGCACCTCCATTTTTTTTTCCTACTAAATAGGCTGACTGGGAGAACAGCAAACAGTCTTGTGAAGCAGTGAAAAGGGGGATATTTTTGGCACACAAACATTGACCAGTACTGAATGGTATGGGGGTTTATTGGATCTCCACAGTATTCAAACAGACATGAATAATGCATCTTCTCATCTAATCTTCTCACTTTCTGATCGGCTGTCTTTTTAAGAGATTATGTCCATATTTCAGTTTGCTTTGTACAGGAGTACCTATTTTTCCAGCAAAACTCCCCTCTGTCTTTTGTGTCTCTCTTGAAAACTTTCCCTGTGCCAGAAAGCTACCAGAAATTTTAACTAGAGCGACTTGTCAACAATCCCACACTGTTTTTGTTCAGGAATGAACACGAGCCGACGAGAAGGCTACAGTAACTCAAATTTACAACTGTGGTAAAGAGCAGAAAAGCATCCAAGATGACAAGAACAGGAATCTGAGGCTACAGTGGAATCAGGTTTACAAAATACTATACAGGTGAGGATTGGCTTTTAGTTTTTGACACCATTTAGTGTAAGCAGTAGCAGGGGAAAAAAAAATCCCTGGAGAATTTTTCAAATACTTGAATCAGACCATCTGGCACCGACAACCATGTGATGGTCAAAGTCACTTCAATCACACCCCCACCCCACCCCCCATTTGATGTGAACATTATCAGAAGCTCTTGACCTGTTTATTTAGGTTATTTTATGCAGTGCACGTCAGTACATGGATAATTCCATGAATGAGCATGAATAAAAATGGCCGATGAGTATCAGAAGCATGTATTTGTGTGTATTCATAAATCCAGTGACTGTAAGTGAGGTACACGTTGGAATAATTCCAGCATAGTTAACAAAGTTCTTTGGGGAAACTTTTGATGTGAACACTTTGTACAGTCCTGTAGCTTTCTCTCATCCCTCTTTCAGAGTTGTAGCACATCGATTGCTCTGTAGTCGGGGTCTTGCATTTGATTCAGTAGTGCTCTGCCTATAGAACACTGAATCACTCTGCCAATACACTCACAAAGGCCGTTTGCTGATATTTTTGTATGTGCCTGAAGGTCTTTCTGGGATTGTGGATAGAAAATCTGTGAGAAGTAAAGGTAAGAGGAAAGTGGAGGTTCTCCTGATTTTTCAAATGGATTGCGCAGATATTCGCTATCATGGAAATCTTAATTATGGCCAGTTTTGTGGCTCTTGCGGTCACTATCCTGACAGCGCTACTGAAATGACACCAACCGGAACAAACTGTAGAAGCCAAACGTTTTTATCTTCCAGAGTTTTGTCCCTCGTGTCCTATAAGACGTCAAAACATCGAACAGCCACCGTCGGCTTTAACCACTCATCTCCCTTTGAATCCCATTCCTTTTGTATTGAATGAGCACAATGATGGGCCTCGATCATCGACAGGCATCGATCACCCTCTCATTAAACCTGTGTGCCTTGTGATTTCCAGACATCCACATCAAACCAAGGCTTCACTCAATACTGTGACATGGCATAAACACCCGTCTACTTAACCGTCTCCGTGTGCTCAACAAACCTAATGCGGCGGTTTAAAAGAAAACATCTATTTGCAGAAATTCCAGCTTCATGCACCAAAAAAGGGAAAAAAACAACAACTATAAATTGTCTCCAGATCAGTACAGACGCAAAGATTATTGATGCAGTTATAGCGTAATGATGAGATATTTTTTTTTCTCGTCCTTGTGAACATCCAGTTGACATGATGTTTTTGCTGGTGCACATTATCAGTATGTCATGCTTGGCGAGGCTCAGACAGAAAACAACGTCTATTTTTCAAAACAGTAATTATGGTGCAGCAATATGCCTCCGTTGTTGTCCTGATGGCGGTGTGACAGTTCATTTCTCTGTGTATGTGGCAGTCTGTGAGCTGGATGTGGACATAATCAGTGGGCTGTGATCCCAAGCAAATGGTGAAAGAATCAGATTTGCCTTTCGGTTTTTTGTGTTCTCTCAGCACCATGCAAAAATATATAGCAGCCAAGAACTACTCTACTGTAAGATGGGATGAGAGGCTATGGTTCATTCCGAATCACTGTGGTAAATTCGGCCTCAAGGTAGGAATACCTTTCGTTTGCACTGGCTCTCATGTAGATACCACTGTATGCCAGTTTTCAAGGCCTGAATAAGATTTACGTAGGCTCCCAAGATAGCTTTTTTTTTTAAAATAGGAGTGCAATAATAAAAGAAGCAAAGTTAAAGTGAGAGTTGAAACTAGGGGTTGCATATATAATAGATGAAGCTGCTGTTTGGAGCTGTCAACTAATCGTGGTGGTGGAAGACCAGAAAGACGGATCATAAAGAAAGCTGGTTAAAAAGTAGCCTTCAGTTGATTTCGGAGTAGATGATATCAGTCGGTGAGCGGTAACGAGGGCTCTGTTGATGGACATGAGCTTCCATGCTGCGCACTCTGACTTCCAGACTCAACAGTTTCAGCTGAGCCTCCACATCGAGTGTTTTTAAAGATTTGCTACACGCTTTAATAGTATAGCATGGTGCAAAGAGTTATTCATTTGCACATGTTTTACGCCGATTCATTTCTTTTCAGTGTAGCCTAAAAAGCATTGAAGCTGAAAATGGAATTTGTAGCCTGTTTATGGCTGTTAATTGAATTGCAGTTTTAAACAAATAACAAAGTTTTTGCAATATAGCTTGGTGGTATTTCACATCTGGACCAAGTAGGTTGTTTTAAACTATGCAGGGGGACGAAATAACTGAAATGCCACATCAAAAAGGACCTTGACTTTAAAGGAGCTGCAAGTACAAGTGCAAACCCAGTTGCCCAGGTGAGTTATATAGATATAATGATGATTGCAGTGTAACCACTAGTAGCATGTATCGATTAAACAGGTGGTCAACATGAGCAAGTCCCAATGATGCCCAACAGTGGAATTTCCAGGTGCATCAGTCACAAAAAGCGGAAAATCTTTGAATGGGGATATAGAAGGAAAACGGTTTCAAAAGTCATGGCAGTGTATGTCAAGCATGGACAAACGGCATCAGCAAAGAGAAATAGTAGTCACAGGTGGAAACTCACCAGCACAGACAGACGTATCCTTTCGAGAAAGTACAACTACGCCCTCTAAAATATCTACCCAACTGAACAAACATCACTACGAACCAATTTCAAAATAAACTGTACATCGTGAGCTTCACAAAACTGGAGTTCATGGCAGGCCAGCCAATCAGAAATATTTCAGATCAAAGGCCAAATATGTATAACTTGGTGTGAGGACCATGAAATCAGAAGGAAAAAAAAAACAAAAAACAAGGTCAGCGTTCACCATATTGGACAGATTTATGTTTGGAGGAAGCCAGTGGATGCTTTCAACCCACAATGCCAACTGTTAAGTATTATTAGATCCAATGTTTGCTTTGCGTGGTCGTGTAAGAGCCAGTAAACATGAGGTGGTTTTATACTGTAGGAGCTCTTTTTCCTCATATTCCAGGAAGATAATACCTCCATACTTACTGCGAAATGTATTCAAGCATGGTTTGTTAAACACCAAATTGAAGTGCCATCCATGGCTTCCTCAATCAGCACTGTGATTGTGCGGTAGAACTCCACATCCTTCAACCCTCCAAAAAATCGTTAAATTACTCGCCCAATAAAACGGAGTTAAATTACTCGCCTAATACTATTTTAGTGCAAATTCAGGTGGAATACGCTGAATTACTCCGAAGCCTATGAAGGCTTCATAAAGGTGATGGCAAATGATATACTGGTCACAAGTGATTTATATGTACAGTATTCTGCAAGGCTGCCATGTTCAAAATCAGTACCATGGCAGATGGAAGGTGTTAAATGTGAGTGGTAGAAGGAATCGCACTTGTGCTACGTAATCTCCAGATTATATTCCCTCCCTCACATTTTTATCCTCTTTTCTTTTTTCCCATGTTTGTCTCTGTCTGTCTGTCATCTCCAGTAATACTGACAAGCACTCAATTGCTTCTGTAGAACCAACAAGAATCTGACGGGTTTGTTTAAGTGCTTGTCTGAGCGCGGTCCTGCACACTGTAAGAAAGCTGCATTACTCTCTGGAGAAAATGTCTCCATCTCCTCAGTGTTTCTCTTGACAGCAGTGATGTCCTGCACCCATTTTAATATGTAGTCACGCAAGACGACCCTTTCCGCATGCTTTTTCCTTTGCAGCGTCGCAATACACAGTGAAACGTTTAAAGCCATATTCGACACGTTCGAGCTGACGGAAAAGATGACGCAAACAACCTCTCTTTGCAACCATGCTGATCAGAAAAGCATCACTGAATGCATAGCATGTCGAAGCTCGAGGTAGACGGGCGGCAACACAAAAGACCACATCGGGTTCCAGCCAAGAAAAAGGAGTCTAAGCTGAAACTGGGCGGTTGAACATTGGAAACAAATGACTGATATGACCAAAATCCCGAATACTCTCCGGTAATAATTCCATTACTTCACCACCCCATGTAAAACTAATCCAATCCGAATGGCTATCGAATTTCTAATGGTTTGTCTCCATGCCTCCTGTTCGACAGCCACAGATGGACTCCTACTGACAGACTCTGATATCTCCACTCACTCAATTTATACCGGTTTCATTCGGTTGCCTTGTAACGGCCTACTGGAAAGGTCCAGTCCGTCTCTAATTACATAGCAGCGAGACGGCAGCTCTCGATAAGCATCTCTCTTACTGTGAGAGCACTGACCTGCTAATCTAACCCATTTTGAGACGTACAGTACAGGTTGCCAGCCTCTGGCAGCCTGTGATTTTGCTTGTGACCTACAAGAAATGATGGGCAGCAGCGTGCGATTCAACAACTGCAAAAGAATAATAATAAAATTGAGTAAACTGGGCAAGTTTTTCCTGATTTATCAGCGTTCGCCAGAAATGAACAATGGTTCATTCTTTAATGGTTTTCTACTTGTATCTAGCTAATAATGTCATTTTAGTTGTTTTCCCATCTTCAGCTTGTCTTTACACCCTCACTTTTGGGGGGGGGGGGGGGGGGGCATTCTTTAAGGGTTCTTTAAGGATTCATTGGATAATTAAGTAAGGAATAACGCACGACAGACCGTGCTGTTATACGAAAATGATGCATACTGGGGTGGTATGATGAGGCACAACACACAAGTGGATTGCCGCTGTCCCCCGATGTGCGTGATTTTCCATGATCTATATAAAAGCACGATCTGGAATGTGGTGTTCTGCTTATACCACCGCCAATTGCCAACAATTACAATGTTTGATTTATTAAATAATGACACACTGTAATAGTTTATATTATATTTAATGTTGTTAAACATCCAAGAGACAAGTTCCTGTTCTCACTAATGTTACAGCTGCGATAAACAGTCATTCCTTTACCAGCCTCTTGCGCTTTCTCTCTCTCTCTCACACACACACGCACACTAAAAGCACAGCCTGTCATTTCACCCAGAAAATAGAAAGCGTAACCGCGACTGAGAGCAATTATAACCGAGACTCCTTCCTTAATGTTAAATAAATGTCTCGTAAGAAAGAAAAGTCATCACATCGACGATTGTAAGAACGACTTTGCTAAACATGTCATTTAAAAAAAAAAAAATCTGCTTATTATTAGACTTATTTGGAGCATCTGCTGTGCAAGTCCTTGTGTATGTTACAATAGAAGCAGTAACATGTTAGAATGTATTAATATTAACCTATCACTCATATTACAGCCAGAACTACCTGTGCTGTTGTACAAAAATAATGCACACTTTCTGACCAATCAGATTCAAGCATTCAACCACGCTTTGGTATAAGTGTATGTGTGTTAGCTTCCAAATGAGGGACTTGGCACTCTTTCTGATGGGTCAACACACTGTTGCAAGATTCTACATAGAACCTAGAGACAACCGCAGATCCTTTAAAGATTCTTAATCTTTTATTTATATTACGACACTTATTCATGTCCATAGCTTTAATGTAATTAATCTTCATTAATCTGGCTGTCAGTCTTGCTTTATGGTTTTGCCTAGCTTGAATTGGTCTGATTAATACCTTGATTATCCCAGTTTGTGTAATATCGACAATAATTCAGTCAAGCATCGAGATAACGTGAAACTTTAGCCGCATGAGCTTGAGAATAATCAGCATTCCTCCGCTTTTGATTGTTCTGAATCGGCTGGAATCCTTAATGAAGCCTCATTACATCCCGTTCAGAGCAAACACACGTATGGATGAGACATAATCGCTTCAGACAGGCTTAATACTGCTTAATACTGCGTATGGACTGGATGGATGCAGTGTTTTACAAACAAATTATAGCAAAAAGACATTTACCGATGTCTCCTCATTATTATTATTAATAATAATAATAATAATAATAATAATAGTAGAAATATCAATCTGCAGCTTCTTTTACATCCAATTTTTGCTTTGTAAGGAACGTTTTATAATGGAGAATTACATTTCTTTGTCCCCGTTTAAAAACAGTGGAAGGGGTGGTGCAAGGTTTTGCACCCAGCTGTACGTTCGGTATTATTCACATGGCAATCAAGAATTATTTATTTATTTATTTATTTATTTATTTATTTATTTATTTTACAAATCCCATTTTAGTAATAGGAATATATAGATTTTTTTTCTTAAAATGTGAAAGACAGCCAAGCAAAACCCTCAACAAATAAATTCAAGTCATACCCCCGGTTGCATATTTATAAACCTGAGACATGAGCCCCTCATTTGCATTTCTCTTTGTCTGAATTTCCAAACCTAGTGGGTTAAACATTTTTGCATTTTGTTCCCCAGATCGCAAGCTGTTGCAGTCATTCAAATTCCTCGGCGTTGTGAGATGATGCTCAGTTGTTCAGCACAAACAACCGGATCACAATCAATAAACATCACTCTTGCCTTTATCATTAATTCTCACCTTCCAGATGACCCTGATGCCAAATGAAAAATGCACTACTTAATGCGCATTATTGATGTTACTGCACAATTACAACACCGATGAGTAGATCAATTAATGTCACTTTAGGGAAGATAAAGCCATGGGCTCATGCTTGGATCTATGCTTTGAGTATCCTTACAGCGTGTTGAAATAAATAACCGTGCATATAAGAGATGTCAGAATGCCAGTCAGTCAGGCTTCCTGGTTGCCTTGGCAATATCCTTGTCCAGAGGTAGTTCTTGGACGGAGACACCGGCTTAAATGTGTTTCTAGCTGCAAGACTAGTGTAGAAATCAGACTGAGTATGTCTGTAAACATGTTGTTTTGTCCTCAGTGTTTGCATCAGAAACAGTCACATGTGCTTCTGATGAATGGACTGATGAATGATCTACTCTGTAATTCCCTATTTCGCTCTCTCAATCTTTGCAAAAGAAATGTGTCTGTACAACAGAGGACACACTGTCTGCACTTACGTTCCGCCTTTGTTTGCGGAAATGTTTTGGATTGAATTCCAATTGTTTGCTATAAAAAAAAAAATAAAAAATCTCATTGGCCATGAAGTATTATTAAACTTGCTCAATGTTGGGGTAAAAACTGCCACCCTGGCAATCGTGTCATTAATCATGTCCAATGCTCATACTGTAGCGTGTGCATGGGGTAGCATGAGTCCTGCCCCACTGAGCCTTTTATTAGCAGTTCTTGCAGTGCCCATTTTTTTAACAACAGGTGCAACATCCAGAAAAGTGAGCAAATCTGTACAACATCATGTCTTGTAGCTGTCATACTGTTGCTCACTCAAAGGACTAATTACTGTGTCAGATGAATTTACGATATATGGAGTTGTGATTGAGGACTTTATGAGGATTAACATTTGCTGAGCAGATCCTCCACTGCTTTCGAGTCTGGTTCCTCATCTTCATCATGAATTTGAAAACAGCTTATTGTTATTATATAATTGCTGCAGAAGGCGCTTTTGGCTTTGCTTGTTAATTGGAGGCAAGTTTATTGTTCGTGTTTTGGTGTATAAATGTTTAAAAAAAAGAAGTGATAATATTGATGGTTTTGTGATTATATTAATTAAGCGTGCGTGCCAGGACAGATGGTATGTGGATTGGAGCGTTCGCGATGTTGTTGTTTTTTATAAGCAGGTAAACAAAAAAACCTCATTAAAAGCTTGGATACACACAAAGAATGGATTTTTATGAGAAATGTAGACGTTTTGTTTTGCAATAACTTAAAAAAAATAAAATAAATAACCACTCCAAATGAAGATCATTTGGGAAATAGTTTGTTTAGCAAACTCACCAGGATGGAATTTCTAGGCTTGGAACAAGCAAGACTTCCAGCCAGGATTTGTAGCACTATCGGAGAATCTTAATTTAGTCCTGCCTGGGTCATTATCAGAATCGTGTTTGGTGTGATTAAAGAAGGGGCTTAGATCAAATGGACTGGCCAATTATTATTATTTTTTTTAAAGAGAACGCTATTTGTTCAGCATCCCTGCCAGACTCGCTCTCAATGATCAATCAGATTCTACAAGGAGTGCAACACACAGATCATACGCCAGCGTGTGTCCTCAATGCTGTTGGGTTTTGACTGATCACATCATTTCTGTTCCTTGGTTAGAGAAGTCAATTGCCAAGCCTTGGGCTGTGGAGTTCAAACATACGTAATTTCTGTATTGTTTTTTTTTTTCCTGATGCATTCTCGTCCTTCTTCTGCAGACTCCTGGATTTCTTTGGGAGCTGATAGGATGAACTATAATAGAGGTTGGTGGAGGTGGATGTAGAGTGTTATTCTGCTGGGCAGCAGTGTGTCTGAGATAGCTCTCTATAATACAGTCTTCTCCAGAATTATAGGCACGCTTGGCAAAGATGGCTTTAAAAAAAATAAATAAAAAAGATTACGGTTTGTGGTTAATTAGCTTGAACCAACATCCTTTAGTGCCTTTCGAAGTGAATTGTTTTGTTTTTATCAGAAATTCTTATGAACAAAATGTAGCTGAAGCACATTCCCATTTATATTTTCAATTTTTAAGTTCACCTGAGTATTTAGGAACGCTAAAGTGGTCATCCATGACTTCCTGTTTCACCGAGGGATAAATAAGAAGTGACACAGATGCCAAATTCCCTTTAATCAAGGTGGGGAAGATTACAGAATGCACGAATGCAATAAGACAGAAGGGTGTCTGTCATAAATCAGGTATAATAATGTTTTTGCCACTGTTAGTGCATTAACAGTAAAATTTAAGGCCACCAGCAGTGGAAAGAAGCTGTCTGGACGAGGACACAAGTGTATTTTGGCCCCCAGTATTTTAGTGAGGGGGCACTCTGGCTAGAAGATATCCAAGGATCACAGTTGGAGATTCAGCAAGTTTCCGAATCTATAGTTAGACGCAACCTGAATGTCAACAAGCTAGTTCTAAGCCATTTCAGAAGAAATCCTTATATTTCATCCAACCACAAACATAAGCACCTGGAGTTCACAAGATGCTACTGACTGGAATCAGGTTCTAAGACAATTGCAGATCTGTGACCTTGTAAGTAAATGGCGTCATGGACCCCATGAAGTACCAGGAGAATTTTTTTTTAAATCTGAAAATCTGGCTGCCTCTGCCAAGAAGTTACAGCTGGGTCATGGTTGGAGCTTCCAGCAAGACCAAAGACATTGACCATGCATCAGTGTCCATAAAAATCAAGCTTTTGACATGACCACCCCAGTCCCCTTACCCCAGTGAAAACCCATGGGGTCCACTGAAGAGGAGTGACTGTAAGACAGGATCTTGGACCCTGGAGGATCTAGAGAGATTCTGTATTGAGGAGTGCTCTCTGCGTTCTTCTCAAGCATTCATATCAAGCATTATAGGAGATTTAGTGTTATGCTGGCAACAGGAGGTGCCAATAATTCTGGAGCTGATTTAATATCCATTTGGATCTCTGTTAAACTTTTTATCACCATTTTTATCCTCATTTGTAATGTTCTTGTTTTCTTTTTCATTACTATACCTATTGTCAATATTTATTTGCATCCTAATTGTATTTTTATGCTGTGTAATTTCATTCAAATTACATCTGAATGATTGCGTTAGAAGAAGAAGTAAGCTTCAAGAAATCCGCAGATATAAAGAATTCACTACGTTAAAGTCCATAAATAAAGTTATGTGTAATAAAGTGGAATGATACAGGGGAAAAAAACAGCTGAAATCTATAAGTAGTTAGAAAGTAATTATACCCCCTATCTATGCAAATTAGTATCAGCTGGTTTAGTAAACTGATGGTCTATAAAAAGGCACACAAGAAATATCTCATGATGGGTGAAAACAAAGAGCTCTCCCAAGACCTTCACAACCTTATTGTTAAACATGCTGATGGAATCGGATACAGGCGTATTTCAAAACTTCTGAATCTCCCAGTAAGCACCATTGGCACCATTATCCGCAAGTGGAAGCAACATCATTCCGTCATCAACCGACCATGCACAGTAGCTCGTCGCAAGATTTCTGACCGGGGAGTCAGAAGAGATTAACCCAAGGAGCACTCGGAAAGAGCTCCAGAAACACGCTCACCTCACAAGACTCCATTACTAAAGAAAAGGCATGTTGAAGCTTGTTTAAATTTTGCTACAACTCATTTGGACAAGCCTATGAAATACTGGGAGAGTGTAGTCCGGTCAGACGAGAGCGAAATTTAACTTTTTGGCTGTCATACTACACACCATGTTTGGAGAAGAAGTGGCACTGCACATCACCCTAAAAACACACTAGCAACAGTGAAGTCTGGATTTGGAAGCATCATGGTGTGGGGCTGTTTTTCATCACATGGTACTTCATATAATTGAAGGAATGATGAATGGAGCACTTTACCCAGAGATTCTTGAGAAGAATCTGCTGCCATTCACCAGGATGATGAAGATGAGACGTGGGTGGAGCTTCCAGCAGGACAACCATCCAAAGCATACAGGAAAGGAAACTCTCAATTGGTTTAAGAGGGTAAAAGAATCAAGGTGTTAGAATGGCCCAGTCAATCACCTGACTCGAATCCAATTGAACAAGATTTAAAGACAATATGTTTAGACGAATGGGCCAAAATCACAACTGAATACTGCGACAGAATAATTTCTTCATACAGGAAGCGTCTTGAAGCTGTCATTACAAACAAAGGCTTCTCCACTGAGTATTAAATACATTTCAGTTAGTGTGTTCAATACTTTTTCCTGTGTCATTCCGCTTTATTACACATAACTTCATTTATGGACTTTAATGTTTGGATTTCTTTATATTTGCGGATTTCTTGAGTTAATACCAAAGTCTGGTGAAAATTTCATGTGAATAGCCTTATTGGAAATATAATTCCTGAAAATTCTTTTGATGAGTTCAGTACTTATTTCTCCCACTGTACATTACAGCACAGTGAAGTTCTTTTTTCTTTCCCCCCGTATATCCCAGCTTGTCAGCCATGATACAGCGCCCCTGGAGCAAATGGGGCCTTGCTCAAGGGCCCAACAGTGGCAGCTTGGCAGTGCTAGGGCTTGACCCCCAGATCTTCTGATCAGTAACCCCGAGCCTTCATCACTGAGCCTTAGCGTATTATTTAACTTTTAGTATCCAAGAAAGCAATAATTGTGACACTTGACAAGCGTGACTATAAAGATAGCACATGGAATAACACCAGAACATCGATCAACGTGTGTTTCTGTAAATAGGGTGTCCATGCTGCCTGGAAATTCACTCTGCAAATATATATTTGCTGGTGGACTAAGTAAAAAATGAGCGTTTGTACTGCAGGTGCACATAAAAACCTCCCCTCCCAAGCTGGGTTATTATGGGCCCTGTATTGCGCAGCAGGCTGTAGTAATGTCCCCACACTCTCCAGTGCCATCAACTAAAGTGCTTCTAGAGCCAGCATTACCTTCTCCGCAGGTTCACTTTCAGACTGCAATTCTAATCGGACACATTGTCCATGGGTGATTTTTTAAAAGCTTTTTTTCCCCACATTGTCCAAGGCTGTTTTTTTTTTTAGTTTGTTTTTGTTTCTCCACATCTGTTTAGTGAGCTGAAGGATGATCAGTGATGAACCACAATGCATTTTGCTTGACCTATTCTTTTCCTTGGGTTTTTGTTATGGAAGCACGTGTAATCTCAATAGTAGTGTGATATATAGTGTAATAGATAGTGTTTAGCCCCTATGTTCTTACTGCAGACACATTTCCAACGTTACCAGAAATTGCGTCAGGCAGCACCAGTGAACTTCTAATGTGAGATGGACACAGAATGGGGCGCTAATGAACCACAGAAAATGGATTAGTCATGGGTATTTAGTCACAGGGTGCAAAATCGCTATGTTTTGTGGCACATGTTCTCTTGTAATTATGATTTTCTTTACCACCATCTCACAATATCAAAGAATTATAGGTACAGTATATTTTTTAGAACTAATAAACTGTTTGATTTAGCGCGCATTATTTTCATGCGATACTGCACTCTTTCATGAGAATGGTAACGGTTACTGTGAGTCTGGCTGTTAATTCTAACAAGGATTTCTGAAATCCTTCAAAGAGTCCAAAGTGAATAATTGGGGATTCACGCCAAAGGCTGTGCAACTTTTGTAGCCTTTTTCCTCCAAACTTTCGTGCTCAAAGTCACATGCCATACTGTTGTTTAGTTTTGCATTTGCGTTACCTACAAATGTTACCTAAATGATATTCTTGGAATCATTCATTCACCTTTGAACCTTGAGGAGCGACAGATCCTGATAGTTTTAGCAAGCTTTCTTGAACAGGCTTGTTTTTCTAACAGTGGATATAAAATGTCTACACACCATATGTTCTGTGAAGCATGGTGGTGGCGGCATCATGCTTCGAGGCTGCTTCTTTTCAGCAAATGGGATAATGACTAGCTCCCAATATCGATATATTTTGTCACAAGACCTGTTGACCAATGTCAGAAAGCTGAAGATAAGGAGGAATTACGCCTTTCAAAATGAACACGACAAAGCATACATGAAAGTCAACCAAGGAATGTCTTCAGAAAGGGAAGATCAAAGTGTTGGAATGGCCAGTGAGAAACCAGATCTAAATTTCGTTGAAAACGAAAAAGATGATGGCAATCTGATGGAGCTTGAAGGTTTTGTTTTTTTTGTGCAAGGGACAGTGGGATAAAATCTAGTCCTGGACTTAAGTGCCAGTCTGGGATAAAGTCCAGGTGTGCCAAGTTGATATAGTATATACATATTCTCAAAGGCTCACAGAAGTGATAAATGCCAAGCATGTTTACAACACCACTGCATGGAAGATATTCCTATAACAAGAAGGCCTGTCGTATATTATATTATTCGTTACATGTTGGGTGCACGTTCTTCAAGACTCCAATCTTACATTCTTGCAGCCTACATTTAGAAAAGGTACTAAATGCCCGAGACAACACAAACCTAAATTATTGTGACACCGCATCAACAACACAGAGAATCTTATCAGTATTTCTATAGAAAGATGCAATTACCTGGCATTACCGTCCAACAATCTGGCATTACCCTTCAACAAGGTTGAACAGTGTTGCAATTCTAATGGTTGGTTTTGTCTTTTTTGTCTTTGAATCTTTCTACTGTTGTTGTCCAGCTCTGAAAGGCCAGGGGTGTAATTGGCTCACGGTGTACACTCTTGGCTTTAAGCATGCCTAGGGGCTCCACAGAAGAGGAAAAGAAAAAAAAACAACAGTTAATGTTCCTGCATAATGAAGTGCTAGCTAATAAGCTATCATTAGCTGGAATTGTCTTTGAGCCATAATGGTAATGAATTTTCAGAATAGGACCACTGAAAGACATTTAATTAACCCCAAAACCTAAAATCGTACAATAAGCCTCAGGAGTTACAAAAGGGTCGTTTAGCCACCGAAAGTTTGTACAAGTGGTTATTGCTGTATGTGAGCGGCTTGACACATAGTCCATGCATCACCAGCCTATCAAGGGCAAATAGGTGGACATCATTCTTACCTTGACTTGCCTGCCTCAGGCACATGTAGGACTCAAGTGCACTGGGACACGCCTGTCCACCCCTGTGTCCAGTATGTCACCTGCATTTAATGTGTTGGAAAATATAGGGTTTTTCATGTTTCTGGCACATGCAGCATAGTCAGTGAGAGCTCTGGAATAACGCTGATTATAGATAATGATTCATAATGTAGGGAAATTGGTCTGCTCGTCATTACACACACGAAAGCATTTTCGCTTATTCCAAGTAGGATTTCTTTGCGCTTTGATTCCGCTCTCTCTGTAATCTATCTTTTGTTTTGCCGTCACTCCTGCAGACCTTGCGGGTTTGATTTAGGCTTAATTAACCTCGTCGTTGTTGTTTTTCTTTAGCAGTTTGGGATTTTTTTTTTTTCTCTGAGGTGTAATAATTTGGTAAAACAACCTGATTAACAAAAAAACATACATCCTTCTTTGAAAATCTGGCATTTTTCTAGGGAGAATCTACATAGGTTCTATGAGGATCTGTAGACACAATGATTTCCTTTAAGACCTGGTTCTTAGTAGAACTATTTGGAACAGCTAAGAACCTTTAACTCTGAGCATGGACTAATTAATGCTATCATTTGCTAGAGAATCTAGCATATATAACCAAGACATGTGGTGAAGAACTACCTACTTTCACAGAAAGAGGCAATTTGAGTCACACGCAAGATGTCCATCCATGGACCTTTTGCAGCACACCAGATTTTGTCTGCTCTCTTTCAAAACTAAACTCTGCTCCAAAAAGCCCATTATTGGCACGGTGGTCCAAAAAAAAAAAAAAAGAACGTTAAGTTTAAACCTGGTGCACAAATGTACAAAGAGTCAGTCAGAGTGCAACTTATAGGATCCTGAAGCTCGTGGCCAGAAAAGTGTACAAAAGATATCAGACTAATATATTAGTGACCTCCATTTTGTCTGGGTTATAATGTGATTTACTAGTAGCTGACGTCCCAGCGTGCTTTTCTGAGCGTCACAGTATAGTCATTACGCCAAAAAGACCAATCATAGAAAGCCTGTAATTATAGAGAGCCTCTCACGCTGCCATTGTCATGTGACCTGCGTAGCAACAAGTAGCGGAATGGATATGCACTTGATTGAACTTTGCCTTTTCCTTATTCATTTTATTGAATATTTTTTGCAACATTTTTCTGCTTTTATTGTTTGTCATATGGGATAAAATTTTTTTTTTTTTTTTTTAAATCTTTAAACACTTTTCTTAATTTTTGTTAAAATCAATAGGAAATTTATGTCAAGGTGAAGCGATATTATTATTATTTTTTCTTTCCCCCTGATCTTTTCTTGTCTCACATGTACATGTTTAAACCCAACGTAGTTGTTGTAGCTTGCTGTGGCAATTTTCTCTCTTGCCATTCGTGTTCTCTTTTCAAATGGTGGCATCTGTGATTTCTTTGAAGCAGCAGTTCCACATGTGTCTGCTGATCTGCTCACACAGCCTTCTGTTTTGTGGGTGTACGTACCGTGCTGCTGTTTAGGAAACAGTTGTAAATCTAACAGATGGTGTTGACTTAAAGCATACGCTAATGATTAATTACGAATAATCAGAGCGATATATAATAAAGCATAATCATTTATTTTTCGTATACTCTTTTAAGTATTTAACAGCTTTTTTCCTCATTTTCTTTCTCCGTCGTATAGACATTTTGATTTGTGGCAGAAAATATGTTGAATATTATTATTATTAAATAAAATATGTCTCTATTTTCAAACCAGGGAAGGCAATTTACCCAGAGCGCAATACATAGTCTGCCCTTTCCTGATCAGTGAACCACTAGGAGACCTCTGGGTAACTGACCTCCCTGTGAACTCTGGAATCCAACCTGATGTAAAATCTGCCATTTTTAGAATTTCTCCCTCTCTGGTTTAAAAAAAAAAAAAAAAAAAAAAAAAGCTTTTTTGAAAGCTGCCTCTGTAAGAATATTTCATAACATAGGTTTTGCTGCACAGGCCTTGCACATATATGGATGGAATTCAAATCTATGTCCCAAGCCGCACAATGCACACTAGGTAGTGTAGTGGGTCTTAATACTAATACTAATAGGTAGTGTATCTAAATCCTAATTACATCTATATGTACAGTGGAGATCAAAATTAGAGAACAACCTACAATTTCCTAAATGTTAAGGACACTGCTTAGTCCTGTTTGAAGTTATCCTAACAGGAGTAGAAGGGCAGTCTTTTAAGCATATTTCACAAGAGAAATATATTCTGAAGCACAGTATAAAAAACGTAAGAGACATTTGAAAAAGAACTTTGATCAAAATTGGAGAACACTTTCAGATACCTCCCAGTTATTGGTGCTAATCTTTGCTGAGGAGCATGTTGTGTGGACAGAGGAGAACTGGTCCAAAGTTCACTTTAGTGATGAGAGCAAGTTTCATTTATTTGGGTCAGATGGAGAACATTATGTTCCGCGTCAAACCGGGGAAATACTGAACCCAAAGTGCGTATAGAAGTCAGTGAAAGGTGGAGGAAGAAGTGTCATGGTTTGGGGGACGTTTTCTGCAGCAGGGGTTGGGCATCTTATACAGCTACATAGCAAGGTGAATGCAAAATTTTATCAGAACCTCCTTCGGCAACATGCGGTTCCTTCCCTGCAAGCATCTCCCAATCGACCCTCAATTTTCATGCAAGACGGTGCCCCCGTCACACTGCAACACGAGTAAAGCAGTTCCTTGAAGCTAAGAACATTGAAATAGTGAAACGGCCAGCCTAGAGTCCTGATCTAAACCTGATTGGAAAATCCTTGGTGACAAAGTTCTGGAGAAACCCCTTACAGTTCCCGAATTGTGGAAGAGACTGGAAGAAGAGTGGACCAAGATCACACCAGAGCAGTGTGAGAGACTAGTGATGTCCTACGGCTGCAGATGTGTTGAAGTCATTCAAAACAAGGGCATCTACACTTCCTACTCATATTTGACAGCTGTACGACTCAAAATTTTTAGTTGTAATCTTCTTTCATGCTACAATGGTTACTCTTCTTTATTTTTGATCACTGTGTTTTCCACAAAATACAAAAAATGTTTTATTTTGCAAAACATCCTAGTAGAACAGTAGTATATTTTAGTATATTAATATTGATCGCCACGGTCTATATTTCATATGATAGAATGCAATTTGAGTCTTAAAAGACACAGCAGAAGGTCTCTATACTATAATTGAGTTTGAAATACAAAAATATAGGAACACCTCCTATTAGTTGCTACCAGTTCACGAATAGTGAGTCCTCTAGCTTCTAACCTCTCAACCAAGTCATGATAAAAGACTCGCAAATAAATGCTTTGCCTGCTCAACAAGAAAAAAAAAAAAGCTGAAACTCCATCAATCATGAAGGTCCCCCCCCCCCTTTTTTTCACAGTGTACTCTCTCACTCCAGTTTGCTTTGCTTACTCTCTCATGCTCCTGATTGGTTGCCAGCTCTTGTCTGTCACCATGTACCTGGGCTTCTTTCGTGCCTGAAGTGATGTTTGACGCACCCGAATGGCTGCTCCGTTTTATTTTCAGCAAAAACGTAAACACGGAATCTTACGCACTGTAGCTTTAAACGTTCTCACACCTATGAGACCTCGGACCCATTAGATCACTGTTACTAATTTATGGATGCGTTACCCTAGGGACATTCAGCTGTCATATACGGCTCACCAATGTGTGTGGAGAAATACATGGAGCGTAACAGCTAATGAAGATTAATGAATGAATGATTACGAGCTGCTGTTTTCTATTCTGTTGCATCGCAGTATGTGCAACAGGCGTTATTGGTTAATACTGAGGTCCATTGAAATCTCCACTAGACAATTAGGACGCAGCAGTTTTTCATTCCTGCAAGAGAAGCCGAACCTCAAGCTGCCATTGAACCTTTTCAGAGTAACAGAAGTTCAGCTTGAGATTTTGTTTCTGTGCAGCTATTTTGAAAAAGACCAGTTGCTTGTAAAATAAGTGAATGAATTAATACAGTTTTAATGACTGTAGCCTCTGTAATGGCTGCTAATTGGTAGAAGCTTGAGTAGGCTACTGACATTTTTTATTATACAGTATAGTAACCTGTATATGTCCGCCCCTCCAGCCAAATGTGTTACTCCAATGTGGCCCACCTACCAATAAAATTGAATAGCCCTGCTGTACAGACTACTCTCTGCCCTCCCCCTGCAGTTTCGGCTATTATCCGGTGTTCTATCATGTTTTATATTGTGGGTGGACCTGTTGTTCTCAGCAAGAGGACAATGTTGAAGCCGGATCAATATATATCAGTTGGGATGCTTGATAGTTTTGTGCTGTGTAGAGCACATCCTCATACCACAGAGTAGCACATCAGAATATTTCCTTCAGCATCAAATGGAGTCAATATACAGTGGGTTTAGAAAGTAATGAGACCCCATTCTTTTTTTTTTTTCTTTAAAAAAAAAAAAAATTACTTTGTGTTATAGATTTAATTTAAAATTGATTAAATTGACTTTTTGCCCATCAATCTAGGTACAATAACAAATAACCGAAATTTAAGGGAGTATTCAGACCCTTCATTCATTACTGTGTAGAAGCAGCAATTGAGTCATCTTGGGTAAGTCTCTACAAGCTTTGCACACCTGGATTTGGCCAGTTTCTCCCATTCTTCCTGGCAGATCCTCTCAAGCTCTGTCAGATAGGATGAGGAGCACCTGTAAACTGCCATTTCTGGTTCTCTCCACAGATGTTCAAATCGGAGATTTGGCTGTGCCACTCAAGAATAATCAGAGAGCCACTCCAGCATTGCCTTGGTTGTTGTCAGTCTGAAGATGTGTGCATTCTGGGGCAGATTTTCTTCAAGTACTTGGGCGGCTGTGGTTCAGGTGGTAGAGCGGGTTGTCCACTAATAGTAGGGTTGGCAGTTTCAATTCCCGGCCCACATGACTCAACATGCCGAAGTGTCCTTGGGTAAGACTCTGAACCCCAAGTTGCTCCCGATGGCAAGTTAGCGCCTTGCCTGGCAGCTCTGCTACCATTGGTGTGTGTGCGCGTGTGAATGGGTGAATGAGACACAGTGTAAAGCACTTTGGAACCGCTAAGGTTAAAAAAGCTCTATATAAGTGCAGACCATTTACCATTACTTCTCTGTTCTTGCCTGCATTCATCCTTCCCACAATTCTGGCCAGTCTCCCTGTACCTACTGCTGATTTAGTAAACCCCATAGCATAATGCTTCCACAACCATGCTTCATCGTTGTCATGGTATTACCAACTAACAAGCAGTACCTGATTTATGCCAAACATAACGCTTGGACCAGTATGTGGAGAGTATGTTTGACTTCATGGACTTCTTGGATTTAGGTCTGACTTGCACTGCGAATTGTGGGACCTTATACCCAAGTGTGTGCCTTTCTAAATCATGCCCAATCAATTGCATTCGCCCCAGGTGGACTCCAGACAAGTTCGAGAGACATCTCAAAATATTTCGAGCGAAGAGGATGCACCTGAGCTCAATTTGGAGTTCCTTAGAGAGGGTCTGAATACTCGGCTTATATACATTTATATAACAAATTTGCAGACGTTTCTAAAAGTGTTTTCACTTCGCTATTATGGATTTTTGTTTACAAGTTAATGGCCAGATCAGTTTAAACTCGATGTAATCCATTTTAAATTCAATATATAATACAATACTTTCCTGATTCTGCTTTGGCTCTTTTTTTCATACATCGAGAGCATCTGTCAAAAGCAAAAACCTGTTACTGGTATTTCAATCGCCACATAAGGCATTTTATAGGCATTTTGTGCATAATGCTACCCTTTTAAAATGTCCATTATAAAAGCATTATTCTGCTCATCGTGCTCATTCTTGCATGCAGAGTCACCTGACCCTCAGCTCCAATCTGCCATTGTTCTTTATAGAATAGCTAAAGAAACAGTTTGTTGGCCATGCTTTGCACAGAAATGTCACCACTCGTGAACTTTGCTGCACACAGTGCCTCTGATCCACCTCTCTCTCTCTGAACGTCTGCAGTCTCGGAGTGACATTTGCAAAGTTCCACCACCCAACATCCAGCCATCTATTTCATCTTGCTGTTATTTCAGCCCGGATTCAATTACTGACGATGTTGTGAAAGAGTTGTGATGAAAAAGCATGTGGTGAACTGGAGGAGACTTACTGTGTGCGTGTGCGTGTGCGTGTGTGCACGCTCAGTGAAATGAAGAAAAACAGTGGGAGGATGAAGCATGCAAAAGAGAGCCAAATGAAAGGCAAGGGAATACACTGCCATCTTCAGTTTTCTGATGCTACTGTATAAGTAAGGAATAAACCACTTCAGGGTGTGCCGTTCAAGGAAAATAATCAACCACGCTCTATGATGCGATGCGCCCGACACGAAGCGGAGTTACTCTTACCACCCCGAAGTTGATTCTTTTCCAATAACAGCACATTCCGAATGCTTTATTCCTCTAATATCACACTAATTTGCCAACACTTACAATTGCGTTTAATATTATGGAACGTCCATGAGACAATTGATCACTTGCATTTATAATAGCTATAAACAGTCGTTCCCTCACCAGCCTCGCTTTTGTTCTCTCTGGAAGTTAATAAGACGAATAAAATACTCCTTGTGAGGTTACCACGAAATTGCGAAGCGCTCCTCCACTCCTGAAGACTTTCCCTTGTGGTTAAAAGGAACGGCTTCAGCTCCGACCGTTCCAGAGCGCCTACACTGACGAGTCCTTCCACAAGTGCTAAATAAACATCTCCTCACAGAAACCTTCAGCAGATCAAGAGTTAAACACGTTTGCGAATCGTCCGCCGTACAAGGCGAATGCGCATGAACGAAACGACAAAGTTTAGAGACTACAGCAGTGACCCGGTAAGGAATTCCGTCAGACTTTAGATTGTACTAGAGTCTGGCTGATTTGAAACGTGAAATCTATACCAATACAATTCGGTTTCATTTCCCCTCCAAAGCCACGCTCTCAAACCATGGCTTCATGTTCTGATTGGCCGAAAGTTGGCGGTCTGCATTATTTGTTTTCTTTCCCGTTTTCAGAACCCGGCGAGACTTAAAACTTAACTCGAGACTTAAATTGCTGACCAACCTTTAAAGGGAGGGAAAAAACCAACACATTTTAATGAAAAGTGTGATGATACGAGCATTCTGATGGAGCTCGAGCTTGGCCAATCACGTCACGCCTCGCCTCACTGGGGTAGCTCATTCATTGTGCGTTGTCGCGTGTAGCGAACAAGCGCTTTATAATCAACTCACTGGCTGCTTTTCTTTTTCACTTTTGATGGCACTATTTGTTGATTCCCTGAGGCGTACGATGGTGCACGGCTGTATGATACACAATCACTCCGTCAGCCTGGCTTTTGATACGTCTCCGTTATCTCGATGTTATTAATATTTATGTTTCTTCTATGCCATTCTTCCATCATTATTCACATCCTCATTTCATTAAGCATTGAGCTTTGCTGTTCATTTGTGCTGGCATTTATTCCTGTCTCGAAGTCCATTGCTCTGGCCACATCATTTCTTCATATTTTTCCTCAATCAGCACAGTAAATGTGTTCTTCTGTGGATTTATTTTTGAACAGTTAGAGGAAAAAAGTGTGTGTGTGTGTGTGTATATATATAAAATTTTATATATATATATATATATATATATATATATATTTTTTTTTTTTCCATCTTTGAAACAAATGTGAAGGACAGAGTGCTCCAGAAGGCATTACAAAGATAGGATGAGAATTAATGAGGTTTGCTGTCTCACCAAGCGTTTCTTTTTTTTTTCTTCTTCTTTCTTTCTTTCTTTCCCTGCCACAGAGTTACGGCAGGTGCACCGGCGGTGCCTCCTTAATGACTCAAGGAAATTAATTGGCCTGAATTACCTTCTCCGTAATTCCGATGCGCTTTTTTTGATTAATATATTTATTTACACCTTCCTCTTTCCTAATGACTGTGTCACGTTGACTCGGGCTGAGTGGCACTTGTTCCCGTATAAACATCCGTTTATAGTCGTCAGTGCGACATCCGACTGCTCACGTTCATAAACGCGGCCGCTTTTCGGCGGTGTCGGTCCCAACCAGCGTTCCTGGTGAGAATTGTGCTTCGGCTGGGCAGCATCGCCTGGGACAGCACGGCACGATTTCTGATAGTGTCTGGCTTCCTGATAAACGTATTATTGCTGAAGAGGGAACATCTTGTTTTGTAAAAAATGGTCTGCACTTATATAGCGCTTTTTTAACCTTAAGGGTTCTACAAAGCGTTTTACACTGGTCCTTATTCACCCATTCACACACATACCAGTGTTGGCAGAGCTGCCATGCAAGGCGTTAGCTTGCCATCGGGAGCAACTTGGGGTTCAGTGTCCTGCCCAAGGTCACTTCGGTATGCGGAGTCATGTGGGCCGGGAATCGAACCGCCAACACTACGATTAGTGGACGACCCGCTCTACCACCTGTCTGCTACTCTGTTAATCTCTATTGTTCGGCTTGTTGGTGCCAGATGGGGCTGGTATGAGTATTTCCGAAATTGCCGATCTCCTGGAACTTTCACACGCAGCAGTCGCTAGAGTTTACACAGAACGGTGCGAAAAACATCCAGCGAGCGGCAATCCTTTGGGGGCGGAAATGCCATACCGATATAGACCCGTAAGTCAAACAACCACTCTTCACAACCGTGTTGAGCAGAAAAGCATCACATTCAAGTGAATATTTAACAGTTAATGCCCGGGTGTTAATCTATTTCTGATTCACAATATACAGGGGGTCCCAAAAGTCTCCGTACACAGTCGGTTCCAGCACCACGTCGGTTCAGCCTTCGTCAGTGGACGGTCGTGGACGTCCGCTTATCGGTCGGTCCGCAACACTCCCAGTCTGTTTGAATTTGTTAATAAGTTTGGCAACAGTGTCATGTGTGATGTGCTCGCCACGTCTCCTGTTAAAGTCCATCGCAACCTTCCGACAGCTTCCCGATCCAGCCATGAGAATGATTTCAATACGTTCTTCGTTTGTCATTCTTAAAGGTTATCTGGAAAAAAAAATTATATATATATATATAGAGAGAGAAGGCCTAGACTGTGCAAAGCTTTATCAGGAGACTGTTAAAATATAAAAAAAAAGTGAATTTGATCAGTTCATAATTCTAATTCAGTGTTAATATCTTCATTATTATTGTAAAATGACTGAAAATGGTCAAAACGAGGGGTGCGTCTAAAACGTTTGACCGGTAGTGCAAATGTAACATTCATGCCCGTTTTCGAAATGTAGCGAATGGGAATTTTAAGTGAGTCCCATAATTCTATGGCACATGTAGCATATTTGCGATTACCGTGATCAATAATGTTAACATTTCATTTCGGTTCTGTTTACATAGCGCCTTTACAAGTGCCGAGGAAAAGCAGAAAGGTAGAAAGTTCGTCAAAGCGTTCTTTGCATAAATTAATTAATTAATTTATTTATTTTGTTTGTTTTTTGGGACTGAGAAATTATTCTTCATGGTTATTTATCCATATGTGACAGACTCTGTATAAAGAGATGAGTTTTTAAAATGGTGGGTTATTCCTTTAATTCTGATGAATGGCATTTATTCATTATTGTATTATTTTTCTGCGTGTCACTCTGCGTATAGGAATGTACCACTTGTTGCGCTTGATTTTGCAGTCGACTTGTTGTGTCTGTGAAGGCATGATGCTACAGTTAGTCTAGAGGAATGGAGAGAACGCTCTGGCTCCTTCCCCCTCCCTCCCTCTCCCTCCCTCTCTCTCTCTCTCTCTCTCCCTCTCTCTCTCTCTCTCCCTCTCTGACAGATGGAAGGGACTAATAGCATAATTAAGTAGCCGCACCGGTGGTTCCTGTTTACTGCCTTGTTGCTAAGCACTGACATCAGCCAATCCGTCCTCCTCTCTCTCTAATCCCGTCCCCTCCCTCTCTCACTTATTCCCTCTCTCTCTCTCGTGCATGCTCTCTCTCTCTCTCTCTCTCTCTACCTCCGTCTCCTCCTCTGTCCCTCTCCACTTTTTCCAGTGGCTGGCGCTTAGGCAGCCTCAGTGCATTTTGTAGCGCTTTGAGCAGAGCTTTAAGGCAGACGGCATGCTTACAGCTTGCAGTACTACTCCGCTGGCACTCTCCATGTAGTTGCAACTGCTTACTCTCATCACACACACGCGCGCTCACACTCACTCGAGCGCACACACAGCATCTCATCAGGGCGTTTTATTTCCTTCACAGGTGGAGACCTGTAGAACTAGGTAGACTTTCTTTTAGAAAAAAATTTCCTGACTTCTCGTTGAGTCGTTTGCCGAGCTCCACACCCGCCCCGCCTCCTGGGGGGCGTCGCCCGCACGGCCGCATGCATGACACAGCGCCGAGGCGAAAAGCCCACCATCAGCATCCAGGAGCACATGGCTATTGATGTGTGCCCGGGTCCCATCCAGCCCATCAAGCAGATCTCTGACTATTTCCCCCGCTACCCGCGGGGTTTCCCTCCCACAGCAGCCCCGGTCCTGAGGCGCACCGGCTCGCTGCGCTCTTCCTCCTCGTCCTCGTCCTCCCCGGCCGCCGCCTCCTCAGCCACTGAAACGGGCCAAGAAAAGAACGACGACGATGACGACCTGGACAGGGCCTTCAGCGCCGCCTCTGCTTCCGCCTCCGCCCTGCCTCCGCCCAGCAGGAAGGAGGAAGAGCCCGACATGGAGGGCTACGACTCGGACGACTCCAGTGAGTACTAATTGACTGACTGTTCATTTTATATTTGTGTAGTCTTTCTGTCCTGTTCTCTCAATTCTACTAGTAGGAGACTGGTATAATTTTAGATTGTAGAGATCCTCACTCATCTTCCATCGACTCCATCTGTTGATCCTTTCTTTAGCTTTCTCTCTCTCTCTCTCTCTCTCTGTGTGTGTGTGTGTGTGTGTGTGTGTGTGTATGTGTATATATATATATAATATACATTTTGGTGCTTTTTCCTTGTTCTCTCTCTCAATCCCATTACTCTCTTAGCACACAGTATTATGTGATATTGATTTTTTTTTGCTCTGATGGTTTTCATCTTCCTGCCAGTCAGTCTCTCTCTCTCTCTCTCTCTCTCTCTCTCCATTATTCCTGTCTCTTGCGCTGCTTTTGCATCTACTCCATCCACAAAGACAACTGTTGCAAGCAGCGTCCATCTGCCTTCCCTTCTCACTCAGACCCCCAACCCCATAATTCTCCAGCCATACCTTTCCGAACACACAGCGTCCATTCTTGTTTTTAATTAGCCCTGATGAGTCACACTCTCGCAAGCTCCACTTGAGCTTCTGCTTGTGTAGTAGAAAGTGCCTGCACTGGCCCGATGAAGCGGTGGGCGTGTGAGCTTTAGATACAGACGCTGTTTACATCAACACGGCGCCGCCGTACATGCCGCGGCACATAGAAGTGTTAGTTCTCACTATTGTGCGTCTGCTTGGGTCTGTGGCTCTGGACCACGTAGAGTGCCAAAACCTCAATGTCGTGGTGTTGTTTCTTTCCGCAATTACTCATTCACTTGGTCCGAGTTGAAGAGGATCTCGATGAAAGGTGTTTCTGGTTATCAGATGCTCTGTTACACAACATTGCTGGTCCAACCTTTCAGCACTAAGGCCTATTTCTGTCGCATGTACAGTACTGGCGATGCTTTGTAGTGCACTTTGTAATCAATATAAATGGAAGGCATTATTATCCAACCGCACCAAGATGAGCTGTGGTTTGGCTTTAATTTGTATTATTCCGATGAATCGATACTCAGTGCTCGCTGAACAGAACTGCTCTCACGTTTCTCCATGCTTCCTTTGCGTGCACCCAATTCACGACGCCTTACACCCAATTTCAACGACTGTACTTGTTTCTACAAGTCGCATTCACGCTTTCTGTTAAATGTACTGTTTAAACACTAACGTTTTATCACTGTCTAACTTCGATTGGCATCATTAACCATGAAATACGTCCAGATCGCCGCCTTGTGTTCGGTGCATACGACACATTGTGCTATTCACATGGTATTGGATGTTGGTATCGAGGCATATTTCATTTTTATTATTATATAATGCTCAGTTCATAAAAATGCGACTGTAACCCGACTGAAGACATGCATGAGAAATGACTCAAGTTTACAGCTGCAGGCAAAAATGTGTGTCCTGTTGATTACAGTAATAAATATGAATTGCTCTTACGTGGCCAGTGCAGCTTGTGCGTCCCCATTAAATCAAATCCCAAATCAGATTAGCCCCAGAAGCTGCCATGCTCTAACTACATGCTGTCTTTCATACTGTGTGTACGGTTGAGCATGCTCAGGGGGAAAGTGTGTGTGTGTGTGTTTGTATGTGAGGTCACCATCCTCTCTGCCTGTCCGTGACGGAGCTCACCAACGCGACTGCTGTTTACCAGACTAGAGCTCAGCAACGTTCGCTTTAATCGCTGCCTTTATTAATCACACGCTCGCACATTAACACGAACACACACTCCCTGCTCACCAGCACACACCTACTGATTCACTCCGACTCACAGTTCACCTATTAGCAGCCGAGCAGACGGCCAAATCCAGAGTGCGCTGCGATATGCGAAATACAAATAAGCCCGTTACGCACATTTGCGGGGGCGCTGAACAGGCCCCGAGGAGCTCCAAAACCGAACCACCGCTGAGAGATGTGGGTAATGCAACAGATGGATTTTGGAGCGACTTCCTTCCAAACATTTGGCGCCCAGCAGCTCTTATGTCGACAAACCGTTTTACAGACTGCAGGAGATCACTGCTGTTTCGTACTCTGATTGCAGTACAGATCGGGATGCTATGTTTGATGTAAGACGGAGGGGAAAAATACGAGTCATGGTCTGGCAGATGCAGTGCAAATTAGCGCGATTAATTAACCAGATGGAATAGTCCCTAGATGAAGCTCTAATTTGTCACCAGGGAATGCTCTGTATTGTTAAACAACAATGTTAATACGAGACGGCGCAATAAATTAGCATTTGAGCTGTCTTATATATTTTTTTTAAATTTAAGAGATTATATCTAATCTTAGGGCAGTGGTGGCTTAGCGTTTAAGGCTCCGGGTTACTGATCGGATGGTTGGTCGTTCAAGCCCCGGTGCTGCAAAGCTGGCACTGTTGGGCCCTTGAGCAAGGCCCACTCTTAACCCTCTCTGCTCCAGGGGCACTGTATCATGGTTGACCCTGCGCACTGACCCCAACTTCCTAGCATGCTGGCATATGCGAAGAAAGTAATTTCACTGTGCTGTAATGTATACGTGACCTATAAAAACTCGTTATCATTATCATTAACCCACCGGTCTTGATGCATTTTGAATAAATGCTAGAATGGATTCCAAAATACGCCAATAGATCTGTCCTTGTTTCATAAGAAAAACGGCAGGTGAGCCAGTCGACATATGTTTTGAACTCTCCTATATTTTAACTGACACTTCTACACCCTTCTCCCAATTCGTGGACAATTGACCATCACGTTTATATGTGCTTGTTGAACATCCCATTCCAGATCAAAGTCCCACCTTTGCCGTTATAATAACCTCCTCTCTTCTGGGAAGCGTTTCCGACAGATTTTGGAGCGTGGCTATGGGGATTTGTGCTCATTCAGCCACAAGAGCGTTAGTGAGGTCGGGCATTGATGTCGAGCAGTTCATCCCAAAGGTTTTCAGTGGGGTTGAGGTCATGGTTCTGTGTAGGCCACTCGAGTTCTCATGCTGGAACAGGTTTAGGCCTGTTAGTTCCAGTGAAGGGGAAATTGTACTGCTACAACACCCAAAAGCATTCTATACAATTGTGTGATTCCAACTTTGTGGCAACAGATTGGGGAAGAACCACATATACGGGTGTGATGGTCAGGTGTCTACAAACTTTTGGCCGTAGAGTGTATGTCTTGATTCGTGCTAACGGCGCTTTCTGTCAAGGTAATTGGAGAATCTTTTGAGTTCACCGAAAAATCCAACAATCCATTAAATCCAGCACTTTACAAATAGGTTTTGATAGTTTGACAGAGATTAAAAACACTGTTTGTTTGCTTTGCTCTCCTGCACCAGTCAGCGCTCTATCGTCACCAGACCTTGTGTTCGAATCCTGAGGATGCCACACCAAACCATGGCCGGGAGCCAAGGGATCAAAATTGGCCGTGCTCTTAGGGTGGAAGTGATGGCATAACCATCGTGGGTCAAGGAGCCAAGGGACCAAAATTGGCCGTGCTGTCAGGGTGGAACCATCGTTGGTGTCTGAGCTCGTGTATGCAAAAGAGAACGGATAGCACTTTTCGTCCGCGGCACTGTGATGCAGCATCAAAACCACTGCTTAAGAAAAGTGGGATGTTGGCCTCATTGGGGAAAAAAGTTTGAATGTGTCTGGTCTGGTACAATATGTTTGTTATTGCCGTAGACACAATGCTGACCTGAATCATATACAAGTATTTAGGCTGAATGATGCAGTGCTCTACACCAAAGAGTAGTACAACTAGGGTAGTCCAGAGAGAAAACATAAAGCTGTAGGGATTGCTCGCATGAGAGGGGAATGATAACTTCCTCCCCAGTCGCACATGCAAACTAAATGTGATTCAGTCAGAGTTAAGATGGATCGCAAAGATGGGTCGTGAAGATGGATCGCTAAGATGCTTCTTTCTATTTTCCCACTGTATTTTGTCACAGGGTGTAATATCAGGTCCCTGTGCTGTACAATGGGGGGGATTTATATTCGAAACATATTATGATACAGTCTTGCTGTTGGAAGACTCACTTTAGAGTCTCACACCAGACAGAGGCTTAAAGGAGATTTTAGAAGATATGGGCCTGGCTGAAAATGTTATATAAGTGGAATCAAGTCGCAATTATTTTTCAGGGAGGACGAATGTGGCAGCTTTAAAGGTTTAGCTGACCTGGCGCAAAATGGTGTTCCAGAAATCCTCGTGTTGAGAGGATCGTCTATTTCAGTGACATTTAGACTGCAAGCTCATATTCGAGTCCTGAAGTATTATTTGTAATGGTCATTATCAATCAGTTGCTTAATGTTAAGTAGCATTTTAGCACGGTGATATTTGCTAACCAGGTTTTTAGCCAAAATATTTGCATGGGGAAAAAAAAAAAAAAAAAAAAAAATCAGGAACCAGTCCATATTGCAAATCATTGCAAATTTACAATTCATCTGTGTCAGCTCAGCGTGGGCTGATAGAGTGAGGCGGAATATGATGTTTAATAACTGGTACATTTTAGCCGAGGAGAAATATCACCAGGACGTGATTAATTGCCTTAACAGGAACAGGTTCCCCTCTTAAAAACTACTCCCCATGGTGCAATCTTCACCACTGGCACTGCCATATTGGTGAAATAAGACGTGGAACCCCCTAAGTGTAGCCTTTTCTAATCTGTTTTTTGTCAACTTGGACTGTAATTGAACTGGAAAAGTGCAACATCAACCCCCTGCACGCTCCAATCAAATTGTATCTGATCACAAGTTCACTAATTAAGAGCTTATCCTGTGCCATGGCGAGGGCTGCATGTGATCTCACTAAGCTCCCTGGGTCTTTCAGTACTCTACAACGCGCTTTCACTGCACGCAACATTTCCTGATCGTAGGATCATGGGAGCCATGGCTTCCCACTAGCTGTAATCATTATGGATGGATTAAAGCTCTCTATCACCATAACGTATTTCCATCATAATCTCATAGAGATCGATGTTTGCTTGCATAAGTATGTTTTCGGAGGGGATAATGTCAGTGGCTGAGCCTTTGCAGATACATTATCTTCAGTATTATCTGCAGCATAGACACAAAGTGAAACACTTTGTGTTCTACACTACAGACCAGGGGTGGGCATATCGGTAACCTGGGACTGGCAGATTTCATTTAATGTCAGACTGTTAGTTGTTTTATTCATAATTGCCCAGTGGAGAAGTTTATTCAAGAATAAGAAAAAGAATAGAACCCTACTCCTTGTTTACGTTTGCAAAAAAAAAGTGTTTTGTTTAGATCAGTGGTCGCCAGCCCTCTTCCTTGAGATCTCCCTTCCTGCAGGTTTCATCTCCAACCAAAATGTAACACGCCTGTTTTAGTTGATCGAGGACTTTTTAAAGCAATGATTCTGAAGGTCAGGTGGGCACGATTATGGTTGAAGCTCCCTTTCCCTCTCTCCTTCTGTCGAGCCAAACATGATTTTATGGAGATGCCAGTGATCCTGACCCTTTCTGCACTCCGGACCTGCCTGATCCGTTCGGATGTCTTACCTCTGGATGGAGATCTCATCAACTGGAGGCTACAGCCTGGAGATTGCTGAGGACGGTACTGCTTGAAGTACCAGGGAAATGGTTTTGGATCTCAATTCCACATGGACGTTCTCACTGTGCTTGCTGGGACTACGGTTGCTGCGATGGCCTTGAGACTGCGATTACCACATGCAGTTTTGCACTCAGGTCTCCTTTAGTGAACAGTGGACTAGTTCAACAAACAGACTTCATGTTAAAACCATAATGAACTTCCCTTTACTTTCACACTATCCGTTTTTACCCAGATGAGGACGGGTTCCCTTCCGAGTCTGGTTCCACTCAAGGTTTCTTCCTCATATCATCTCGGGGAGTTTTTCCTCACCACCGTCGCCACCGGCTCGCTCAATAGGGATAAATCCACACACTTAAAATCCGTGTGCTGTGTTTATATATTTCTGTAAAGCTGCTTTGAGACAACGTCCATTATAAAAATCGCTGTACAAATCAAATTGGATTGAATATATTTGAGCTGAAAAATTTGGAGTTAATCAGTTCGAGTTGAATTAATTTTTCTAAAAGTGAGAGTAGTTGTAGTAGTAATAATAATAATAATAAAAGAAGTAGTAGTAGTAGTATGAGCAATAACAATACATTTCTTGTCTCACAAGCACAATAAGTTTCAAAATATATGAAAAGCTTTGAAGTTAAGTGACTCCCAAATCCAGATGTTTGATGCACTCAGGGCTTCACACTGTACCCATTAATCCAGAACAGGCTGGAAATCACTGCTGCTTACAATTTTAATTCCCATGCTCTATGATAATAAGCAGCTATTAGAAGATAACAGCTTTTAATAAAGCTCACACACTCTTTTGTTGTGTGTTTCGGGGGGTTTCACCCTTCTGTCTCATTTTTAGCCAGTGAAATGCATGCTCAATTGGGTTAAGGTCTGGTGATTGACTTGGCCAGTCTAAAACCTTCCACTTTTTCACCAGATGAAGTCCTCGTTGTTTTGACAGTGTGTTTTGTGTCACTGTGTTGTTGCATGATGAAGTTTCAATTAGATTGGATGCATTTCTCTGTAGCCTTCTGAATTCATTCTGCTGCTACCATCATGAGTTGCATCATCATTAAAGATTAGTGAGCGCATTTCCAGAAGCAGCAATGCAATCCCAAGCCATTACATTACCTCCACCATGCTTGACTGATGAACTCGTGTGTTTTGATCTATTCTTTATCCACACTTTGGCCTTTTCATCACTTTGGTAGAGGTTAATCTTGCTTCCAGAACTTTTGTGGCTCATCTCTGTGTTTTGGTTGTTGGTGACATCACTGAATGTTTCTTTTGGGTTTTTCTTCACAGTTCCTACAATGTATTTCTTCATCAACTGCTGCTGTTTTCATTGACCAACCGGTTCGATGTCTGGCTATTAGTACAACAGTGGTTTCTTCCTTTTTCCGGACATTCCAAATTGTTGTATTGGCTATGCCCAATGCTTGTGCAATGGCTCTGATCACTTTTCACTCTTTTCTCAGCTTCAAAATGGCTTGCTTTTCTCTTATAGGCAGCTCTCTGGTCTTCATGTTGGTTTATCCTTTTTAACAACAAATGCAGTCTTCACAGGTGAAACCCAGGGCTCAAACCAAGAGTAGACATTCAGAGCTAATAACTGTTTAAACAACAAGGTAATAAGTCACATCTGGGCAACAAGAAATATCTATTAGTCACATGTTTCTACATTCTTGGACACTTGAAAAATGGGTGGGTTCAAACAAAAGGTGCCATGTTCTATGTCATCTATCAAAAGAATTGGCCTTGTCATTCCTACACTTTTTGGTGAGAAGTGTGTATATATGTGTGTGTATATATATATATATATATATATATATATATATATATATATATATATATATATATATATATATATATATGAAAGCCAGCCCCAGCGGTTCCCATTGTGATCACACATCAGATGCAGATGCAGACTCATCACACATTCTAGACATTGAAGGTGGTTGAATGCACCATGGGCTTTTGTGTTGCACTACATGGTGAATGGAAGACATTCGAAAATCGGGGAGGCGGCACACTGATCCGAGACCAGCTTAGCAGGATTCTGTTATAATGGACATGATTAGAGATGTGCGTGTGAGGGATAGTGGTCTGAGATCAGCATAAAAGTTGAAATGTGGTAGTGAGGATGGAGAGAAGGAAGGGACTATGGTAGGTTTATCTCTCCGTTGCAGAGAAATGGAGAACAGCCCATACTGTCAGCTTCAGCCTACCAGCCTTTCATAAAAAAAAAAAAAAGACACACAAGCACAGCACTGGGTCTCTGTCTCCATCTGAAGAAGACATTTATATCATTAGGGCTAATTAGTGTTAAAGACGTGATGGGCTTATAAGGAGACACTTTCGTTTAACACGTGATTATTTTTTGTTTTGGACGAAGCAGCTAATTAAAAGTTTATTGAAGGGCAGGGGCAGAATTAACACTCCTGTTTCCAAGCTATTATTAAAAGTGTCATTCTAACAGTTTGCCTTCCTTTTTTTTGCTAATGTAATCAATGTTGTTTTGCCCACTGCAACCCCCACAGACACAAAAACAGATTAGGGATGTAACCAAATACTTTATTCAGAACAAACAGATAATGTGCTCTAAACAGATATGAATACATATGACTACTCGTTGTTTTGTTTAAAAACAAGGTTGAGACTAGAGATATGCATCAGGAATGGGATGCCACAGGAAGCACGGAAAAGTCATTCATTCATTCATTCATTCATTCATTCTTCTGTAGTAACTCGGGCTTCCACACGATTCGATGTGATGCGATTTCAATTCTCAAGGCAACACTGTGAAATTTCACAATTCCAACGAATCTGCTACTATTCATCACTATTTATATTCATAAGGCAATGATTCAATATTTTACACTGAATCAGCTACAATACAATAAAATTTCAGTACACAAGGCAATGATTCAATATTTGACGATACGGCTGAATCTGCTAGGGTGCGAATTATTATTCTTAAGTCAACGATACCACCGAATCTACTACGATAAGATACAATTTTTATTCTTTAGGCAATGATTCGATATTTAACAACACTACTGAATCTGCTTCAAATCGATATCATTTCGATTCAGAAAGCAGTGAGTCTATATTTGACAATACCACTGAATCTTCTACAGTATGACTCGATTTTGATTCGATATTTGACAATACCACTGAATCATCTACAGTATGACTCGATTTTGATTCGATATTTGACAATACCACTGAATCATCTACAGTATGACTCGATTTTGATTCGATATTTGACAATACCACTGAATCATCTACAGTATGACTCGATTTTGATTCGATATTTGACAATACCACTGAATCATCTACAGTATGACTAGATTTTGATTCGATATTTGACAATACCACTGAATCTACTATGATATGATACATTTCTATTCTCAAGGCAAAAATTCTAGTTTTGAAGATGTCGCTGAATCTGCTATGATGCGATATGATTTCGATTTAGTACTGTAGCCTCAAATCCATATGTGACCAGGATCTTGGGTAAGCCTACCATTTCATTTGTGAATGATGACCGTTGTGTGTCCCTTTTTTTTGATAATGATAATTCATAATCAATTATAATTGATAGTAATCAGTGTATGATTGTGGCCTTGATTAATTTCAATTGTTGCCTTTTATATCAATGTATTAGGGTCACATGGTTTCAACGAGGCTACTAGTTTGTTTATATTTTGGGAAATCGAACCTACTAAATTTGTTTGTATAAACCACTAATTATGGACTGGGGTGATGTAGCTGAGGTTGAGGAACAGTCAGAAGGAGGCCACGTCCACTTTGGGTTTAAATCTGAATATAGATATGGATAGTATCATTACGTTACACTTGTGTAAGGGGGCATGTCCTCATGAGTAACTCGTTAATTGGTGAATAAGAGCAGGCACGGACAGACATATCAGTCCTAACCAAACACGTAGCGCTGTTCTGACCTGGCCCTTGTACAACCAAGTGACGACTGGTGAGTCACGGTGACAGAAAAGTGGTGAATGCTCCATTAAATATCAGTCGAGTGTCCACACTAATAGAGTGACTGCGATATTACAAAATGTGGTTTCCCTCCAACACTTGTGGCTCCATGACTCATAGAGAATAAAAGCTCTGAGTGCGACGTTAAGTGGAACTGCACCTGCTTACGAGCTGCCTGAACGACAATAAACGACTCGTATTCGTTTAGATTAGATGAGATGAATGCACTCACTATGTTGAAGCTGAATTTTGTGATTTATTTATAGAAGAAATATTTGGTGCGTACTCTATAGAGCCTGGAAATCGTTTCGCAGTTTGAGCACCCTTTCATCAGCCTCTTTGTGCGACTCGGATTCACACGAACGCTTACTGCTTGTTCGGCATATAATCCAAAACGTTTGACTATCGCTAAAAATGTTCAGCACTGTCTGCCAGACTAGCACTGTTGCAAATCAAACACTGAGCTTTTTTCCTGCTAGTGAATAATAAGGGGGAAAATAGCAGAAGGTGGCAGTCCTGCTGCTACGTGTTGCCAGGCTGCCCGAAAAGCATCCCAGAGTGCAGCCAGGATGAATGAGACGAAAAAAATGACTTCACATGGCGAGCTATTCCAATAGCGATATTGCTATTCGGATGGTGTGAACACGCGCCGAAGAGGTCAGGAAGGTCTCTGTGAAAATGTAGGTAATAAGGAGGGTGGTTATGAGAGTGCAGTCTGAATCTTCGTTTCTTATCAGTGCTGAACAGCTGCTGGTGGGAACCAGTTAACATCAGGTGAATGAGGTCATTTGGACTGCAAAAGATTCACTTCTAGAGTAGGTTTGAAAAGTCTTCAAGAGTCTACCACCACCATGTTTCACTGATATTATTGATCAAAAACTACAAGAAATAAATTTGAGCTCTTGATGGAATTGAAATCTCATAATCCTTAACTGTGATCTTTTAACATTGCTGACAGGAAAATTGTATCAGGTGGCTGATACAACTCTAGCTCAGCACTTACTTAGAAGACTTTCACTTCCGGTGTCCTTTCCCCTTCAGTGAATTAGCTCTTTTATTTCATTCTAGTTTGTTCTCAGAGCTGAAAACGCCGAAGTTTTCGGCTGGATTGCCGTAGCAAGGGATCAAAATCCTGAATGCCAGGGCTAAACCTTAAATGGTGGCACCTCTATTTAAATCATTTACGCTTGATTAGCCTTATGATATTGTATCATTAGGAAAAATGCAAGTTGATAAAAATCTGGTAACATGTCTTTGTGAAGTAAAACCTTTCTGTTACCTACCTCAGTCCCGTTAGTCAGTGAAGCAAAGGTAGCAATCAACCAATCATTACATCCCTTCCAACCACACACACACACACACACCATGTTCCCAAAATAATACTGCAATCTATAGTATCGGGGTAATTCCCTGACCTTTGACACCAATTTGAATTAGAGCGTCTTCAAAGACCCTCGCTGACCCGAAGCCAAATAATCAACGTGAAAGCAAGTGCAGCGCGTGCCGTATCTGACTCATGATATGAACGAACGCTGGTGGGAAACCCGGCAAAATCTCCAGTGTCGTATTAACAAGTAAAATGTAGCCTATATAAAAGTCCAGATGGACACAAATGTATACTCTAGGCGCTCTTTAAAGAGACTTTGCTCTTTAAATCCATGAATGTGACCCTTAAAACATCCACAAATGAGATCCCACGCGCTGAGAAGCTGCTTACGGTCTAAAAAAGCTGTAAGACGAGAAATGCAAATGAGGGATTTAGTGAACTTCCGGCACCATGTTTCGGCTATAATTACGCTCCGTTGAGAAAACCGCATGCCGGTAAACACATCCAGGCTGGTGTTGCTCTGCGTGCGTTCCCCCTCCATTGTGTGTGGAGTGTGTTTACAGTACACTTGATTATGGCTTCAGCATTTACAGCACCGTTTCAGTTCATCTCAACGAGGAGGTTACTTTGAGAGAGAGATAGAATGATCTGCTACTCCTCTCACGGAATGAGTCGCTCCGTTGAATATATTTCAAGTTCGAGGTTTGAAATGCTTCCTTTTTCGAGAATAGATTCGGATTATATTGCACCGAAGGCGTGGAAAAAAAAATTCAGAGTTGTTTAGAAAATAAACTTCCATCAGTCGTTTCGAACGGTCAGGTCTGTGCAATTGTATAGTAATCTATGGAGGAATTACTGTATAAGTCATACTATATATACTGTAGCTATATTCTGTATCAGTATCTGTTCAGGGCTCCAAATATCAGCATAAACCCAAAGTGGGTGTGGCCTAAACAGGACAACACTAAAACGTCCCAGATAGAAGTAGAAACGTCAGTATTGTATGTGAATTGTGGCCCTGACTGCTCCTCAACCTCTCAACTAGAGAGACTGGTCACTTGTACCTGGCCATGATCTTTTCTAACAACTTTAATTGGTTCTGTTTCTCAAAACATGAACAAACTAGCAGCTTCATTTAAACCAGCGTGACCCTGACCAGGCAGTTACTGAGGAGGAATGAACGTACGGTATTGACCGTGGTCTTTCTTTGTCCCGCAAGCTTCATATCTGACCTCATGAAAGTAAAGACCTCCGGCTTGCTCGATTAGATTCCCTGTGAACATTTCCGCAGCACAATAGTTACGTAAGTTGTGGAGTGACACTGGGGGCAGGTTTGGATTGTCGAGCTAAGAGGATGGAGTAGAGAAGCGCGGGTGGAGGAGAAATACATCTTTGAAGTAGCACACCCCCCCCCCCCCCCCCGATCTTACACAGTATACAGTGGTGCTTGAAAGTTTGTGAACCCTTTAGAATTTTCTATTCACATACCCTAATGGTATCACTCAAAATACCATTGAGTGAACAGGTCGTCTTTTCTCAATCCAGGGGAAATAGTTTGCATTCCTTTTCCCTGGTAATCGCACACACTCGAGGGAGGTGGAAGGTAAATGAGGTTGATAATATGCCATTCCAGTTGTCCTCTGTAACTTTCTAGAAAGCCTGAAATCCTGGGGTTGCCAAGTAGAAGAGAAACCTGACCGCATGTGCGATGTTGCTAATGCACTGAACCTAGTAGGGGCATGTTAGCATTATGCAAACCACATCGTGCCAATTGGCCTTCATTCACTGTTAGCCAAATGAGTGTTTTCAGGTGAAATGCTACATTAACCTTAACCTTAACCTTGTCTATCTGGTGCACTTGTGGATTTAAAAAAAAAAAGCCTGCTCTACCTTGTGTGTGTACTACGTCAATGAGGTTGAGTGCACACTTAATTCCTGGTCCTGTGTATCTTTTCGTAGAATGTGTGTGTGTGGAGTGCGATCCATCGTAGACCCGTGCCTGGCTAAAGCTCCAGTGGGATTGACTGAAGCAGAAAACAGATTAGCGAGGGAAGCTCAAGTGAATCCAGCGATCAGTAAAAGCCCAGCTGGGGACAGTTCCACGAATATAAAGAGCATTGAAAATGGGGCAAAAAAAAAAAAATCCTCATCATCATGATGTATCGCAGTGAGATGAGTGCAATTTTGTAAAGCAGAAAAAGTACTGCTCCAAAAGCTTTGTGTGCAGGTGGAACACGTAAACAATTAGCCTAAGTGACAAATTAAGGAGTGCAAAATTGAAGTTGAAGCTCAATGTGTTTTATTATGCGCTACAACAAACGTGGAAGCGTTGGCACCAGACAAAGTGCGACATAACACTAACAAAGATGGCGGAGATACGGCCACTGGCAGCCTTCCTGGTGTTTAGGTGTCGCGTCAGCTCTCGGATACAAAACACAAAGCTAGCGAGAAACAGAATCACGGCGCGATCCCACGCGAGTCCGCCCCGTCGTCTCGGCGCGCGAGCGACGAAAGCCTCTCTTGGATGACCTTAATCCGTGAATTGAATGTGGGGAGCAGAACGTCCGTGTTAAGTACCCCGAGTGTCTTAAAAATGTGCCGGCGGAATGCTTATAAGCCTTCACAGTATGCGAGTGTGCTTCTTGGCTGAAAATGGAAAGCTCTCCGGCTCGTCTCTTAACGTGTAGGTTTTATGTTACCGCTCTCGGCGAGCGTACATCTTATAGTGCGAAATCAAACCTAATCCTGTCGCGGCACGGATAGACAACGCGCGTGAGAAGAAGTCGGCTCTCGAGTAACGTCTTTATATCATTTCTAAACACGCGCATACTCGGACTGTTCTGGCTCTTTTTATTATAGTCGATATAATCCCGTGAGACAAGGTCGTTTGTCGCGTTACAGAGAAATGGCTTCCCCATCTTAAAAACGCCCCCATGGTGGAAGAATACAAAGCGTCGACAATGGAGACTCCTTCCATCTCCTTACTGCAAACTACAACAATATGTTCTTCTTATTTCAATAACCACACATTTTAGAAGCTGTTTATTATAACGCTTAGATTATATGCCGCGTGTGCCTCTGTGAACGAGTCGTTACTATAGAAACGATAATGTATTATGTAGTAATACGTTAATATAAGTCAGGAAAGACACACGACAGACCGCACAGTTACACTGGATTTCAACACGTAGAGCATTATTACGGGTTATAGCGAACGTTTAACGTTGTGGAGCGAGACTTGGTTCCTGTTCTAGCTTACATAACTCACCTTCTCTCTAAAGGGAAAAAGCAAACGTAAACGCCGCTGTCTGAAACACTTTCCCGTGCTGGGAAACTTTACCGAGTACCATGTCTGTGACAAAAAACGCTGACACCTCAGACTCCTCCCATAAATGTTAAATAAACATCTAAACCAAAAAAAAATTTAAAAAGTCAACACATCAATTCTTATACATTTTACTTTGTTAAACGAATCACGTTTGTAGAACCGGTGGATTATTAGTCTTAGATTACGTGGCGCGTCTGCTGTTCAAGTATCAAACGAATCGAAACGATAACGTTGGCGTGGAAAACTACAAACCGTACGGTTATACAAAAATAAAGTTAAAGTTACCCCTTCTGACCAGTCCGATCGAGAATTCAACTGGGCTGCGTTCTATTATCGCTCCCTCCAGGATTCCATGATTTTCGCCATCGCCGAAATGAACGCAAAATCAATCGAACCCCGCAATAATCGGAGGAGCTCGCGGTTTTTCAAAACGGCCGCAGATTTTCCGGAGATCTGGGCCGAGACGCGTCACGTGATGTGCGTTCGGCCCAAAACCCTCTCCGATTCACGTACGTCGAACGCGAGTACAGCTAAAAGGTCTCGTTTACCAACAAACATCGCTGTGAAACTGCGATTTCGTCAATTCAAGGAGTTTTCCGCAAAAAAAGGTCAAAAAATTTATATATATAATAATTAATTAATTAAAGGACAAAAATCTCTGCAAGTTCCATCGCAAATTTTTGGGGAAAAAAAAACTAAAGCCACAGCGAAATCAAGCATTTTTGGCTGAAACTAACTCTCACACAAAATAAAACCTCTCGTACGCACTGTATTATATTATATTTTTATTACACAATTGTTCTTGATTCTTGTTTTAGAAATTAGAAACATTTTCCTCTAATCTAATAACTACAACTGGGTTAAACAGCGCATCATTTTCTTCCTCTTTGATTTCCAATGAAGTGAATACACATTTAAAATAATTCACTCAGCCTTAATAACCCCTTAACATTTAATTCCATGCTCATCTTTTCAACCCATTTGCTTTTTTTTCTTTCTTTCTTTTTCCTTACAGTTGTTTACAACATGCTAGTTCTCATCTGACTCATTACCCACTCAAGTACTTGGTGAGAGATTCACTGCGCCACCGGGTCTCCGAATGAGACGTTCACGGTAGACGTTAACACGAGCATTGTACTGTTTCACGACAGAAAGTGAGGAAGAACGTTACTGTCGATATGACTACTATAACATCTTGAAATGGCTTGGAAAGGAAAATCGATTTGAAATATGCAATGCTTAGTGGTTTTAAAAAGGAAGACACGAACCGATTTTGTCCCCCTTAATGAAAAATAAATCAGATGCGCTTTAGCCTGACGTAACGCGAGAAACGGGGACGAGCTGCGATGTGAAAACGACAAAGAGCCTGTTGTGAATCCTTCGCGCCGTCCGTCATCGGCTGAATGGGTCGTTCTGCCAAGAAACGGACAGAAACGTGTCACAGAAGGCATGCGAACGGCGATAATAAGAGCATACTCCGTGAATGACTACCACAGATGGTGGATATGCTCGCACAGAACAGAGAGAGGAAGGGCAGACAATGAATGTTTGGTGGTCTGTTTCCAGGGAAGACCTGGCCTGGTGCTGTACATGGTGTATCCTCCACCATACAGAAAAAATACATGAGTACACGTAGTTGTTGTTGGTTTTTTTTTTTTCTTTTTTCAAAAGGCCCAGCAGAGTCGCAGAACCAATGATGGAAAGAGAATGCGGTCTGTTCCTTTCATCATCAGCTGACAGCTTGCAGTGAAATGCTTAATAGGATTCCACAGAAGGCTGTGGCTTGCTTTCAGGAAATCCCAGACCCCTCCCATCCTCGTCCTCTCCCCCGATCGCTGTATCTGGGAGCACCTTCGGTTTGTGTGGCCTAATTTCGTTGTGAAATGTTGTAGCAGTAGCAAGTTACGCGTATTATTAACGCAGACCAAGGCTACGTGTCCTCTGAGCACAGTCCCCGTCGACAACGCAGGAAGGGAATGGTCTACCGTGAAGAAATGACGATCTTCCTAAACTTGTTCGAGTTCAGTGGATTTGTATGATAACGTCCATTCGTCCATTTCGTCACGACCGAATAAAGTGCAATACGAACGAATGCAGTTGAGACTGAAATTCTCGCTGCTTGCTATCCCACAATCCCTTGTGGATTTTTTTTTTTTCTTTAGTTACTCCCTATTGGAAATGAATGGGAGAGAAATGACATTCGTTTCTCTGAATGAGTGCATTAGGGATTCCCAAACATTAGGGATTCCCCCCGCCCCAATTCCTTTATTTTACAAATGAAACGTTAGAAATATCGAACACACTTTGCATGCTAATATTTCGCACGCATTCAGACAAGCCACATTTCAAAGAATAGATGACGTTATTTTAGTCTTCCGTTCTCCTGACGCACAGCAAATAAACATAGATGAATTTTCCCGTGCGTCCACATCCGCCTCAAATCTCATACTTACTTACTAGACAACACTGTTATTGAACTCTAACCAGGTGTTCCATTAGGGTCAGTGTGTGAATTTTAAAACCCTCTCATGTCGCCTTCAAACCTAACCGAGGGTCTGTTTTGCGTTGCAAGTCCTCCGAAATGTTTCTAGATGAGTAAATACATAAAGATTAGTACAAACTCAATTTTGTTGGAGTTTTTTGATTGTGAGATGCAGCTCATGAAAGCAGTCACGAGGATGGCGGAAGGTTTTAATGAGAGACGGAGCGTGCCAGTGTGTTTAACGTCGCCGTGCGTAAAATTGCGAAACGTTTCACAGTTCCACCTGGAAACCTGACGGACAGGGATGTTATGGGACTGACATGCCATCTAGTGTATGCCGTATCCTCCGCATGTACACAAGTTAAGCAGCGAGTGTGTAAATAATAATACTGGCGTTACCACTGCTTCTGTAACGCATTCCCGGCATATTTTGTTCAATTTTTATTTATTTTTTTGCACGTTCCTGTACGAATATTTCTTATTTCCTATTATTTCTTAATCATTTCTTTATTCTTTTATTTCGTTATTTAAATGCACAGTCTGAGGAGGGGTAGGCCAGGGTTTCATTTCACTGCAAGTTGTATACTGTATATAAATGGGTATGCATGTAACAAAGGAAATCTTGAATCTTGAGTCTAATGCGCTGCCGTAATCGCACCATCCTAGCCTGGATTATTTTCTTATAACAACACAACACTTCACTCTAGACTGGGAACTTAGTGCAAGAAACATTCCTTTGGTTTTTGGTTGCTTGTCTTACACATAAAGTGACATCATAAAATGTTCAAATGTTACAGTAGACCTATATTATAAATTTGGATTTAAAAAAAAAAGTCGGTGCATAAGGCTTGGGGTCAAAGAAAATTCATTTTTCATGTCCATTTGAGGCCAAAAAGTTTGAGAACCCCTGGAGTATATGATCATGTAGTGCATCTTCTTGGCGTCCTTGGCAAAAAAGAGTCAAGAACTTGTTGGCCAACAGACTTGTGTCCTCGCACAGCATGTAAAAGATATGTTCGACCATGACACAACTGTTACTTATAGCATCAGCATACCTGCATGTTCCTGATTCTAATCCGCCAAGTAGTAAAACCATTTTACCTTCAATGTGATCACAAGGGCTTCATCCATCATCCATCGCACCACAGTGAAGCTTATTAAGTCTGAACCAGTGGTCCCCAACCCTGTTCCTGGAGATCTACCTTCCTGAAGACTTCAATTCAATTTGATTTGTATAGCGCTTTTTATAATGGACATTGTCTCAAAGCCACTTTACAGAAATATATGAACACAGGATACAGATTTTAAGTGTGTGGATTAATCCCTATTGAGCGAGCCTAAGATGATATGAGGAAGAAACCTTGAGTGGAACCAGACTCAGAAGGGAACCCGTCCTCATCTGGGTAAAAACGGATAGTGTGAAAGTAAAAGGAAGTTCATTATGGTTTTAACATGAAGTCTGTTTGTTGAACTAGTCCACTGTTCACTAAAGGAGACCTGAGTGTAAAACTGCATGTGGTAATCGCAGTCTCAAGGCCATCGCAGCAACCGTAGTCCCAGCAAGCACAGTGAGAACGTCCATGTGGAATGGAGATCCAAAACCGTTTCCCTGGTACTTCAAGCAGTACCGTCCTCAGCAATCTCCAGGCTGTAGCCTCCAGTTGATGAGAGCTCCATCCAGAGGTAGGGCATCTGAATGTATCAGGCAGGTCCGGAGAGACGAAAGGGTCAGGATCACTGGCATCTCCATAAAATCATGTGTGGCTCGACAGAAGGAGAGAGGGAGAGGGAGGTAAAGAGAGGGAGAGATTGTTGGGTAAGTCTGTGTACTTTGCATAAAAGAAAGTCTATTCATGGTAAGCTTGAGTAAACAAATATGTTTTCAGCCTAGACTTAAACACTGAGACTGTGTCTGAGTCCCGAACACTAATTGGAAGACTGTTCCATAACTGTGGGGCTTTGTAAGAGAAGTAAGTACAATCCATTGCATCATTCTCCAGAAAGAGGACTGGACAAAATATTGAAGCTCTCATACAAATGTCCCCTTTCTTACCTCTTTGAATTTTTAATCCATTTAGCATGCTGACAGAGTGCGAGGTTTGTTGACGGAGTGCGTCTTTTGTTCTCGCGGCAGGTTCATTCTTCATGTGTTCTCCACGTCTTCACCTTCTGATTTTAAACCGTTGTCTTAAATATCATGACTTTCACATTTGGTCCATTTCATGGCAAAAAGAACAAAGACATAAGGGAGAATGACTTTTCAAAGTCTGGCCAAACAGCAAGAAACCAAAGCTTTTTCCATCTCAAAATCTAAAGAATATTGTTGTGTTAAAAACGTCTGTGGGGTGGGGAGGAAATGACATTGAGTGATTCTTTTAGTGCTAGATCCATCACTTCACCAGGCACCTGTACGGCAAAATAACCTTGACTCATAAAAAGCAAGTACTCTGTCAAATTGCTGCTGAATATAGCTGGGATATTTTCAGAGTCATGGCTCTGTGGACTGAAACTGGACTGGGGAATTTCTATAGATGATGTATGCATGTGTGTGTGGGGGGGGTGGCGAGCGAAAGAGAGAGGGGGGAGGGGTGGCGCACACACCAAAATGATGAAATATAATAGCTCCAGATTGCAAATGATGTTTTCATTTCCTCTAAGACACTCTTACATCCAAACATCCAAGAGATGCAATCTTAAAATAGTGACCAACCCTTATCAGAATCTTTATACGCAGCCATCTACTTGCTAATAAATGCAAATGAGCACAACGTCAATAGATCAAAAATCAGCACGGCGTTTTTCAGTGATTCCAATTCTCCAGTGAGCCGTTTCCAATTATTTCCACCCAGCACCTATTGGCCTCGCCATTTTGCTTTTAACGTAGCAGCAGGGACGCAGAACCGCAATGTCCCTTTTTACCATGTTTCCAGGTGTCTCTTATATCTGTTCTTCCTCCATGTTCCTATGATGCTCATCATCCTTACCAGTGTATTCACTCCTCCCCACTGATTATCCCCATGGCTTGAGTCTCGCTCGCTTCGATTGATGGCATCAGAACGCTGTCGGATTACGTCGACTCTCTTTGAGCGCATCACGGAGAAGCACACAAATCATTTCAGCCCTGGGCCCTGTTCCTCTTCACACACCTCCAGCTGCGATGGCTGGGATTTTACTTTACTGTCATGCTGACTGCCTTCACAGAGCCACAGCTGCTGCATGGAGCAAGAACCTTGCGCAACATGCTACATGTAGCCCTCTGACTGAACCGCTGTAGGTCTTTATTTCTCCCCTTCACAAACCGTCAGGTTAGCACGACAAGCAAACACCGTCGTAAGAGCTGCTTTTAAAAAGACTGTGGACTTGACCAAAACATTGGTGCCAACAGGATGATGAAACCTTAGTGAGCTTTTCTGGGGTTTCCTGGGTGACAAGTTTCCGACGTCTCTCCAGTTTTTCCATGAAGTGACTATGGAGTGTTAGATGGAGTGTATGAAACTGGTGGGTTTAATTACCGCATAATTTGCGTGTATTCGTATGGATAATTCGTAAATTGCATCACTTTAGCTGGCCCACCAGGCAAGTAAAAGCCCTAATTTCCTGCCCAGTCGCATGTTTTAATGTCATCATCCATAACTCTATATATTTGATTCATATACAGCTATAGATTTGAAATTGAACGACTTTTTAAAAAAGAGCTATATGACCGATATAACCTGATGTTCTGTTCTTGTGCACAATGTTGTGCAATCATGGGGCTGCCACATTTAACAACTCCGAGTAATTATTGGTCAGAATGGGAACAAGTGCTAAGAGAGCCCCAGTGTGGATGGCATCATGCTGCCCCATGCTCAGGGGAGGAGCAGCTGACAGACCTTGTTTCCCATGCAAAGGTTGGGATAAAGAAGAAAATTATCTCCTGCCATTCCAAAGTCTACAGTCATAAGCCACTGCTGAACCTACTTGTCCAATGGGCATCTATGAATTAAAAAAGAAAACCCTAATATTCTAACTCTAATATACACAGTCTGCTGGTTCCAGGCACAAGCAACCCGATCCATTTTGTAGCTTTTATATAAAGAAACCCAGTTTAGAAATGGTACAGTCCAAGAATGCAGCTGAATATTTGAAGGTTAAAAGCCTTCACCCAAAGGATTATCAGTGGCTCTTGGGCAGCTCTTTGATTTGAACTTCAAACGTTTTGAAGCTCAGTTCAGAATCTCAAACAATCATCTCGAGACCAATAGGTGCTGGCGCTCGGAGACTTGCCTACAAACATTAACTGTAATTATGTGCCATTCTGCCTATACTGCTGTATATTCCTGTATGGACAGATATAATTATGAGGGAAATAGTGGCACCTCTTTAGAGTTAATGACACCTGCTGCACATTCTCAAAAGCTCTACCATCAATATGAAAATCATTACAGGCTCTGTGCTGCCCTCAGCCTCTAAACATGTTGAACAGGGAAGGAGACTAATGGAGGCTGGCATAGTGTGACCGGACCACAAATGGAGCTCTCTCTCTCTCTCTCTCTCTCTCTCCCTCTCTCTCTCTCTCTCTCCCCCCTTCTTTTCTTTCTTTGCTGCACCTTTATCTTCACTCTCAATCTAATCGCTCTATATATGTTTTCCTTTTCTCTCCTTCTACCTTATTTTCTGTTCGCAGTCTCAGTAGACTGTGACTCATTTGTCTGTTCCCTTGGGCAACGTTTTTACTTTCAGGCTCACGGCTTTTTTCACCTTTATATATAAAAGCAAGTCCACATAATTAATTTTCTCTTCATGCACCATATCTGCCCAGAGCACTTGCCACAAGACTTATAAGTGCAGCTCCTGTTTAGAGTGCATTATGACTGCAGTAGTAATTCCCTGGACTTCTATCCATCCATCCATCTTCTATACCGCTTATCCTACAGGGTCGCGGGGAACTAGAAACCTATCCCAGGGAGCACAATGAGGGGGACAACCCTGGACGGGGTGCCCCCATCACAGGACACAGTCACACACACGTTCACACACCCGTTCGTACACTACAGACACTTTTGGACATGCCAATCAGCCTACCGTGCATGTCTTTGGACTGGGGGAGGAAACCAGAGTACCCGGAGGAAACCTCGCGAAGCACGGAGAGAACATGCAAACTCCGCACACACACAGGGCCGCGGCGGGACTTGAACCCCTCAACCCTGGAGGTGTGAAGCAAACGTGCTAACCACTAAACCACAATTATTATTCCACATTTTTAAGTCTTCCTGTCGCTGTAGCAGGGAACCACATGATTATTAGATTTTGCACGTAAGAGAATCTGAACCGAATCAACAGGAAGTCAAAAAACACACCCAAATATCAGCCATGCAACTTCCCTTTTGGTGCAATTGAAAAGCGTTCAGACTATAGTCTGGAGATTGCGACTTTGAATCCCAAGGATGCTACAGCCATTCGTGGCCAGCCATAGCATCCGCTGTCTGCCTGATCCATCACAGTGACACTAGCCAATTGTGGGCTTCTGTGAGCTCATGTATGCGGAAGAGGGTAGACCGTGCTTTCTTCCAGTTGGTAGTTGGGAGAGCTGGCTGGTGGATGGGAATTGGCAGATGCCCAAATTAGGGAAAAAGCTGTGCGAGAACCTCTGCTTTGTAGTAGGTGATAACAGGTTATTAATAAAAGTAAAAAGAACAAACTTAACCTTAAACTGTCCTACCCCTGCTGGCCAATCGGCCAAGATAATATCAACAGTCCTCGAGGACACAATGAAAAGCTTTGATGTTGTCTTGGCTGGTTTCCATTGACGTCTTTGCTCATGAAGCTTTGTTGTTTGGTCTCCATTCTCATTTATTTCCATCCATCCATCTTCTGTACCGCTTATCCTACGCAGGGTTGCGGGAAGCCTGGAGTCTGTCCCAGGGAAATCGGTGCACAAGGCGGAGTCATTTATTTCCAAATGGTTACATTGCGAACCACGGTTGAGAACATCTATTAAAAATCCAAGCACACATTATAAATCTGCAATGAAACGTGGAGAATTCCTATCCCTCCCTTTTCATCAAGGTTTGCTCCATCAGTCTTCAGCACCCATTCACCCTCCACCCTATAGAAGGCCTGTTGTAACATAACAGCTCTTTGCCTCTCAATGTTTCCTCAATGACCTCAGTGTTTCTTTAATGAGGGCCTTCGTATAGTCTAGCGCACACATACGCACACTAACATGCACTGAAGGTCATGGCGGACATGCTCTCAGGATGCTCAATTAAAGCCCAGGCTCCTCTGCTTCACAGTTTCTACTGGCAGCCGGTTTCTCGAGCTAATGACCGCACATTAGCCAGCCCAAATCACTGCTCACTTTCATCCGCTCTAGATCAATTAGCTGTCCTGTTGGGATCTGAGGAATTTTCACTACAGTTTCTCTGGGTAGAGAGAGCGTTTTGCTGCAGATCGAACGGAAATCACTAACGGAGATTCAGAAAAGTGTTCTCATCCACAGCCCACCGAATGTCACGCTTTTTTGACGGAAGCTCCATTCAAACTGCCTTCAGCTGAGAGATATTCAGAAAAGAAGAATGAAGCTCATTTCTTCTCCCTGCTAGAAGTGTAGGAGGAAAGGTCATGTTCAACAGATTCTTTGACGGAAATGAACAGAAAGTTATTCACAAGCCTTTCATGGTTCTTTTTAATGAGCGACGTATGGTACCAGGCAGAAATTAGGCCTGAAGTGCATTTAAGAAGTGTTTGCAGTAAATCTTTTAATAGGATTTTAATTCCTTACGGCAGATATAGTACGCATACAGAGAGGTGACAATCCATAAAAAAAAACATAGTGTCTTAGTAAGGTTTTGCGCTACCATAACAAGAATTGTACCGGAGCAAAGAAAGCTGTTCTTCCGAAAGCCATTTCATCAAATTTTTTGATGATGGTAGAGCGCGTCAACCTCAAAGCAATTTTCTGAGCAATTGTTGAAGAGCCTCAATATGAGTCTGTTAATTATTTTTAACACATTTCTGATTCTAACACCAATGTCGTAGGCTTTGAAATGAAAATTTCTAGGAAAACGTAAGGTTGAGATCTGATCACTATGAAAGCCATAGTATTTGATTTCGATCGTCCTATTTACAGCCTTCAGTGAGGCCTCGTTCCCTGTAATTGGGGGCGGGATCGTCTTTGAACAGACCACTCCTATCAGGATTGAAATGGTTCATCATAAGCAGTGTGTTTTTCAGTGGCCGATGATGATGACACCAACGATACCCGAGGTATCACGGAACAATTCCTCAACGAATTAAAATATCAGACATTTGCTTACTTTTGAACATTCCTGCTCTGCTCTCTCACGTTACGCACGTGTGCAGTAACAAAAACACATTTCAGTCGAGTTCCATTTCAGTTCAGTTTCGTTTTTACATGGACTATTTTATTTATTTATTTTGGTCTTCGAGATTAGCGCTGAAAATTATGAGATTAGTTATGAAAGATAGTAAACATTGCTGGTTTTTGTGTGCTACAAAACTTGGCTTGAGCTCGGATGCCGATGAACTTAAAATGCTCGGCGAGTTGGTGAAGATGCAGTTGAACGCTGAGGTGCATGGTGTTTTCAATACATTTCTCCACATTGTTTTTCTTGCCCTCAAAACTCCTACAGATTAGATTATTCATTCCTCAAAACGTGCATCCATCCATTGACTTGTTTATGCATGTATTCAGTTATTCATCTATTTATGTATTGTCTCTTCACATTCCTACTGCCAAATCCAAACTCCACCCTGACCTCTTATGACTGACATTTTCTTTTTGGTTTCAAATCTGCCATTCACACAATAGCATATGCTCTCTCGCTCGCCGATCTCTCTCTCTCTCTCTCTCTCTCTCTCTCTCTCTCTCTCTCTCTCTCACCCCCTGTGAGCACACCCTGTTTTGCGTCTTGAGGTTACACTTCCAAGGCCCATGTTTTCGATAAAAGGAGGACCATCGAAGTAGCCACCAGTGTTAATGAAGTGTAATTGATCCATGATGAACGTGCAGCTGTCTTTTAAATTCTCAGGATAAACAAATGTTTATCCTTTGCTCCTGTTGAGATTGAAAGGCTCTATACACCACCTGAAATTCGCTGTACTGTTTTGTTCAAAGAAAGCATGGCGTTGGGAAAACGTTTAATAACTTTTAGACGTATGAAAATGAAAGCCCTGCAACCCTTGTATATTTCATCAGCCAATTTCTGCTTCTCTCACCCCTGCTGAGGCTAATTCATTTATCATATTTCTCAGAATTCTGTCAGAAAACACAGCTTGCTGGATACTTTAATACAGCAGGGTTCACACGCTGCCTGAATTGCAATAGCATAGAAACAAAGAACTAGCATGCGAGTCGGAGTTGTATATATTTTATATATATAATATATTCTATGAATGTCCAAGGGCTGTGTTTGTTGCTTTGAAAATGGCTATGTAAGCTAGAAAACTGAAATCTGTGCCTAAGAGATGAGCTTTTAAATTACAACTCCTCATGTCCAACTAAATTGCCAAAAGGGCTGCACTTCTCACTGTTGGTATTAAGCTTATTGACTTCAGAATGTTACATGAGTCAGCAGAAATGATCTTATTTTCATTCTGCAGATGATTTCTTTTCTTCTTTCTATTTTTTTTATCCATCCATCCCTCTTCTACCGCTTACTCCTTCTTCAGGGTCGCGGGGGAACCTGGAGCCTATCCCAGGGAACATCGGGCACAGGGCGGGGTACACCCTGGACAGGGTGCCAGTCCATCACAGGGCACACAATCACACACACATTCACACACCCGTTCATACACTATGGACACTTTAGGCACGCCAATCAGCCTACCATGCATGTCTTTGGACTGGGGGAGGAGACCGGAGTACCCGGAGGAAACCCCCGCAGCACGGGGGGGGGGACATGCAAACTCCGCACACACATGGCCCCGGCGGGAATCGAACCCCGGACCCTGGAGGTGTGAGGCGCACATGTTAACCAAATCAGACTTTCAAGGTGCTAGAGAATCAGACAGTGTTTTAAACCTTTAAACGAATCAAATACAGGTCTTGTTTAATCCCTAAGGTGGGATGAGAGAGTAAAATCATCCCTCCCACCTCTTGACTGTCGGCGATTGGATGGCGAATGCTTTTCTGTTGCACCACTCCGGACCAATAAGATTTTTTCAAATCGGAGCCACCGAGCTTTTTAATATCTGAACTTTCCGCTCATTTAATAATAACTTCGATAATAGTGGGTTGTGATTTCCAGCACTAGAAGAAAATGTAAAACCGGCTGTGCTTCACAGAACCCCGGCAGTCCCCGGACTCCACTTCGAGAACCGTGAGTGTATACAGCTCTGTATAGTAGAGTACAGTATGGTTAAGGTCAGGCTTTAAGCACAAGAATCTGATTCTGCATCTGTGTTGGAGGAAAAGCCCCAGGTGTTTCTCAGTGAGGAGAACACAGCATGGCCATGTTTATCGAAGAACCCAAACGCCTTATGATCACTGTAGGCCTCCCACTAGGCTACATTCTTCACCAGCTCTCATTCCGACCCCAGCCCAGCAGGGGGAAGTTGAAAGGCCATGCAGCTACAACTTGTGCCGTGAGCCAGATTAAGACTATTGACTATCATGTTTTGAAGACTTTCTCAATGGCCGAGGCGGGCAGAACGTTGCCTCGAAGGTCGTTTGGAGAAAAAGAAAGAAAGGCGTCGTTTTTTTTTCCCTTCACTTTTTACTGTGTTTCTTAAGCGCTTGGAATATGATCACATTGAGCCGAGCTGTGGTTATCAATTCCTGCTGTCCATCAAAAATCTGCTCGATTCCTCAGGCTAAAGCACTGGAGCATGAACACCATTTCTGCTCTGATTTCTACCAGCTGTACTGTTATAGCTCGTACGACCAACACGGATCAAAAACGTAAAATCGATGCTTGTTCACAAAGCTGTTTCAAAGGGTGTAAAGCATTGCAGCATGGGGTAACGTTTATTATTTCTTCTCTCTTCACAGCCACTCTTGGCACTCTGGATTTCAGCCTGCTGTATGATCAAGAGAACAACGCCCTGCACTGCACCATCAATAAAGCGAAGGTAAGCAATCCCGTTAACACCTGGTATTATGGAGTAATCTGGTACTATATTACTAATATATTAGACCTTTTGACTGTAAAATAAACTCCACAGAACCCCCAACCTCCTCTTCAGTGGGAATATTTTTCATGTACTTTATTTACATTTTTCAAATATTGTTTGGAGCCGTAGAGCTTTCTAATCCTGAACTTTCCAGCAGCAGCACAATATTTGACTTTGGTGCTTGAACCCCTAAATATAATAACTGAAGAGAGCCTTTCTGAAAAGGTATTTTGTTTGTTTATTTATTTATTTTGCTGATATTCTAACAGTTTTTATGTGTCTGGCTGCCTTGAGTGGTATCTGGTGGTATACTTCTTTTGTAGTTATAAACAAGTGCGGTAAGTTTCAGTTTTACTCCAGCAGGAATCACGGATATCAAGAACAATCCTCCGCCGTAAAAACCTCCACTTAAAAGTCGTTGTCTTCGTACACGGTTATTCATTGTATTACTCATCACCTGCAAAACACCCGCTAACTAACTACAACTAGTTCTGAGGATAAAAACAAATCATTGGTTTCTGGCAGAAGCTGTGCAACACTAACCTTACTGTAGGTTTCAGGGTACAGCGGGTCAAGTGGGATATTTTGTTGTTGTGGTTTGAGAATTTGGTCTGTGTTTGCATTCTCTGTTCCCATAGAGTACTCTGTTCCCAGGGTTATCTAGCAAGAGACGACGTGACCGTTTATTTTTGATGTACCGACACGACGCAGGTCTGCGATTTCACCGCACCGCTTGAATTGAGAATTTTGTCGACTCCATGCAAAGCGGCGAATCCAAATGGTTGCCCGGACCAATCCTTTGACATCCTTTGGTGTGGTCCTACATTCTTTCTGTTCGCCAGTCACAATTTTATTATTTTTCTGATGCACAAAAATGGAAGGAAAACTTACAACCTCGGTTTCGTCGTATCCTGTCATATACAAACACATATTAATGTGTATAGAGGCATGGAAGGAAGTAGCAGATATCAATAGTGCCTCTGGTGAGTGTACGTGGCGAGTTGCTAATCTGCCAATGAAGTCTAGCATTCAAAGTGGAGACCCTTGCAAACCCTTTGTACTACCCAGAAACACCATCAGCTTCTGCTTGTGTCCCATAGAGTATTGCACGTCCTTTTAAGATGGCTGACAGTTTACTCTTGAGACTATTTGAGGTATTTCCCCTGAAAGGTAACAATGCTGCCAAGATCTCTCCCTCTCTCTCTCTCTCTCGCTCACGCACTCACTCACTCAGTTTCTGGGCTGAACTGGTATTTATTTCCGTTTACGTGGGGGGTGTTTGTCATAATTACTATCAAGTGTTTCTCATCTTATCAGTACTAGAGTGTAGGGATTTGCCCAAAACATGACCCCATTCTTGCCTCCATCTCTGTGTAAGACCTCTGCATATTCAATTACTCTCTAACTAGACACTGCGTAATCACAGCTGCTCTGAGGAAATATTGGGCTTATTCATGGCGCCTAATCTTAACTGGCAAATGATTCTACCGTCTCTGTTAGATGGCACCTGTATGATCAGAGTGATCTGGTGTTGTTTATCATGGTTGCTTTCCCCTCTGTGACCGAGTACATTGACGCTCTAGATCTCTAGATACAATATAACCAGAGACACAAGCGAGCAATCAAACAACAAGACTATATACCTAAATGTCGTACTCTCCGTCCCTGTCAGCAATTCACTGGATTGTGTTTGAATGAGAATCTGAATTGAATTAATTAGTGGATAGTTTGATTTTGCATTTTTGAGTGTGTGTTTGGGGGGGGGGTGGGGGGTTGTTATTGTTTTTTTGTCTAGGAGTAGAGAGGGCCATATTGGTTTGCACACTTCTTTACAAACTGGAACAATTAAAGAAGATTGCAGTCAAAGCATTAGCAAATAAGAGAGGAGATAATCACAAGGGTTGTCTGTTTCCTCTGGAGAAAAGACAGACCGAGGCTCTCCTCCCCTCCGCTGCTCTCTTTCGCTCTCTTCCATCTCTTTTATCTTGTTCTTCATTATTTTCTACCCGGTCCCTCTTTCTTTTGCACTTTCTGTCCCACGCTCCTTCTACGAGGATATATATAATAATGCTGTTTAGAACCAATAAGAGGAAACAGTAGGAAAAGTTTTTTTTTAAAACTTACAATAATAATTTACTCTACATTCATGTTCTATTTTTTTTTTTTTTTTTTTTTTTTTTTTTTTTTTTTTTTTTTTTTTTTAAAGCCATCTGGAATGTAAAATGCATCGCTTTTATACCAGAGATACCATGAAGCATTAATGCAGAATCCTGGAATCTTTGAATGATTGGTTAGAAGATGTTGATTCATTTTCTATAACAGAGAGTTATAACTCTGAAAGCAGTTTCAGCTGAACAGGTTTATATTAACGTGCTCGTTCTAATACGTTGTTGCTTCTATAGTAACATCATCTTTGGAAGGAGTCTCCAGTGTGAGCACAGTCAGAGGTAAAGCTGAAACGACGTTTTCTATTACATGGGAAAGTCTTCAGGATACAGCGCTTTGCAGCTCCTTCCTGCTTTTTTGGATGGAAGATTCAGCACATCCAAAAAATTATATATATATATATTATTATTTTATTATTATTTTTTTTTAATAACAGTTCTTCCTTATCACATTCCAGATGTTACAGCCTGTGTAAATTCTGATATATTCACTACACTTCAGATGCATAAGCACCGTTTCAGCATCTCGTCTGAGATAGAGCTCTCGGCCAGAGAGCAAGCAGTGCTTCTGGGCTGTGAAGATAACCTGGAAGATTCTGCTTGGTTTGGTCTCTGTGTTTGTGCTGATAAATGAGAATTATCTTCTTTTTTTTTTTAAAGCGTGATATTCAGCGATGAGATACAACTGTTTTCCATTTGTTTAATTCCCCATAGCAATTAATTATACAGTGATTACGCTCCCATGGTTGAAAACAAAAGGACATTATTATTTGCTTTTTAATGTTGCTTTATAAAAGTGAACAGGCTATTTAAAAAGCCAGCGCTCGTCTCCCAGATTTAAGCTCAAGGTATTGATCAGTCTCTTTACTCGAGAGAAATTACATACTGGGGTATTTTGTTATCTTAAGAGCACAGATTGAGACAAACCCTAAAGCAAACAGACCTCTTTCGCGTTCTCTGATGAATTATGTCCCGTGTGTATGGTGCTCTCACGGGTAACACTCATCTCCTCATCCTCAGAGCTACTTCAGCTGCCTAGTTTCCTTATTTTTAATATAACTCGGGTTACATTCTACATTACGAAAGTAGGAGTGCTAGTTTTCCAGGCCTAAATAAAAGTCGTAAAAGAAAGCAAAATTACCTTTCAGTGGTGGGTAAAAAGATAAGAACCAGTTGTTGGTTTGTGCCCTTGATTATATGGTGTGTGATTAATCTGTTAATTTTAATAACCTGTTAATGCCTGCGTCAACAACTGACTGCATGTTACCGAGCAGATCTGAGTAAATATTTCAATTACATAATTCCCTCTTTTATCTTATGTTCTTCCCACCCAAATATGCCATTTTACTCGGATATAAATGTGTACACCTGCAAGTTCATGCACTTAACCAGTCGGCCAATCATGTGGCAAAAGTGCAATCTATAAAATCGCTCAGATATAGATATCAGATAGAGATAAGTCATTTTCACATCAAAACATCAGAACGGGGGGAAAAAAGAAGGGAACTCGGTGACTCTGACAGTGGCGTGGTCGTTGGTGCCAGACAGGCTGGTTTGAGTATTTCAGAAACTGATATAAACTCCTTTTTATTTATTTTCACACACTACTGTTTCTAAAGTTTAGAAAGTACGGTGTGAGAAAACAAAACAAAAAACATCCAGTGAGCGTCTGTTCTGTGGGCAGAAACGCCTTCTTGATGAGAGAGCTGATAGGAAGACTACAGTAACTCAAATAACCACTCTTTACAACCGCGCTGAACAGAAAAGCACCTCAGAACGTGCGATATGCCGAACCTTGAGGAGGATGGGCTACAACAGCAACAACAGGGGCTACGGTGAACATGTTCACGAAAAGGTCTATCGTTAGAGGATCTTCATCATATAATCTGACGTGGAGAGCACACACTATCACACAGTCATTAGAAACACTATACAGTTTCAAACGTATCATGGAGGAAAATAAACCCTAGCAAAAGTCATAAAGTCAGCAAAAGTTCTGTGGCATCAAAGACGAAGCTCTGCTGGATCAGGGCTGACCTTCAGCTTGTTTTTTTCTTTTTTTTTCCTTCTTCATCTCCTCTGTTTGGATTCAGATCTGTACCTCAGCCAAACAGCTGGCTTCCGAACCCCCTGCCGAACAGCAGAGATAGATCGGGCTTCCCTTCACATGCCAGCTGTTAATATTTCAGCGTAGTCGTCGGGCATGACACGCCCGATTATTAACTGAACAGACAACAATAGAAGAGTTTGCTGACTTTCCTTGGAATTAGTATTTTCGATCAAGTGAGGTTAGAAACGGTGTCCTCTACCATCTGGTGTCTTTAATGAATAATTGAGGGACTAAGCAGGAAACCTCCCCGTATGAATACGGCAATAGATGTCTGTATTACGTGTGCGGAGCATCATATGAAATGTACTGAAAATCTGCTGAGTCTCGGGACGCTGTGACCTCCTTATGGTAATCAGAAAGCACAGCCTTTATGGAGGTCACGGTATCATCGAGAGGAGACCACAGGCACTTACGCTCAGCTTAAATAGTCGATTCCACCGAGTCATCCGATGTCCTCGTATTATATTCTCAAGGCCAATGGGCAGTTGGTGTATCGACTCAAGATTTATGGAAACGTTTAAACTCACAGACTTCCTCTGAGGCAAATCATGTGACACAGTTAATGTTTTTTCTAGATAGCCCTACGTTCACACAGGTGACAAACCCAAACCATTGGCTCAAACGATTCCTCTGACCAATCTTACGGCATGTAGCGGTATGGTCCCGTCGTTTGATCGGTTTCCTGCTCACAGCCTTTGTTCCTATTTATAGTTTGACACATAAAGCTGGAAGAAAACCTTATACCCGTGGGTTCATTTCACCCTTCACGATCTCTCATTAAATGTATATAAAGGCATTACAAGTAAATTTAAAGCTTTGAAGGAAGTCGTTGAGATTGCGAGCGGCTTTGCTAACCTTGCTAACGAGGAACTTGTTGCTTGCTAGTCTGAACGGAGGTCAAATAAAGGTTTCGAATCCACTTCCTCGTATAAATGTGGTCACTGCTCTGTGAAGTTCACAGAACGTTGTGGATTGAGGAGATTGTTTCAGAACTTACCGTTATGTAAATGCAGAGTTGTTAACAGAGAGGTAGAGGTATGAATGAGTCATTCACTCTTCATCATTTATGTTAGTCATTTACGTTGCGGTGGATATGGGATCACATGTTTGGGGTCATCAGCAAAAAGTTCATGTCTTTAGATAAACAGATGACTCAGTGGACCAGGGTGGAACGGTACTATACGGAGTATTTTTTTTTTTTTTTTCACGGCTGAATTATCAAAAACAAACGTTCAATAAAGGTTACAGAAAGGCTCCATTGTTCCAGCTCAGTCGATGCAGTGCAGTTCCATGTGGAGAACATGCATGTGGGGCTGACTGCACTGAAACACAAACCGAGAGCTGTAGAAAGGCTGTTATTTGCGAGGCGGATATTGCAAAGCGCCGGTTATCAGTCATATTGAGTTGTTACGTATTGTCACGGTGTGATAAGCGCTCAACTAGAGGCATTTGTAGTCACAGGAAATACACGAGGATTACCTCTCCAGGCTTGCTGATAAATAGAGCACTTGTGTTAAGAGCAGTGACTGCAATTGCAAAAGTTTCTCGGTCATTGATTCCTGGAGCTGTTATGCCAGTTATCGCTATTAAAATCACAATTTATGACCAAAGCGAAATGATATGCCTCGTCTAAGAATGTTTTGGGAAGAGCTCTTTTTTTAAAACGATCTAGTCAAAAGTCACGATAGTAAATTTGTTTATATTCTCTTGATTTACCAAAAATAAATGTAGTGAAAAAAGGAAGATGGAGACGTGGGTTTAAAATCCCCATTGGCCTGAATTTGGCAGCCCTGTTTAGAATATCCCACACTGTTTCAGCCGATTGGTTAGGATTTACAAGGATTATGTTTTTACTGCATTATATGTACTGGTATTGCCGTATTCGCATTTGAGCATGATACAAATGTGTACAAAAGTATGTGATTGATATAAAAAAAATCAACTATTTAAATATTACATGTACGAAATATGATTGTTTTATTTCTGTCCTTTTGGAGAAGTTTGATGCAATCATCTTCCTGAGGTGCAAGTAGGAAGTAACTGGCTCTGGTCATGTGACCATTCATACCACCGACATGACAATGTTCATAGGAAATTAAGGCAGTTTAATATTTTAATCTCTTCAATTCAGTTTTATTCATATAATAGTTTTTATCTGATCGTGGTGACAAAGCAGATTTATAGGAATCCAGCGGCAGGGGA